>NC_063188.1:6709436-7020465 GCF_023159225.1 Perognathus longimembris pacificus | reverse complement strand
TTTTTGGAAATGAAGTCTCACAGATTTTTCTGCTTTCACTGGTTTTGACACTCTATCCCCTAAATCTGTTTCCTGAAGCGTTAGGATTATAGGAATGAACCAGTGACACACATCTCTGTGTTCTTATTTGTGTTTCTTTATTTCATATGTAATAATTTCATCTGTTTTGATTGATACAAATGAACAAATCCCAGGCTTATGTAGATACATGAGTGGAAAATAAAGAATGTTTTAAGTACCGTTTCAGAAAATCTTGAATATTCTTTGATAAAAAATTAAACAAGTGGTTAATTTTCTATAGGTAACTGGAAAGAGAAATTTGAATACATTTCATAGTATGCATGGTAAATACACTCTTATAATTTGGTTTTTACTGTAATGTCTACATATTTACATTTTTGCTATCAATAGACTCCAGAGAAAAGGCTTTCTTTAATTATTGAGAAGCTCTGAAACTGGCCAATTTACACTTGACATGCCAAGTACTATTATTGGCAGTAGAAACTCTCACTTATAGGCAATATTTTTTGAGATATTTCTATAGGATAATTATTTTTTAAATAACTATAATCATTTATTAGTTATTTTTCAGATAATTTTTCCATGAATTATTATAGCTAGGGAAATTTGTAATTCAAAGAGATAATTTCGACTTTGAAGATTTCCTTAAAATTTTATAGGGAACCCCATATCTTTATGGAACACACAGCTATATTTATATTCAAATTGTCTCTTGTTTGAAATCAGGACCTAGAATCCATCGTTTTCCGACATTTTCTAATCTCCTTGGAGTTGTTTCGGGCCTTCTAAGTGGTTTAACCCCAAAGGAGATTTGATATGTAAACTATTTATTTGTAAAGTGAGCAGGAGATGAGAAGAACCTTTCGTTCAGATATCTTTGAATGTGGACATAAGAGGAGTCTTGGATTACAGGGAAAATTTAACTGGTTTATATATGTCAGTGTAGCTGCTATTCAAGCCAAAGCCTCTCTCATTCTATGAATTCTGTGTCCCTCCACAAAGGAACTGCTTGTTAGCTCCACCATGGTCAATTATTAGCTAGATGAATACCATCTCAGGAAGATCTTAGCCAAAATGCGGGTTAATGAAGAAAGACAATGGCTAGGGTCTTGACTATGCTTTCCACAACATAAAACCTGAGTGTTTCAGTTTCATGACTACCATAAACCTGCCCTTTGTATCAAACAGATTCAATTCTCCAAGTAGATTTTGAGAGGAGGATCTACGCATCTCAAAATTCTGTCTTACCAACGGGGTACCTTAGACATGAGGTTTCTGTGGACAAACGGCAAAACTGTTATTGTAGTTGCTCTTGGATCATGGATGGTGCTTTTGTTTTCTCCATGTCTTCCTTATTCCTACGGATTCCTTTCACTCTGAACTCTCTTTGGGGTATGCAAAAGTAGAAAGCTCAATACTGTAAAGAAATTCCAGATCCTAGGTGAGAAGAGATGATATTAATCAGAGCACAAAAATATACAGCCTTATTTCCTATAGCAAATATGCTAGGAAAAATATGTGTATGTATATGTACAATAAAATTGTAAGGTCCTCTCCCTGAGGGCTACATGCAGATGCCCCCACCTCATTAAGTCTCCACCCAGTTACCTGGGTAACCTGCAGACCTGGAGACAGTTACCTCCCCTTTCTCTGAGGTCACATCCTAATCCACCTGGACACACCCCTTGCCCCTGCCCTAGATATAAGGCAGGGTTGGGTGGGGGTCTCTCTCTCTCTCTCTCTTGCTTCTCTCCGGCCATGGATCATCTTGGCCACAGGCCAGCAGTTCGGTAATGAACTTTCTCTCCTGCCTGAATACCGCGTGTCGTTCTTCTTTACCGGCTACCTACTTTAAGAACCTAACAAAAATAATGTTTTAAATATTTCCACAGCTGACTGCAATTTTATATTGATATTTGATCTTTGTTTGTTAATGAAGTTTCTGAGCCATAGTAAAAAGAACACTGAGCAGTCTGACAGTAAAGCTACTCAATGTAGCACTCTGAAAAACCTCTCCATGAACACAAAGTTTTAAGTACAGAATAGTCTCTAGAGGAGGTAATTTTTGTGTTTTCATAAGGTTCTGCAATATTTCCACACGCTTTGATGATAGTAGAGCTGATGTCTTCTACTAGATAATTCTGTAGGCATGCTGTCTTATTAAATCTTACCTTTCTTTTGTAAAGGAATATAAAAACCTACAGCTAAATCCTGATTAATAATAGTTGTTAGCTGGCGGTTGATATATGCTTACTGGTTCCTGCTGCTTCTTGAGAAGTAAATATAATCCTACAGCACCTAATTTTCCCTTGAGCCTGTCATTAGGCCTCCTCTACAGGTTACTAAGGATATTTAGCAGCCAATGCACTTCTTTTGGTTTTATTTTCAGTACCTTTATTTTATTAAAAAAATTCTTTACTTCCTTTAACAATGTTTCTCCAAAGTAATTCAAATTTTCTCACTTCTAGAGGAAACAAAATTGAGTCACATTTTTAATAAGAGGTTAAGAATATTACCTCACCTTCCACCTCCTCACCATATTTTGCACATTAGAAAATTAAGACTCGGGGCTGGGGATATAGCCTAGTGGCAAGAGTGCCTGCCTCGGATACACGAGGCCCTAGGTTCGATTCCCCAGCACCACATATACAGAAAACGGCCAGAAGCGGCGCTGTGGCTCAAGTGGCAGAGTGCTAGCCTTGAGCGGGAAGAAGCCAGGGACGGTGCTCGGGCCCTGAGTCCAAGGCCCAGGACTGGCAAAAAAAAAAAAAAAAAAGAAAATTAAGACTCCACAAAAAAATGCAAACTCCCAAACTAATAAAGTAAGTTATAGGTGCTGGTAGATGAAGGCATCATCAAAATTTTCATTTGACAAGAGAAAGGTACAATATGGTACTAAGTTGAGACTAAAAGGAAACAGTGGGAAGATACAGATGATGACAACAGGCTCTGATAAAATTAGTGTAGAAGAATTTTTATCTAGTTTCATTTGACTTCAACAGATCAGATCATATTAATAACTGTCTTCTCACTTTGACATGTTTATGCCTTTATTCCTCTCATTATCATCCTTGAGGACAATTATAAACATAAAAGGGTATATTTATATAATTCAGTTTTTTATATTCAACATCTCTGTCTACATGCCAAAATATCATTCTAAAACTAACAAACAGTACAAGAAATGTACCCATGGCCTAACGTATAAAACTGTAACCCCTCTGTACATCACTTTGACAGTAAATAAATAATTATTGTTTTTAAAAAACTTAAATTCATTTTTAAGTTATACATAAAAATATATAAATTTGTATATACTAATATGATTAAATGTCATAGTTCAGTGCATACACATAATGAATAATGCTTAAATCAAGTCTAGAATATCTGCAGCATTCAACCTTTGCTATTAATTTATGGCAATAAATTTTTAATTTGATTTTGTTGTAAACATGATGTAGAGAGGGATTTCAGTTACATAAGTCAGGTAATGAGTACATTTCCTTTTGAACAGTGTTACCCTCTCCCTTATTTCCTCCCACTCCCCTTCAATACCCCTCCTCCAAAGTTGTAAAGTTCATTTCCAACATAGTGTACAATTGATTTACCCTTTTTCCCACCATTTCTATGCTTCCCCTTCCCCAAATAAGATAAACTTGTATATAAGACAAAGGGTATATAAATTAAAAAAAGTAGTGACACCAGAGAATAAACTCAAGGGGGAAAAGGAAGAAAAAAATAACCGAAAACAATGAACAAAAACCTCTAGTTTCCATTTCTTGGATTTCATTTGAATAAGTATCATTTTATTGAATCTAATGTAAATAGCTATTGAGCTATTGTGAATCTCTCCTAAGAATATCCTTCTTTATTCTCAGTGTGTGGATGCAAAGAGTGCTGTTTAGTTTTGGTGCCCAAATGTAATTGCCTTTTACTATAATTGGATTAACTTGTAGATTTATAAACATATTATAATTATTGCAAAGAGGAAACATATGCAGCCTATGTTTCTTTGGGTTTGGCTTGTAGCAGGGTATAAAATTAACCCACAAAAATTAGTAACTTTACTGTATACCAACAATGAGAAAAGCAAGGCTAACGTCAGGAAAACAACTCCTTTTGTAATAGCCTCAAAAATACATAGGGATTAACTGAATATGTGAAAGACTTCTACGATGAAAACTTTAAAAACCTGAATAAGGAAATTAAAGCAGATTTAAGGAAGTGGAAAAATCTCCCATGCTCCTGAATTGGGAGGATTAACTGCCCAAGCTACCTACAAATTCAATGTAATATCAATCAATATTCTGGTAATAATTTTCAAAATGCTTTCTTGCAGCTTTTCAAATGTATGTACATTGTTATATCACCCTACTCTGCAACAATGCATGACAGCTTCTTATTTCTCTCTAACCTGAAATTAGTACCAATTGATTACCCATTCCCAGTCCTTTCCTTTCTCCATTCTCCCCAGCATGGGTTATCTACTATTCTACTCTCAATTTCTGTGAGATTGGCTTTTTATATTTCATCTATAAGCACAATCATGTGGTTCTAGTATTTTACTGCCTGATTTATACCAGTTAATATAATAAATTTCAGTCAGTCTACGTTGCCACAAAGGATAGATTTCCTTCCATTCTCTTTTATGTTTGAACAGGATATGGTGGTGTTGTATGCTTGCTCTATAGGATGTATAACACCAACATGTGGCTAATTTGCTTGCCAGTCCTGCTGCTTGAACTCAGGGCCTGGGCACTGTCCCTGAGCCTCTTTGTGATCAAGGTTAGCAATCTACCTCTTGAGCCACAGAACCATGTCCAGGAACTTCTTTTAAATGGGGGAATGAACCAGTAAAATTACAAGTGTACATAAATGTATTAAGTGAAATATAGAAGATTCAAGTGAGAACTCGGTAAATTCCTTAGAAAGACAAAATCGAAGTTTAATAAAATAACAATTTGGGAGCAGGTACTTGAAAGGGATGGAACAGGGTCAAGGGGAGAGGTATAGAAAATTGAACAGAAATGGGAAGAATGCAGTCAACAATTCATTGTATATACTACAAAATTAATGATGAGGGAAGGTGTGGGTAGGGGAGTGGTTGAGAATGTTGCAAGGGGTAATATTGATCAAGACACATTATACTCATAAACTGCTTTGTTAAATGGCAACTCCTTTGTAAAACTACTTAAATAAAACAAAATTTAAAATAATTTTTTAAAAAATAATCCCAAGCCTCCCATATCTAAAAGCACATCATTGGCACTAAGTGCCTCACAGGTAAGCTATTTGCACCAGAAATGGCATATGGCATGAATACACTAGAGGCATGGGAAAAGCCTTTTGGAAATAACCATAACTTCTCTAAACATCTCCTGAGGATCCTGGTGGTGATAGATGTTAGGTCCTTAGGCTAGGAGTGTCAATCACTGCTACCACTGGGATCTGAACCCATACAGTCTTCAAGCTGTTTTATATGTACCTAGACTCCTACGATGAAATTATTTGTATCTGTTTTCATGGTTTGGGATCCATTTCTCCATCACAATTTAATTCTTGAAAAATAAATATAATTTTGATCACATGCAGAGGTGTAAAAAATCTAGCAGTGCATTTGTATTACTAGTACATTTCTACTTTGTTAATCAGATTAGAAATGAAAGAAATCTGATTAATTAGTACTTGAAGTCATAATCAAAGCACTAAGTAAGGGTCTAATAATAAAGTACTCTAAATTCAGACAAAATATCCAAAAGCAAATAATCAGCTTTTGATTGTTCAACATCCAATTTCTAGATAATAATATGATCTTGGTTACCAACACTGCATTTTCCTATATCAAAATTAACCACCTCTTCAATTTACATATCCATAATTGAGTAAATATAGATGTAATTTAACTTAATAATTTGCTTAGATCTTGATATAATTAAGCCTAATTTAAAAAGGACATTTCTTAGGCAGGCACTGGAGGCTCACTCCTGTAATTCTAGCTTCTCAGGATCCTGTGATCTGAAGATCATAGATTGAAGCCTGCCTGGGGAAGGAAAGTCTGGGAAACTCATCTCCAATGAACTACCCAGAAAAATCCAGAAGTGGCACTCTTTCTCAAGTACTAGAGTGCTAGCCTTGACCAGGTTCAGGGATAGCACCCAGGCCCTGAGTTCAAGCCCCCAAAGTGCCAAAAAGGTGGGAGGCATTTCTTCAAATATCTACTGAGAGATAATATAGAATATACATACATACACATATGTACAAATAGAGTGACATAGAGTGATAACATGTTTGCAATTACACAACTTTTGAGAGGACCTGAGGTTAGGTAAGGAAAAGAATGCTAGAAAGTGAATAATGCAAAAATGCATTACATCAGTGGGTAAATCTGGCAAAATCAAGTGCAAAGGTAGTTTTTAAATAAAGAGTGTAGATATTAAAGTACCATACAAAATGTGCAATATAAAATCCTGCTGCCATTTTGAGCAATAATGGGACAGAAAGTGACAAAAAGTAGAATATATAAGGTGAAAATATTTTACATACACAGGGGAAAACAAACAATAGAGCTTGTGATAGGTTTGGGAGAAAGGGAGAGAGATAAGGAAGAATTATGAAAGGTGTGAATCTTATCAAGGTATTACATATATATATATATATATATATGTCAAAATGAAACACCCTTGTATAACTGGTCAGTGCTTATCAAAGTATGGGATAAAGGGACTTTAATTATAAACAAATGAAAGTATCATTAGTTAAAATGTGTAAGACCTGAGGAAAATAATTGCAAATGTCACAATAAAAATGTTTAAATAACTATTGTTGCTGATGTGTTGTTATGTATTTTAATTTCTTTTCTAAGTTTCTGAATGTCTCAGAGAGATGCATGTTACTAAATATTAGAACAAGTCCATATGTTACTTTACCTACTTAGAAAAGAGGAATTAGTTTCACCATTCTAAAAACAGTGCTGACCACCAAACAGAGGCTAACTTTCAAATGTGTGAATTAGTGGACATAGTCCCAAATGCACATTTATGACATTCTAATTCTTGAGGATATATTCCTGAAGGGTATATACATATAAAAAATTACACTGCTACTTTCCTTTGTTTAAAAATCTTCAAAGAGAGTGGAGTTGGTTTTCTTTTTCAAATTAAAAATGATAGAGTTGTGAATAACTGCTTTATTGTAACACATATGCCACAAAATCTGAAACAATTGACAATTAGAAGCACAGATATTCATAGCAAACTTCTGAGATAACAAATTATGTTGAAACTTCATTTTCGGAATTAATCTTTCCTAAATTGTTTTGCAAAAATTCTCTTGATTGCTTGCTAAAGTGGTAGATGCCTGGAATTTACCTCAGACTTAGAAAATTAAAATAAGTGATAATAAAGTCAAGTAATCTGTAGTTTACTGGATATTCCAGGTGATTCTCATTAATAGTAAAGTTTTAGAATGATTACTTTGGTCTAATGCTTTCTAAATCTTTGCTCTTGTCTAACCTTTCACCCAGCTTGCAATTCCTAATCAGTTGTCAATCCCTTACAATATTATTTAAGAAATAAAATTATATTGAGCTAGCCACAGAATTAGACACTAGGGATAAAAGATAATTAAATTGTAAACCCTGTCCTTAAGGAATACCCTTATGAAGCGATTAATAAAAGCAGACTATTCTAATGAAATAAGGATTTTTCTTATGATAGAATAGGTCCTATGGTCAATGGAACTATCAAATCAGGCTCTCTAAACTTTTATAAGGCCAAAACACAGGACCACTGCCCAAAGAAGGTTATTAGAAATATTTCTAAAAGAAGAGAAGCAATAAACTAGCATAAAAGTTATAAGAATTATATTGAAGGTAGAGCAAATATTGAAATGTAAAATTTTGTGGTAGAAAAACTTAACAATCACTTTCACAAGTATCAGTGAGATATTGGTAAGCAAAAAGTAATTTTGGAGACATAATTAAAGAAATAATTAAAGAAAATTTTTATTAAGAAATACTTTTAGGGGCTGGGGATATAGCCTAGTGGCAAGAGTGCCTGCCTCGGATACACGAGGCCCTAGGTTCGATTCCCCAGCACCACATATACAGAAAACGGCCAGAAGCGGCGCTGTGGCTCAAGTGGCGGAGTGCTAGCATTGAGCGGGAAGAAGCCAGGGACAGTGCTCAGGCCCTGAGTCCAAGGCCCAGGACTGGCCAAAAAAAAAAAGAAATACTTTTAGGAGATTGCTGAATAATCCAAATGAAATATAGGCCATGAGCTCCAGTGTAGGATTCCCACATATAAACCCATATGTCTCTGGGTCAGCTGATTTTTCAGAAAGGTGTCAACCATATACACTGCAGAAACAATGGGAAAATAGTTCTATTTTTAATATATGATATTTGGGGAATTATATGTACCCATGCAAGTTATAAAAACCAAAAGTACCATTATAGCTGAATGAATAAAAAAATATGGTACACACACATTCAGAAACAATGGAATAGTATTACCCCTTATGAAGTAGAAAATTTATCATCTATGATGACATAGTAAAACCTGAAGGGCATTATGTGACATGTGTATGTTACAGGATACAAGAAGTAAAAATACTGTATAGTCTCCCATACTTATGGAATCTAATAATTTCCAATCCATATAACTCAAAAATACAATGATTGTTTCCAGGGGCTAGGTATATATTACATGGGGAAATAATAAGGAAGAGAAAATTCCAATTATGCAAAGCAGGTACATCTTAGAGGTCTGCAACATACAAAGACAAGAAAAAGCCAATCATAGAATAATCTCTGTAGATACAGGAAAATCATTTACCAAATATGACATACTTTCAAGATAAAATTCCTGAAGACACTAAAAGTAGGAGGTTTAAAAGGGGGAGGGGGAGGGGGGATTGAGGGACGAGGTAACAAACAGTACAAGAAATGTATCCAATGCCTAATATGAAACTGTAACCTCTCTGTAATTCAGTTTGATATTAAAATATATATATAAAAAAGTAGGAGGTTCATACTTGAGCATAATAAAAGCTATTTATGACAGATATATAGGCAACATTATATTGACTGTGGGAAAATTGAAGTTATTTCTAATGAAATTAAAAATAAGGCAAAATTTTCCATCATAACCACGCCGATAAAATGTAATGCTTGATTTCCTAGCCAAAGCAATAAGGCAAGAGTAAAAACTACATTAAGAAAGATTTGACAAGCACTCAAAAATGTGGCAGGATACAAAATCAGTATAACAAACCAACAGGAAACTTCTAGTAAATGAAGTCATAAAAGTAATTTCACTTACTATAGCCCCAAAATACACATTGGGATAAACTCAGATGTAAAAGACTTGTAGAGTCCTAATTATAATAGGATTAAAAAACTGTCAAAGCCAGGCTCCAATGCCTTACCCCCATAATCCAATTGTTCAGGATGTTTAGAACTGGAGAACCGTAGTTCAAATTCAGCTTGGATATAAAATTCTGGGGGACTCTGTCTCCAACTAAGAGGAAAAAAACAGGATAGGAGTTATATCTTAACTGGTAGCCCAAGTGATAAATCCAAGCTGCAAGAGGGAAATCCAGTGCGAGTAGGATACCCTTAGGTCAAGAACCAGTATTAACCCACAAACATACAAAGACAAAATAGAAAACGCAGAATACACTAAAACATGAGAAGACTTCCATTGTTCATGGATCAACAAAATAAATATTGTTACAGAATTACCATATTAAAAGTGAAATACAAATTAAATGTATTCCAATAGGAAGAAATGGCATTCTTCACAGCAACAAAAAATCTTGAAATATATATAGAAATACAAAATTCTCCAAGTATCCTCCCCCCAAAAATCCTGAGCTGTAATAGGAATGCCAAAGGTATCAAAATACCTGATTTCAAATTATACTGTAGGCCATACTTACCCCCCACCAAAAAAAGCACAATAATAGCACAAAACCAGACATCTACTTCAATAGAATCAAGCAGAATTATGGAAACATGTCCAAACATATACTGCCAACTGATTCTTGACAAAGGTATCAAAACCATGCATTTGAAAAATGTTTGACTTTTATCAGGATGTTTTCTATCAGTAGCACTTATGAAGATGTTTAACAAGTGTTTATGAGAAAACTAAATGTTTACATATAGAATACTCAGTTAAGTCTAGCTACAGATTTCTTATTTTGTACAAAACTTCAAATGGAACAAAGAACTTAATGTAACACCTGAAACACTGACTTTACTACAGGGCAAAGGAATGCTTTGACATAGGAGGCATAAGCAAAAACCTTGTCAATAGGACTTCAATATTTTAGAAAATGAAACCAAGAATTGAAAAATAAGATTACATAAAAGTCGAAGCTTCTGTACAGCAAAAGGAAAACAGGAGTGAAGTAAACATCCAACAGAATAGAAGCCTGTGCCATATATTTATCTGACAGTGTAATCTTGTCTAGAATACAGAAAGAACATTAAAAATTAAATAAATGAAGACTTAATACTCTAACTAACAAATGGGCAAGGTAACCTAACAGATACTTTTTAAAAGAAGAATTAAGAAATATATGAGCTATTGTGGTCCTCTGCTACGACTATCCTAGACCTATACTAATTATTACAAATGAGGAAAACCTTGGAGCCTATGTTTCTTTTTGTCTGAGTTATACCACTTAATGTAATTTTTTCCAAGTCTTTCCATTTCCTTATGAATGGCACAATATTGTCCATTTTGATGGATGATACACTGTGCATATATACCACATATACTTGATCATTCATCTACTGAGTGGCATTGGGGTTGATTTCATATCTTAGCTATGGTAAATAGTGCTGCAGTGAACATGGCTGTGCTGGTAGCTTTAGTGTGACCTTGTTTGTGACCCTTAGGGTAAATGTCCAAGAGTGGGGTTGCTGGATCATAGGGAAGCTCTATGTTTAGTCTTTTGCAGAACCTCCATACTGCTTTCCACAGTGGTTGACCAGTTCATATTGCCACTAACAGTATAGTCACAGTCCCCTTTGGCCACATCTCCATCAGCATCTGTTATTATTTGCATATATGACCATATAAAATTATGTTAATCCAAATGAACTCCAAGATATGGAAACAAGAAGGTTTATTTGCTTTCTTTTTTTAATGTACTGTGTGAAGTTCTTTCTTCCTTAAAAATTTTTTGCCTTGGGTTTATCACCTGTTGTCACTGTTTTTGATTTTGGTACCTGTGTCTTCTATATACATTTTTCTGATTTGGGAGGGGGAAGGGGAACAATAAAATGGTGAGACAAAGGAGAAAGGATGAACCAATGCAACAGCAATACTCATGAGACACTATGTTGGAAATGAACTTCACAACTTTGGGGCAAGGAAGTGAGGGGAGGAAAAGTGGGAGAAAATAAGGTGGGACAACACTGTTGGACAAGAAATGTACTAATTACTTTATTTACATAACTGTAACCCCTCTTTCTATACATCACTTTTATAATAAAATAAAGTATTATTAAAAATATATATATTCAACATGCTTTGACATCAGGGAAATGCAAATCAAAATTACCTTATGATTTAATCTTACCCATTCAGAATCACTATCCTCAAGAAAACAGACCAAAGCAAAACTATCAAGTATGTGGGAAAATGAATACCTATGCATTGCTGGTAGGAATGTGAATGAATCACGTTACTATGGAATCCATATGGAGATTCTGCCAAATAATTAAAAGCACAGCTTCCTCATGGTCTAGCAATACTACGTCTGAATGTATACTGAAAAGAATCAATGTCAGCTTACTGCACTATTATCTATAATCTTACATTTATTGCAGCACTATTCAAAATAACCAAGCTGTGAAATCAGCCTAGGTGTCCACTACTGGATGTACAGATAAAGAATATATGGTACAGCTTTAGAATCTGGCATCATTTAAATAGATGTCACTAATTCTTAATTACATGTCATGGAATTTATAATGGAAAACATAATTCCATATAGCAATTGGAGGGGCAGAAAAATCTAGTAAATTATAAGTAAATTTGTGTTCACATTTCCACACATTGTCCATGATTTGTGGCCTGTATGTATTTTCAGGGCATACCCTACCAGGAATATAACTTTGCTATTAAGTATGTTCATATTATATTTAGTCTTCAAGGTCAAGTTCACATTTTCTTTTGTGCTTTTCTGGCTTAATTAATTCAGCTAGAGGATATCTTTTCTTTCTCATTTCACATCATCTATATATTTTAAGGATATATATTTTAAGGAAAAACAGCATTTTCTACAAAATATTATTACTTCCTGTGCTTGTATATGACTTCAGCAAGCAGTAAAATCTTTGAGGATGGACGTTTTTGTGTAATTCTTTTTTTTTTTTTTTTTTTTTTTTGCCAGTCCTGGGCCTTGGACTCAGGGCCTGAGCACTGTCCCTGGCTTCTTTTTGCTCAAGGCTAGCACTCTGCCACCTGAGCCACAGCGCCCCTTCTGGCCGTTTTCCATATATGTGGTGCTGGGGAATAGAACCGAGAGCTTTATGTGTAGGAGGCAAGCACTCTTGCCACTAGGCCATATTCCCAGCCCTGTGTAATTCTTTTATCTCACATGGTATATATTATACATAGTGCCATGCATTTATTAGGGAATCAATTACTTCTCTATAAAAATGTATTTCAACAAAAATAAAAATCTAAATTCTTCAAATAGATATCTACCACCTGTTTTCATTTTTTAACCTTATTTATTTATTTTTGGTCTTAGTGCTTCAACTCAGGACCTGGGCTCTAGACCACTTTGAACCACAACTACACTCTACTTTTTTTTTTTTTTTTTTTGGCCAGTCTTGGAGCTTGGACTCAGGGTCTGAGCACTGTCCCTAACTTCTTTTTGCTCAGGGCTAGCACTCTGCCACTTGAGCCACAGCGCCATTTCTGGCCATTTTCTCTATATATCGTGCTGGGGAATCGAACCAGGGCTTCATCTATACGAGGCAAGCACTCTTACCACTAGGCCATATCCCCAGCCCCCTACACTCTACTTCTTTGAGTGGTTAGTCTGGCTTCAAACCACAATGCTCAAATCTCAGCTTCCTGGGTAGCTAGAATTACAGGTATGAACCACCATTGCCGGGCATGTTTTAACTTTAATAAGAAATATATATGTAGACAAAAGTACTGGCTTTAAAATGGACATCTCACCCCCACATTCTTTTCTCTTTTTTGTCAGTCGTGGGGCTTGAACTCTGAGCCTGGGCTCTGTCCCTGAGCCTCTCTGTGCTCTATGCTAGCACTCTACCACTTGAGCCACAGCACCACTTCTGGCCTTTGCTGTTTATGTGGTCCTAAGGAATCAAATTCAGGGCTTCAAGCATCATAGGCAAGTACTCTACAACTAAGCCACATTTCCAGCTCCCTGGCATTCTTTTAATTTGTACTTTTGCTACTATTTGTGTATTTCAGAAGACAATAAGCTAAGTTACCATTTTGTTCAGGAAGAATTTTTTTGTTCTCATGGTATGCCATTCCTAAATCTGTCTCTATTACTGTGTTTTAATAATTACCTTCAGCATTGCATAACAAGTTCCCAATGCTTTCACAGCTATTATGCAATCGTTTGTCAACATGCTTAGGGATAGTCTACTCATTATGAGAAAGGCTAGTAAATAATTTCTTTTCTACGGCTAACACATGCCTTTTGTGCTTTATTTTTTGCTTAGAAAAATCTTCTCATGTTTGTTAGCAGGCTTTGTTTTAATTACCTGTGTTGTTTGGAAAGCACATGATTTATTCTTTGATCACAGGAAATAAGGATATGCTTCAAAGGGAAAACATTCACCCAGTCTAAGAAGGCACAGGTGTACTTAGGCTGAAGCCAAAATATGGATAAGGACAAAAATGCATAGAAGGTGAATTTTTGGAAAGTAGATGAGTTTTCAGGAATTTATTATTACATCTTCACTCTATAGACTTCCTCCTTCGGATACAACATGCCTTGATGGAAGAATTAGTAATTGATGGTTGGTTTTACAATAGGAGTTAATAGGAAAAGAAAGGATGGCATACCTTTATTCATTAAGACATCCTTGGGATTTAAATTAAGCAATTTCAAAATGGCATTTTCCGTTTCTGGATGTTGTTCAAGTTTTTATGTGCACATTTGTTAATGAACATATGGCACAAGCATATGCATAGCTGAAAATAGTGCGGAGATTTTCTTTATTACATGTAAACTAGTCAGTTGAATACTTCCAAAAAGCGAGGTATCTGTTTCATAGAGTACTAGGAAGAGACTTCAGAAGTCATTTCATTCAAACACTTAGCTTTGCTTTTAGAAAAAGCATGTGCTATGTCAGACAGAAATAATTCCCAGTGAACCCCCACACCTTTCCTGTACATGAATATGCCTAGTTCTTATTAATTATTTCTTTTAACTTTTTTTGTTGGGTCAAACTAATTTTTCTACCTTTTCTTATATAATTCTCTGGTATAAAATACATGTTCTATAGTCATTCGTCCTTAAGGTTTTATGATGCCTACATAAGCTAAGAAAGCCGAATGTTAACCAGTAAGTGTCTTCCTCCGGGATATAGTAAAAGTCTGAGAAAGCTAAGGCAAGCAACTTTGCTTGCTTAAACAGCAGGCATTCTCTTTTCGTCATCCTTTCTGAAACAGCTGTAATACGAAGGTCAGATCTGGCTAGCGCCATCATTAGCCACATGGCAACTTGTACTATCTGGCATCTTATCTTGATGGGTGTGCCTGAATTCCTAGAGGAAGGGAAGTCCCATCTCCAGGTAATGGGAGTTCCTGAATCCCTAGAGACAGGGGTGGGCACTTGGCCTACAGGTTACTGTACCTGTCAGTCAAGTGCCTGGATCTGGGGGCATCCTGTGACCCAGCATTCTGACCTGCTCCCTCCAATTCCAGTGACACCATAGCTCAGGTGCCATGATGCCGTGCTACTTGTCTCCATATTCGCATCCTGTGTCCTATCTCCTGGCTCATCTCCGATCACCATGGCATCACATGTCACCTCTCCATTGGAGCTGGATTGGTTTGTTGGTTTGGTTTTTATTCTTTCTTCCCTCTCTGTCCTGTTTCCTGACAGTGTTTAGGGTATTTGTGGGCTTAAGGCATTTGTAACAACTTGCTGCCTGCAGACTGCTAATGCTCTAATAAAATCTGCAAGATTCAATCCTTCAATATGTGGCTTCTTGTATAATCTATACATATAGAACACAACCACTATTGATCAAACCCTGCAAACTAATAAGTTAAGGAAACCGAATCTATCATTTTACATGGTCATAAATATTCTACGTAAATCAGAAAAGAATTTCATTCTTCTAAGAAAGTAATTGGTTGTGACCAAGAGGATATAAGAAATTTGCTTTCAAGCTAATGAAAAATATATCTTAATCTGATAAAAAAAAGTGAGTGATGTATGAAAAATATTTTTCATTGTCTTTCTTGTGCTTTATTTTTTTTCTTATTTATTGTCGAAGTGATGTACAGAGAGGTTACAGTTTCATACGTTAGGCCTTGGGTACATTTCTTGTACTAATATAACCATGACATCATGAACCGTGAGATACTATAGCCATTACCTAACTATGAGGAGAAGTCACAGAAAATCAGAAGAACAGACTCAGTGAAAAATAGAAATCCAGCAACTCAGTATGAAATGTCCATTTCTGTATTTATATTGACTTTTAAAAACTTGCATGTACTTATGGTATATAGCTTAATTCCTTGAAATACGTTTACATTACAGGATAAGTAATTAAGGTGGTTAAAAGATTTATTACCTCATATGGATAATACTTTATGTTGGGAACAGTTAAATATCTATTTTGATTGTTTAGGAAAAACTTTTATAGAGTTTTCTAGGACAAATTTTTAATCAGTAAACTATGGCATATGAACAAACAAGACCATTAATACAAATACCTTCCCCAACTGTACAATAAATATTTGATTTTGGAAGGTGCATTTCTTGAACTAAATATAAAAACACGGTATGACCACAAGGCAAAGGTGAAAGAAAAATTACACAAAACGGAATAACATAATAAGGGAACTAAACTGTTTATTATCAGTAACATAATACATGTCACACACACAAACACACACACACACACACACACACACATATATATATATATATATATATATATTCAAGATGCTAGAGCTCAGTAAATCTCAGTTGTAATCAGAAAGGCAATTACATTGGGAAAAGTTCACTGAGTTTTCCTGATGGGAGGAGAATGTTAGGAGCAGTTATCTGCAGGCCTGTCTTCCTATGCAGCACTGGGGGCATATTTTTCAGTCACAGAGAAGAGCCTCCATATTCTGCATGACTGACAGACACATTTTACTGATCACCATAATAAAGTAACATTGTGGAAAATAATTCTGGTTTCTATGGACTGTTGGATAATGAGAAGATCACTGATATCTTTTTAAAAACAGTGTTTGGGTCAAAGAAGAAAGAAAACTTAAAGGTAATATTTATGAAGTTAAGTGAAAATTGTAGATCACACTATAATTTGAAGCATACCAATATGAAATACTGAAATATAATATTTTTCAAAATATCTTTTTGTAACATTTTTCTGTGATAACATAAGCTATTTATTTTTTCATAAATATTAATACAGTTTTACTTTTATAATTGGATGTAGATTATTTCTAGGCATATTTAGTTCTTTGGGGCACAACTCTAATCAAAATAAAGTAAATGAAAGAAACACTTAGCAATTTACACACTAACTTTTCAGATCCCTTAACCTCAGTCCTCTCCTTCAACATTGACAAAACAAACTTCCTTTTCAAAAAACATTTTGTAGTAGCACTGAATATTTAGTTTTGGATGAAATTTTGGTGAGGGAAACAAAATTGAGGGTGAGAAGTCTATGTGTCACCCAATGTAAGACAGATTGGAAATGTAAGTCCTAGGGTACCAAAATAAAGTATTGGCTTATTCTTTTTAAAAGCTGAAGGAGAAAGATTATGTTCAAGACCAGACTAGGCTACGTAGTGAATGAAGCTTGTGTCAAACATCCACAAAAATAATAAGTAGCAACAGGAAAAAAAAAACACTTGATTTTGTATTGAAAGATTTCCTATTTATTGTTAAATTCTGTAATTTGGGTAGTTTTTGTGTTGGTCAAAAAAAACCTAACACACATAATGGACATTTTTCATTTAGAATCATGTGAATGTTTTTGGTTTATTGGTTGGTTGGTTGGTTGGTCGGTCATGAGGCTTGAACTCTGGGCCTGGGCACTGTCCCTGAACTCTTTGGCTTAAGGCTAGTGCTCTACCACTTGAACCACAGCACCCATTTGGGTTTTCTGGTGGTTAATTGGGGATGAGTTTCACATACTTTCCTCCCTCAGCTGGCTTTGAACCACAATCCATGATCATGATCTCAGCAATCACGTGAATTTTTTACATGAATTTTTCTAAAAAGATTGTTATATTTCCTACTTTGAGTTTTTCTTTGTGTTTTAAAGCTGTTCTATAACATATCAAATTGTGCAGAAGGAAAAAAAAGGCTATCTCTTTAGGACTTTACTTGAAAAGTCTAGGAAACATAAATCAGTAGATATGAGCATATGTAGCACCTAGGGCTCAGATAAGAATCTGGAACTCTAACATTCCAACAGAAAGAAGCAAAGTTCCTGAAATAAATAGTTGTATGAAGGGGAGAAATGTGTTGAATGAGCCTGACATCTCTTAGATGGGAAATCTAGGAAGCTAGAAAATATTAACAGAATTATATGAGAGGACTCACAAACCAACAGTAATTAGATCCCACTACCCTAAGGTTGGACAATTTGAGCATTAACAGGGAATTTAGCTCTTTTACTGAACATGAAATGTTTAAATTGATTTTTAAAATTTTCAAATTGATTTACAGAAAATTTTATCATTGATAACATTTTGTATATTTTAAGGACTTTAACCATTATTCTGAACAGTAGATCATTAAAAGTAGATCATGAAACATTTGCCCTATTTTTCTTGTATTAATTATATTTCAGAGCCTTAGGAGATCTGTTCTTTGCATATATTCACATACATTATGTAGGAGCGACTTAACAGCTTCAGACCTAGGACTTCATGGTATACCCTATAATGATCCCAGAATATGGGAAGACACGTAGTCTTATGAGGAGCTGCCAGTTTTTATTAATTTTTTTTCAATATTGTCAAAGTGTGGTACAGAGGGGTTGCATATGTAAGGCAGTGAGTACATTTCTCGTCCAACTTGTTACCTCCTCCCTCATTTTTTCCCCCACCTGCCCCCTCCTTCTTTCCCTCTCCCCTCAAGAGTTGTGCAGTTGGTTTACACCAAATGGTTTTGTATATATTGCTTTTGGAATGTTTTTTTCCTCTGTCTCTCAATTTTAATATTCCCTTTCACTTCCCCAGTTCTACCATCCTATCTTCAGAGAGGCCATCATAAATCAGTTTCCCATAACTTCTAGGGTTCTGTCTCACTACTTCTATCATTAGGGTAAAATTTTAGGGTAAAAAAATTGCTCATTACTATGCAAAATTGACTCCTTTGCAACAGGGTATCCAATCACTTCTGCTAGGATTAAGCCCCTTTAGATTCAATGTTGCCCCATAGCCCTTGAGTACTGGAAACCAGACATGAAAAACTGATACAGAAACCTTTGTGATCTATACCAAAATAGAGAGACAAAGGATAAAAAGATAAACCAATGTAACAGCAAAACTTACAAAATTATATAGTATAAACCAACTGTACAACTCATGTGGGGGAGGTGAGGATAAAATGAGGGAGGAGGTAACAATTTGTATAAGAAATGTATGCAATGTCTTACATGTGAAACTGTAACCCTCTATATATCATTTTAACAATAAAGAAATGGGGGAAAAAAGAAACTTTTGTTTGCGGTCTAGGAATATGGCCTAGTGGTAGAGTGCTTGCCTCATATACATGAGGACCTGGGTTCGATTCCTCCACACGCTATATATAGAAAAAAGCCAGAGTGGTGCTGTGGCTCAAGTAGTAGAGTGTTAGTCCTGAGCAGAAAGAAGCCAGAGTCAGTGCTCAGGCCCTGAGTTCAAGCCCCAGGACTGGTGAAAGAAAGAAAGAAAGAAAGAAAGAAAGAAAGAAAGAAAGAAAGAAAGAAAGAAAGAAAGAAAGAAAGAAAGAAAGAAAGAAAGAAAGAAAGAAAGAAAGGAAGGAAGGAAGGAAGGAAGAAAGGAAGGAAGGAAGGAAGGAAGGAAGAAAGAAAGAAAGAATCTTTGTTTCTTCAGTGGCTATTTCTGTTGATCTACAGATTAAGTGTCACTAGGTAGATGAGATGGGGAAAGTTTCGTTTTCTACATATTGTCCCAGATCATAAATGTATAAAGAACGAAAATACCTGACTCAACATTATACAACATTTACTGAAGTGATAAATCTAGGAAGTGATCATTAATTGTTGTCAAAATCACAAATAAAGATCTAAAGGATTACATTCCTCTTGGTAGAATTGCAAAGACCTGACTACAGGAAGAAATTATATATCTTTATATCTACATATATGATATATGAGCAGATTAGTATAAAATTTTATTGGGTGATATTAATGCATGGTAGTGCCATTGAAGGGACAGACCACATTTATAGATCAGAAAAGTAAATATTTTACAGATGCTATTTTTACTTAAATTAAATTTCAATTTTAGTGAGTTGTAATTACAAATGTGCTTGGGTTAATGGAACTTGAAGAACTTCAACTTTATATAAAAATTTAAAATAAAAAATACAACCAAAATTTGCAGAATATGGCATAGTGTTCATGAAGTGAGATACCTATGGGAATTTAATTAAATAAAACTGATAAAATAGAGCTGGTATTGAAGATATGTCAAATAGCACAATATAGTCTATTTACAGATATGAAATAATTGACTATTTCTAAATGTGAAATGAAATATCTACATGAATCTTAAACAAAATCCAATTATAAATGGATTAAGGATTAAAATCTAAAAGCAAAAAAAGTAATTTCAAAGCAATTTATATACAAATATCTTCATGAAATATATTTTAAAGTAAGGCAAAATTAATAAACCTGGGTTTGATTAAAATAACTTTTGAAAACTGAAGGTACCAAACTGTGTGTGTGTGTGTGTGTGTGTGTGTGTGTGTGTGTGTGTGTGTGTGTGTGTTTGCTCATCCTGTGGCTTGAATTTAAGGACTGTATGCTCTCCATGGCCTATTTTGCTCAAGGCTAGTGGCTCTACCAATTGAGCCATGGCTCCATTTCCAGCTTTACAAAGGTTAACTTGAGAAGAGAATATCACTCACAGTCTTTACTGCCTGCACTGGCTTTGAATGGTGGTCCTAAGATCTCAGCCTCATGAGTAGCTATGGTGTGATCTGAGCCACTGGTACTTAACTCCAAAGTGGATATTTTCTCACTCCTAACTTGCTCAGATTCTGGCACTTAATATTAAATTGAAAGAAAGAAGAAAAAACCCTGCCAATGTCCTCTTTTCTCCAACGAGGAAGACATATTTTATGAATCTTCCTTGGACTGACCTTGGGGTTTGGGTTAGATTCCATGGAGAAGTAGGCAATATTTTGGTTTAATAGAAAAGGGAGATCTTTTTCTTCCTTCTTTCCTTTCTTTCCCCTCCTTTCCCTCTTTCTTTGCTATTTATCTAAATAAAGCAAATATATGAATCAAAAGGCATGATTATTATTAAATCCCTCTCAGTATGTATGAGAAAGAATCTGACAATAATGGTTGTTTATTTTTATATAAAATTGTATTTATATAACTAACTCCAAGGTATAGAAACAAGAGAACACTCTTTTTACTTATTTGATTTTTATTTTTTGATGATTTTGTCTTCTTTTCTTTATGTATGGTATATTCATGTGTACATCTTCAGAAGGGTTGGTGGGAAGGTAGAGAAGTTGAGGTTAAAAAATGCATCAGTGGAGCTCAGTGGACACTGATGAAAGTGAACTGTACAATTAATGGATGGAGATAGGAGGGAGGGACTCAGAGAGAATGAGGGAAGAGATGACATTGTGTGAGAGGAAATGGACTCATTACCTGACTCATGTAATTGTAATCACTCTGTACAACACCTTTATTATTATAAATAATTTTTTTAAAAACAATGCTTTCAATAATAACAGAACTCAGCCACTGAGTAAAGGAACTGGTAGCCTAAGCAACACTGAGGGAACAGTGAGGAACAAGTACGGGGTTTCCTTTCAAACAGTATGCCAGATGTAGAGGTGAGAGTCCAAGTGGATGAGAAAGGAGAATAGGAAGAATAAAGGAAACCCACTCCCAGCTGCCAGAAGTTTGATTCTTTTCATAATTTCTTTAGAGTTAGGCCTCACTTACATGTCCAAATATTTAAATATGGACCATTTCAGTGTAATCTGCCAACGTTGACTTAACTAACTTCATGCAAGGGTATTAACCCATTTCCAGCTTTCAGAGGATTCATTCTTTTCTAAAGTGAAACTTGGTGTAAATAGAAGTTATACAGGTTCTATAGCATCTTCACATGTGTGTATTAAGACGTTCAAACATCAAGAAAATTCACCTTTCTAATACTTAAACTTGCTTTATTTTTTTAGTGGGGAAAGTAAAAGAGGAAGTGATAAAAATAATAGTGAAGGCACTAAAATATCTCAATGTGTTTGAAGGCTTGTAGTTCTGGGGTTAATTTAGTGGTTATAGTTGAACAAGAAATGTACTCACTACCTTACATATGAATCTGTAACCCGTCTGTATTACACTTTGACAATAAAGAAAAAAAGAAGACATCAGGGCCTTGCATCAGTATCTCATGAGTCTTTTGGCCTTTCTACGAGGTTGTAATGTTCCTTGCACTGCTTCTAATACAACATTTTCACTGAGAAATACTAGAAGCACTAGTTGACTGGGTATTGATCTGGTGCCTCTGCACTATCTTCCAAGTATGTGCAGAATCCTATATGGGCAGGTGGAAGGAGGACTACAAGTGGAAGAATTACCACACTTCCAGTATAATTGACAAACACAGATATAGACCAATAACACTTTATCCTGAGGATTAACAAACTACACTTAATCAGTACTAGGGTTCTCTTAGCTCAGAAGGAGCGGAATGGCCGATGAGTTGGTAAATACTAGTAACTGAAAATAGGTCAGAACAAAACAGTATGGTGTAAGTACTCTAATAAGCAATTTATTTATATTATGTAATTTATACCCACAGCGAACATTTAAGATTATTTAATATCACAGCCATTTTATATGATAATACTGAGATTCAATGTGTAAGAGATGTCTCATTGTGCTAATTTCATATAGCCATGAAGTGGTATTGTCCAGGCAAAACTCTCCTTATTAAAACTTCATCTTCCTTTCAGAAAAGAGAAATTAAGAGTTCCCTATATTTGTATGTTTATGAATCATGCAGAGTATGCCAAATATCTGTGCCCTTCCTTCTCCAAGTTTTTAAGCGACCAGTCCCTCTTTGATTCTTTCAGGAATGATGATTTTTTAATTCCTTAGGCCTTCCGTGAACCATCTATAATTGGCTTTAGAATGAATTCCAACTCCAAATTCCGCTTTGAATAGCCTATATTTTTAATATCTACAGTAAACCAGGTACTCTTACCACTGATATTTTGAAAAGGGATGGTTGATAAACTTTTAAAGGCTTAGAATACAAAATATGTTGTAATATTTCATATATAGGTAGATTATAATTCTGATTTGTCCTCAATTTCAAGAAAATCCCCAGCCAAACAAACTAGCAAGCAAATGAATCACTTTAATTATAATAAATGACAGTTTCTCTAAATATATTTCAGGCAGTAAATAGCTTCTATTATTGACTTTTGCAAGATTAATTTAAGGAGAAGCCATTCTCAATAAAGTTGGGGAAGCCTAACTGTGAATTGCTATTCCTCTACCACAGAAAACTAGTTTCCAATTTTAAGGCACTTAAACATATATTTATTGCGAAATTATTCATCTTGCAAATTATCTTCTACATAGTGGCTCATTGACTAAATTTAAGATAGCAATCTTCTATAGTGTGGATAGAATAAACCTGGGTTAGATCAGAAGAAAAAAATGGTACTGCTTTTCTAGAATTACACTATTATATCCACTATTAAAATTAGAAATGAAAAACTTGCTCTCATTTTTCCTTTGGGATGAATTTTTCATCATAGTTACATCTTTATATGTAGCCATAGCTAATTAATCATATTAAATTTTCTGAGGGCTGAATAGAGCATAGCTAAAAAAATAGATAGTCTAGATTTCAACCCATGCTTTTTTTGTACTAGCTGTAAGACACTAGGAAAACTGTTCAACATTTCTAGAATCCATACAGATTAACAACTGATTTGAACAGTGAGAAGAATGATTAGTTCAGGTGGGAGAGAATGTGAATGGAGAAAATGAATGAGGATGAATATGGTTGAAGTACTTCATATTCACATATAAAAGTAGAACACTGAAGCCAATCAAAATAGTTTGAAGAGTGGAGATAGGTATAACATAGCAATATAATACATAAAATTGTAAACTGTGCTATATGCTTGTGTGTAAATGTCTACATAAACAGTTAACCTTGTAGAAATAGTTGTGAAACTATAAACCTTTTAAAAAGATAATTGCAATCTATACTTGAGCTTGGAGGTTGTCTTTATTCAGTGAATGGAAGGTTATTGTTTAAAGTAAAGTCATCCTGAAAGACCAGTTGTTGGAGGAGGGAAGGAAGTGGGGGGGGGAATCTTTGGGATATTCAAATACTGATATTTAAGACAGTTGACTTGAGAATATCTAGTTAGACAGAGAAGTCTGTGAAATCTACAAAGGTTGGCAATACTGGTATAATTTAAACAATTGAGAGAAACAGTGTAGATGAATCTAGAAAGATGCAGAGTGTGAATAGGATCAACAAAACAGTTTCCAGGCTTGAATATCTAACTGTTCATTTAGTAGTTGTATACAAGTTTCCAGTTGTATTTCCTATCTATATTATATTACTCATAGTTCTGAAAGGGCCAGTATATATGTTATATGCTATTCCTTCTATTTAATATTCCTTCTCTGTCACCAAGTTCTGCATTTTGTTTCTCTACCTAACTCTTTTTCATTTTTCTATACTCAGCATTAAGTCACCTGGAATACTCTACACATATCTGCACTAGAATAGCTGTTACATGCTGAATTGATTGTCCTCCTCATATCCAAATTATTGTGTTGAACTGTGAATATTCAGTACCTCAAAATGCAGCTGTCTTTGGAGATAGAGCCTTTAACCTTTAAAGAATTAAGTGAGGTAAAACAAAGTCCTGAGGACAGGTTCTGTTCCAGTGTGATAGGAATACTTAGAAGAACAGATTAGGATACAGATACACAAAGGAAAGAACGGATAAAGCTACCAGTAGGAAATGGCTGCCTTGAAGACCAGAAAAAGAGACCTC
The DNA here is from genome assembly GCF_023159225.1 of Perognathus longimembris pacificus. Lineage (NCBI taxonomy): Eukaryota > Metazoa > Chordata > Mammalia > Rodentia > Heteromyidae > Perognathus > Perognathus longimembris. The sequence continues at coordinate 6,995,946 of NC_063188.1, read as the reverse complement.
AGGAAAACACAAATATACTACTATCTTGACTTTGGCCTTTTAGCCTCCAAAACAGTATAAAAATAAATTCCTATTACTTAATCCATTCATTCTATGATAGTCATTCATTACAACTCTAGAAAACTAATGAAGTAATTAAACACATATCTTCGATTGGAATATATAACAGAATGGATTCGTTTCCCTATAGAAACACAGTATTTAATGTACAGTGGAAATAAATGGGGAAAAATATAGAAAATAGATAAAATATCATTTAACTTCATTGCAGAAGACAATTTTGCCATATGTTATAACATGGAAGAACTTGGAAGACATGATTTTAAGTGCAGTGAGTCATAAAAAGAAAAATACACCAGGCCCCAGTAGCTCATGCCTGTAATCCTAGCTACTCAGGAGGAGGATATCTTGTTCAATGCCAGCCCAGGCAGAACAGTCCATGAGACTCTTATCTCCAATGAACCACCAGAAAACCAGAAGTGGTTCTGTGGCTCAAGTGGTAAAGTGCTAGCCTTGAGCTGAAGCACTCAGAGACAGAGCACAGGCCCAGAATTCAAGCCCCCTGAGTGACAAAAAATACAATGTGATTGTACTTATATGAAATATATTTTCTTGAGAAATTCATGTTATCATTACTCTAGGCCACAGTTCAGACAGCAATATTGGTACCAAGAAAATTACAATCCTCCTTCCAGGTGAAGATCTAGATTATTACAAGTATTTATACACAACAGAAAGTAATCTGAGATACTTGTCTAGGAATTTTGCAAATATAAAAAGGCAAATGAGATGTCATGTCTGTAATTTGAATAGTGGATACTGGTAGAAAACACATGCAAATTATGAAATATATTTTTGTTAATTAATTTAATCAACAAATATTATAGAGTGTCTACCTATGGGCTAGATATTGTCCTTGGAACTGAGAATACAGAGGTGAACAAAATACAAAAATCCTTCTGCACAAATAGGCAAAACTTACTCAGTATACCACAAGGTGATGCCCAAGGTAAAAAAAAAATAGATGGATTTATTGCAATTTCCATTAGAGTGCTGGAAAAAAGTTATCACTGACACTGCATTTGAATAATCATCTGGAGATCAACTGTATAGGTGTCTGGGAAGAGGAGATAAAATACACAAAGGTTCAAAAACTTAATTACGCTCAGCATGTAGCATGTGAACAAGAAAGGAGTATTTAGAGGCTAGTATGGGTAGAATAGTATGAATATAGGGAATAATTAGCACAGGTTTTGGCAAGTCACAGCAGAGGATCACAACAGCCCAATAGCCCTTATGAACACATAAGACGATGCTAAGTGAAATGAACTCCATGTTATGGAAACAATTGCTTTATCACTGTTGTAACTACTTGCAACGTGCTATGTGTAACTGTAGCTTCCATTATTGATGATCTTCTTGTATCCCCTTCCTGTGGTTGTACCTACACTATCTCTGTATCTTATCTAAGTATATTGGAAACTGTGTATAATGGTATTAGAACTAGGAAATTGAAGGGGAATACCAAAATCGAGAGACACAGGGTAAAAAAAGATAAACAACTACAAAAACAATACTTGCAAAACTGTTTGGTGTAAATCAACTGAACAACTCATGGGGGGAAGGGGGAGGGGGGAGGGGTATGAGGGAAGAGGTAACAAACAGTACAAGAAATGTATCCAATGCCTAACGTATGAAACTGTAACCTCTCTGTACTTCAGTTTGACAATAAAAAATTTAAAAAAATAAAAATAATGATGGAATTTTATCTCAAAGACCTTCCACATTAGGGATCTCTGTACCTTCCTCTTTTACTTAATTTTTCTTCTTTACACTTATCACCATTTATTAAACAGTCAATCTCACTTATATTTTTGACAAATAAGATAAGGACTGTGTCATCTGATGAAAATCATTACATTTCACCTTACGTAGAATAAAGAGAACTTCAAGATTATATAGAAAAAAAAGTGAAATGTTCTGAGTTGATGAGATATATTATGGGGGAAATCCAAGCACAAAAACTGGAGTAGAGACGTTTTGTAGTAGTAACAGAGACATTGCAAAAATTGTAGGGTTTGGAAGCAGAGTAGGTGTACGATATGAACATCAGACAAATAATAGTTAAAGATGACTCCAGGAAATGTAACTTTCTAAGAAAGGATTGTCTAGCATATGTGAAAAGCTCGGGTTGATCCCAAACATCATAAGTAAACAAAACAAAGCAAAATGAGCCAAAAAAAACCTAAAACAATATAAGTAGTTGGAATCATGTTACTTACCATCATCTGAGACATAAGAAAAATAAGAAATGGAAGATTATCATTAGTTTTGGCTTTTACAAATGTAGTCATCAGGGAGACAATTGATATAGTAAAATATGTGTTGAAATCAGAAAGTATAATCACTCTAAGTATTCAAAATACAAGGCTAGGTGAGGATCATTAAGGAATTAATATAGTTAGAAGATAAAACAAGATGCAAAAATTAAATTTCAGAGAATTTCACACTTTCGGTAGTCAAGAAATAAAGGCATATCTACAAGTTGGAGGCCACCACCACTGCCAAATGTTCCTGACAATTGACAAGCACTCAGTTTAGCACTGTGAGGCCATTTATGCCCTTGAAAAATAGTTTTGGTAGCATATTTATTAAAGCTTGATTGGAATTGATTTTATGGAGAATAGGAGTATAGAATTAGGTTCATAGCTAGAGGGTAATAGGAGTCAAGAGAAAGTTTCTGAGAGGCATACAAAATGAGTTGATTAAAACAAAACAAAAAAAAGAAGAGAGAATGCTACATACTATGCACTTTATCATGAAGCAAACTTTGTTATCTTTCCAGTTAATAAATGAGACAGGGCACAGAAATCTTGGGAACTTCATTTGAGAGTGCTAGAATACGGCATATTCTAATATTCCTTAGGAAGGCAAAGTCAAAGTTGAATAAAATGAACACCAGGAAGTGGGTACTTGAAAGCAGTAGGGTGAGATCAAAGGGAAAAGGACTACCAATGAAGAGAGGAGGAAAAACATGCAGACAAGAATTCAGTGTATAGTCTACAAAATTAAGAAGAGTGAAGGAAGGGGTAGGTAGTGGAGGGAGACATGGGAATGATGAAACATTGTATGCATAAACTACTTTCTTATGTGGCAATTCTTGTACAACTAATGAAAGATAATAAAAGAAGAAAAAGAAAAATTAAGAAGCTCTCAGATTAAATCCGGAATAAAATGAAGTCTGTAATTGAGAAAGAGCATAAACTACTTATCTGTAAGAAAATAGATGAGTATTTCACACGGGGACTTAATTTTGGGACTTAGTCCCAAAAAATTGCAAGCATATCTTCTGCCATGCTGTTTTCATAGGATACCTGATGTGAAGATCCGAAGATTATATATGGCTTTAAAACATGAATAGCATAAATTAGTACTCGTGTCATTAGAAACCAACCTTTCCTTCAAGAAAACTTGGACATCTGTACTACACTATCTATAGAGATTACAGGTGGCTTACTGTTCACTTTCCCTGATGCCATTTACAAAAGCATTCCAAGCAGGTGTATGACAGAAATCAGTGGCTTTATTTTTGTCCTTAATAGGGTTTTTAGTTATTAGTAGAAATTCGTCTCAAATTCACTTTTTTCATCAATATTTTCCATGTAGTCATGTGATTATGTCATATATTCAGCAAAAGTTGCAATACTTGGATTTCTCAAAGTTATTGTTAATGTTTCATGGGTCCTAAAATTGTGATGATCTTTTTTTAATATTGATATCTAAGAAAGCCCCCTGAAAGTCTACTTTCCTTTGCTACTTAAGTCTACTTACTCTGCTGTGTTTGGAGTAAAAGCCTTTCAACATCTAGTCCTACTTTTAAAACACTAAGTTTGTTGCTTTTCAGTTCAACAAAGTAATTTTTGCAATATTTGTTTCAAATATTATATTATTTGATCTCTCTCATACCTCTAGCATGAGACCGTATATCTTGATGAATCTTTGTCTTAATTTCATTATTTTGACCGTAATATAAACTTGTGTGATATTGAATATTGCCTCTAAATCAACTTGTGATGGAACATCTTCCTGTTATTTTTAATTCCTCTAGATTTTTCCAGGGATACTCTAAAACATTTTGGTGGGATGTATTGATTCTATATAGTGAATATACAGTCACTTACAAAAAGTGAAAATCTATTTATATTTCTTGAATAATCCAGTCAAGATGAAAACTGAAAAGGTATTTGATTTATCATCTCTGTCTCAAATCTACACAGAATGAGAAATGTAAATCAGCATTGTAGGCCAGAAGGCATATTTATCTGGAAAGAATATAAATAGGTACTTATAAAAAAAAGCTTTGCAATAGCAAAAAAAACCTTCAATGAGTAAAGTACAAAAGTTAATTTTTCAAATATTTATCACTTACAATATGAATTCTAAGGGCAACAAGTTTTGAAGTTTTAAAAGTTCATTCAGTATGTAATCCATATTTCTAACATATGGTTTAAATTATATTTATTGGTACTTCATTTTTATTTTTTCCTTCTTTATTGTCAAGGTGAAGTACAGAGGTGAAGCTTCATATGCAAGGCAAGTACAATACTTATCCAACTTGCTACCTCCTCTCTCATTTTCCCCCATCTCCTCCTTCTACAGTTCCCCCCCGCCACCATGAGTTGTATGGTTGGTTTACACCAATTCGTTTTGTAAGTATCATTATTGCAATGCTTTGTCTTTTTATCTTTTTTCTCCCATTTTTGTATTCCCTTTCTCTTTCCTAGTTCCAATACACGTCTATACATTATCCAAGGTACTAAGATTACTTACAGCAATAGCAGGAGTAAAACCACAGGAAGGGAATATGAGAGAACAAAAGGTAGAGTTTCACATGGTATGTTGAAATTAAATACAGCAATGATATACTACTTATTTCCATAAATGAAGTTCATTTCACATAGCTATTGAGCTGATGTGCTCTTCTGCTAGGTCTTTCCTAGAGATGTATCAATTATTCCCTATGAGGGAAACCATACGGTTTATGTTTCTTTGGGTCTGGGTCACTTCATTTAGTATAATTTTTTCCAAGTCCTTCCATTTCCTTACAAATGGGGCAATGTCATTCTTTCTGACAGAGGCATAGAATTTCATTGTGTATATGTACCACATTTTCTTGATCCACTCATCTGCTGAGGGGCATCTGAGTTGGTTCCATATTTTAGCAATGACAAATTGTGCTGTGATGAACATCGTTGTGCTGGTGGCTTTTGTGTGGTCTAGCCTGTAATCTTTTGGATAGATGCCCAGAAGTGGGGCTGCTGGGTCCTCGGGGAGTTCTAGGTTTAGCCTTCTGAGGAATCTCCACACTGCTTGCCAGAGTGGTTGAACAAGTTTGCATTCCCACCAACAACGTAGTATGGTTCCCTTTTGGCCACATCCCCTCCAGCACTTGTTATTATTAATTTTCCTTATAATGGACATTCTTACTGGGGTGAGGTGGAATGCAAATCATCATTTTTAAATATCACAATTTTCCCTTTCCCATACTTCCACACATAGTTGCAGCACTAAGTCTGTGTGAAATCAGTGAGTTTACAAATGTATTTGCAAGTAGCTCTCTTAGTTAGCAAATACACATTACCTTAAGTGCTTCTTTCCAACAATTATATGTTTAAATTTCTTTTTTTATGGGACTGGGGTCAGAAGTCAGTGCTTTGTGTTTGCAAGGTAACAAGTTTTTATTTTCTAAAGCAAAAATGGAATGGAAGGGAAAAGCTCAATGACCACTTTACCTGACACCCTGCCAATTTCTATTACAAGTTTTACTGTTCTTTTTTCATGAATACTAATAATTTTGACCATATTCATCTCCTTTCACCCTCACTGACCCAAATCTTCTTGTTAAGCACTACTCTTGGTTTAGCAATATACAGAAATCACGTAGTTTAGGGAAAGAAAAAATGCACTTTGTCACTTTTTTCCTACTCAGAACTATGACTTGCTTTTTTCTGGCTTTGTACATCGCTGAACTATATTTTAGATCATGGGGTTTTGTGTTGCAACAAAATATTCCCTTGCATCATTAGACTGCTAGAAAGAAACATCCACCATACCAATTATAAAAGAAAATAGATCAGTGTTTACATATACCTGGGTACATAGCCAAAGAAAAAGCATAATAAGAATTTGTCTAATAACATTAATTTTCCCCAAAGTTTGGGAACTTTGTCATCCTAGTTACACAAGTTAAGAACTTTACAGTTGTTTTACATAGCTTTAGGTTATCTCACTGAATCTGGCACTAACTCTATGTCTAGAACATTATCATATTCATTAGATATGTAAGTTTTATATTTTATGTAACTTTATAATATAATTTTAATTTAAAAATAGCATAAAACCCAATCATGCCTCCATGTCTGCATTCTTCTCTTATTTCTCAAGGTTAGCCAATAATATCTGATCTGGATATACTTTGTCTCACAATACTCTGAGCTGTTTTTCAAAAGCACACACTTCCCTATAGTACTCTTGTATTCAAATATATTAATCATTTTATTATTCTATAGGACAAAGATCAAGCTCTTAAGCAGGGTTCTAGTAGTACCCCAAAAGGATACAGAGCTAGTGGAATTTAATGAATTACTGTAATGTACATACTCCAAGATTCCAAGAAGGGTGTTAGTAATTCCAATATAAACTCACAAAAGTTATACAGCTAACTCACACATGGGGGTGACATATGATTAGTTCACACCCTGTGCTCATGTCTAGGTGCTAAAGATGCAAGACACACAAAATAAATAAAGCTCCTGTCACCTTCCCTGTAAGACATAGATTATATTAAAATGAAAACCCAACAAATAAAAAAGAGAATTATAACATAATAAGAGTACTCTAAAAGAAACCACAAAGGTAATAATTACCAGAAAAACTGGGTAGTGTAGGGCAATAGGAGAGGTGAACATATATTATGTATTTAATGGAAAAGACAATGAAGTGTTAGTCAAGTGAAAAGGATAAAAATGACTCTTCTAGTAACAATGATTAACTGTGATCCAAAAGAAGAGGGAGTCGAAGTTATTAAATGTAGAAAAATGTCAAGATGAATTAGGACAAGATATGGAAGTATTAGTGGATTGAGATAAGGAAACAAATACTAGCTATGCTGAGACTGGATTGGAAAAGGTATCAGAGTGCCTTCCTGAAGATAATATTGTAGCCCAGAGAAAAGATAATAGAATAACAACCTTAGAGACCACAAGTTATGATAAAAACCACAGTATTTTTAGGAAGTAGGATAGAGAAAAAGATTTTTTTTAAGAAAATGTTGTGACCAGTCACCAAGTGTGTACACAAAATTCCCTCTGTGGCTGGGAATATGGCCTAGTGGCAAGAGTGCTTGCCTCATATTCATGAAGCCCTGGATTCGATTCCCAAGCACCACATACATAGAAAACCGCCAGAAGTGGCGCTGTGGCTCAAGTGGTAAAGTGCTAGCCTTGAGCAAAAAGAAGCCAGGGACAGTGCTCAGGCCCTTAGTCCAAGGCCCAGGATTGGCAATAAAACAAAATAAAACAAAACAAAATTCCCTCTGCTAATGCAAAAGCTCTATGTATATCAAATATGTAATTAAAATCCTTTTAGATACTAGAATTGAATTTTCAACATACTTTATGTCCTGGCAAGAATTTGTTTATAAAGTTGTTATGTTTGTGATATAAATATATATATATATGTATGTGTATATATATATATATATATATATATATATATATATAATCAAACTGAATTACAGAGTGGTTACAGTTTCATACATTAGGCATTGGATACATTTCTTGTACTGTTTGTTACCTCGTCCCTCATTCTGTGATTACTTTTGCTGGGAAGAATTAGAAAAGGGAGAAACAAAAGAGTAAAATATTAATATCCTCAGTGTAGATGTTTTATCTAATGAAAGTCATTTGCTTTAAGAGTATTCAGTGTATTAAGAACTAGATTGAAGCAAACAGAGATTGGTAGCTCTCAACTGTAATCCTTGCTACTAGGTGACTGAGATTTTTAGAATTGCAATACAAAGCCAATTATGGCAGAAAAATCAATGAAACTCAATCTCAAAAAATAACTGGCAAAAAAAACTGTCCCAAATCCAAGTTAGAATTGTGTTTTAGGTGGTAGAGTGCAAGCAGAGCAAAATAGCTTGTAAGTACAAAAGGTCTTGAGTGGTCTCTATGTTTTAACCCACATGTTAATGGGATGGTTTATTTTTATGGATTTGTTTTGGGGGGTAAATTTTTTGAGCTCTAAGTTTTAGATATGAGGCCCTTGTCTGTTGTATGGTCAATGAAGATCTTCTCCAACTCTGTGGGCTTTGTAATTATCTTTCTAGCTATGTCCATTGCCATGCAGAAGCTCTGCCACTGGATGCAATCCCACTTGTCTAACCTTTCTTTGATTTGCTGTGTTTCTGGGTTTTTATTGAGAAAGTTTCGGCCTTTACCAAGGAGCCTTAGTGTTTGCCCTAATCCTTCCTATAATATTTTCAGGTATCTTCTTTTACCTGGAGGTCTTTGATCCATTTGGAATTGATTCTGGTGCAGGGTGATATATAAGGATCTAATTTCAGTTTTCTGCACGTGTATAACTGATTCTGCTACTACCATTTGTTGAAGAGTCTGTCTATCTTCCATCCTGAGTTTTTGACTGCCTTATCAAAGATTAGGTGGCCATAAGTCTGTGGCCTCATTTCTGAGTCTTCAGTTAGATTCCATAAATCTGCAGGCCTGTTCCTATGCCAGTACCAAATTGTTTTTATTACTACGGCTTTGAAGTAGAGTTTAAGTTTGATATAGATGTTCCTCTGGCACTGTTCTTCCTGCTAATGATTGTTTTAATATTTGGTGCCATTCATAATTCCACATGATTTTTTGTGATTGTTTCTTACATTTCATTAAATTGTGAAATTTGGATATCCAAGGATATTGCATTGAATTTATAGATAGCCTTCGGAATTATTGCCATTTTCATGATGTTAAGAGGAAATGAGAGTGAGAATGGCTAAGAGATTCATACAGAAATCCTTGATATCTCTGGCTGTAAAAGAAATGCAATTCAAAACAGTGAAAATCCACGTTATCCAAATTAGAATGGCCATTATCAAGAAACCTAATAGCAATAGATGCTAATGGGGATGTTTCCAAAAGGAACACTACTACACTGTTGGTAAAAGGCTAAACTTGTTCAACTATGTTGGAAAGCAGTATAGAGGTTCCTTAAAAGATTAAGTAAACATAGAGCTCCCCTATGATTTAGCAATCCCACTCCTGGACATTTACCCAAATGATCACAAACAAGGCCATACTAACGCTACCTGCACAACCATGTTGATTGAAGCATAATGTACCATAGCTATGCCATATTCTTAATACTGATAACAATACCCCAGTTGCTGAATGCATAGGACCACATATAATGAAGCATATCAGAATGAACTCAAAGAATTGGAAACAAGATTCTTATTATGTCCTGTATGTATTGATTTCTATTTTTTTCTGTTTTCATGTTCTGTACCCCTTGTCTTGTATGTAACTTTATCTGATCTGTGGAATGGAAAGAGAATCAGAAATAGCAGGACAAAGGAAGAACTAGTGAAACAATGATATTCACTTAACACTGTGTTGGAAATGAACTATACAACTTGGGGGGGGGAGGTAGAGGGATAGGGAGGGGTAAGTGGGAGAAAATGAGGGAGGGAATATTAGCATTTAAAAGGAAATGTACTCATAACTGTAACCCCCCTGTTCAACAACTTTACAGTAAAGATATAAAAAGGCCTTGAGTTCAAAGTCCAGAAATGAATAATCAAAAGAAACAACGAAATAATTAATTGCCATATGTGATAATGAACCTTGCTCCATTATGCATTGGAGTGCCGAAAATGTTGAGTCCCCACCTTCTTTTCTTCCCCATACCTTAGTAAGATGATGGACATGGGTCTTGGCTCTATGCCTTATCACAACAAAAACCAAGACCTCTGAAATTCATTCACAAGTAGTTAGCTAGACTAAGTAAGTTAGACATAGACAAGACTCAAATAAAATTAAAAAGAAGAAGTGTTCTGACAAAGTTAAACAAAGGATTATTGGAAAAATGTTCTAAAAATTTGGTAACCTAAAAAAAAATGGACAGTTTCCTACATGGATATACATTACATACACTGAATCATTAAGAATAGAAAACCCAGATAGGGAAATAGACAATATGTTTGAATCAGTAAAAGAAAAAAGTCTTCCATTTACAACCATTTACAAGATGGTTTCCCTGATGAATTCTACCAAACATCTAAGTAGGAAGTAATTGTAACCCTTCTAAATTGATACAAATAATGAATGCAAGGCAATTCTTTCCAAATCATTGAATAAAGTCATTATGCTTGAAAAAATGAGACAAAGATGGAATCCACATCACAAGAAAAATATGTTCTAATCCATGGTTATTGTAAATCTGTTAACAACCAAACTCTAGATTCAACTGAGATGTCAAGATTCAATGAACAATAAATGGATATATATATATATATATATATATTCATATACTATTCAGTCATAAAGTAGAATGAAATAATTTCATTTATAGGAAATTGGAAATTAAGATCATCATGTTGAACAAGATAAGGCAAACTCAAAAAACAAATTCCACATGTTCTCATACATAAAATCTATACCTAAAAGAGAGTCATGGTTATAAATGGGAGACTGTTTGCAGAGATGAGAGGAAAAGAAAAAGTGAAAGAAAACCAAAAATATCCCAAATAGATAAAAACAATCCTTGGCAGGAAGAACAGTGTTGGATGCATATCAATACCAAATTTCAAACTTGATTACAAGGCCATAGTTATAAAAGCAGCTTGGTATTGCACAAGAATAGGCCTGAGGACCAATGGAATAGAATAGAAGACCCAGAAATGAACACACAGACCTATGGCCAATTAATATTTGATAAGAGTGCCAAAAACACGAGTTGATGGAAAAATAGCCTCTTCAATAAATGGTGCTGGAAAAATTGGCTATAAACAAGCATAAAACTGAAGCTAGATCATTCTATATCACCTGGCACCAGAATCAATTCTAATTGCTTCAAACACCTCAATGTAAGACAAGAATGATTAGGGGAAACTCCTAGGAACAGGTTGAAACTTCATACATTTAACAAAAACCAGAAACAATAACAATGATTACTAAAAATGTCTTCTTTTACTTTTCTTGGAATTAATTTCAAAGAACATTATTTTATGTGATCAGATGCACATAGCTATTGAGCCTTTGTCAACCACTTCTGTACTTATCTTCCTTTGGCTTCAATGTGTTAATATCTACCCTTATACAATTCATCATATCCCCAGTTACAATGGCCATTAGCAAGAAAACTAACAATAACAGATTCTGGCAGGAATGGGACCAAAAGGGAAGAATACTACAACATTGATGGGGATGTAAACTTGTTCAACAGCTCTGGAAAGCAGTATAGAGGTTCCTTAAAAGACTTAACACAGAGCTTCTCTATGACCCAGCAAAAAATAGAAAATAAACAAGGCCACACTAAATCTACCAGGCCAATCATGTTTATTACAATACTGTTTACCATAATTAAGATATGAAATCAACCCACATGCTACTCAGTGGATGAATACATTAAAAATATAGTACATAAACACAATGGAACATTACTCATCTATAAAGATGAATGATATTCCTAAAGAAATGAAAGAGTAAGAAAAGATTATATTAAGCAAAGTAAGCCAGACGCAAAGAAGAATAGGTTGCATTCTTTCCCTCATTTGTGGTACCTAGAATGTGCATATAAATCTACAAGTAAATTCACTGGATGGTATAAATATATACTGGGAAATGATCAACTATAGAGGTCTCTAGGCATTCATAAAGAGAGAATTCAAAGGAGGATATTGTTAGGAGAAGATCACAAAGGCATAACAGTTATGTGTGTCTGATCACATAAAATAATATTTATCTAAATGAACTACAGGAAATGGAAACAAGAGATTTGATTCTTTGTGGCTATTTTTGTTTTCATTTTACCTTGTTTCTTCATTTATCTGTCTTTGGGAGGGTAGGAGGACCTCAGAAATGGAGGGAAAATGGGTGAACAAATGCAGCAATGGTACTCACTAGACACTATGTTGAAAATGAACTATACCATTTGTGGCTAGGGAAGGGAGGGAAAATCTGGGAGAGAGTGAGGGAAGGGGTAATATTATTCAAAAGTAATATCCTCTTTATCTTACTTTTTTAACTCTAATCCCTCTGTACATCACCTTTACAATAAGATATATTTTTAAAAGATGAATATTATATAGATGTAGATGTCATAAATAATGTCTCAGAGAGCTGTTGAACAGTGGAAAGCAGATAGGGAAAGGCAGAGAAATAGAGGTTAATCTAACCAATATGTAATACATAACATCATTAAACTCATTTGTACAATTAATATGCACTAAAATAATGAATTACAGTAAATGAAGTAAAAGAGCTCTGTTTGAGGGGAGATACCAGTAGAATGAGGGAGGACTAGTAAAGAAGATGAATGAGGATGAATATAGTGGAAGTAATTTATATACATGTATAAAAGCAGAATAATGAAACATTTTGAAAAGTTTTAAGAATGAGGAATGTGCAATGAGAGACATACAACGGGGAGTGAAGTTTATGGGGGGGTTGCTGTGTATGTATGCACTCATGGAATAAAATGTAATAAACCAGATTTCTCTTATATCAAAGTAAACATAGAATCCAAGTGGTTAATTTATGAATATAGATACCTAACCTTAATAAGATTTTAATATGAACATTAAATTTTTCCATCAATGAGATTTGGAGTGAGGTGGAGAATCTGGTTCTACATTGGATCAATGATCACTGTAGTAGACTGATTCGGGAGTCAACATGGCTTTATACTCAATTACAGAAAACAATGCTCCAAAAAATTCACTGAAACTATCAAAATTATGGACACAGTTGCAAAGCACAATCATTCTTTTAATGTTATCCACTTAAAAGAGGAAATGATGCAAGCCATGAAAAGGACAATTTATCTTTTTAAATGAACATTTCATCGATTTTCTTTTGAAACATTAAAGAATGAAAATGTCAAACTATGAAAGAATGAAACTATGCTACTATCATTCATTGTTAATCTAAGTTTAATAAATTTATTTTCCAATACACTAAGAAATCCACATGTACTTTAATCTTAAACCCTTAAGTGTTAGATACAGAATCAAAATTTTTACAGAACAAATGAAAAATAACCTTCCTTGAGTTTACTCTTAAATTTAAACTAAAAATTTTAAGATAAAGTTAAAGAAGAATCAATAAATTCAAAAGATTTTCACAATGTAACTAATTATATTATTTTTCATGATTTAAACTAAATTTCAAAAATCATCTTCTGCATTCACTTTTTGTCAAAAATTGTCCAAATTACATCTTTGGTGCTAAGATTAAATGTTAAACTTCAAAGCAATCATACCAATGATTCTCCAAGAAATCTCTTGCTACACTATTGGCTAACACATAGATATGTAATATTGGGCCCATGACAGATTGTATTGTTCAAAATCACAAAATTACTATCATAATAGGCTGTAACTGATTATTCTAACAGTAGTTCAACTAAGCATACTACTTCAAAATCTGTTGTAAAACCACTTTTAAATGTAGTTGTTTTATACTAATACTTATTTGACTGAATGTTGGTTTTCCCCTTTATTTCTTCTGTTCTGGTAAATCCCTTTTCTTGGTATTGGTGGAATTCTTCTGTGAAATATATATTTGAACAAAAATTAATGCATCCATCCATGGTGTCCATTTTTACATTCTATTAATATTCACAGATCCTGTTCACTCCTGTAAACTTGCCTAAAAAATTTCAAACTGTGATCAGTTTTCATTTTTATTACATTAATTCTCTTTCTTTGTGTGTCAACTTGTTAAAATTTTCCAAAGCACTTGGTGGTGACATAATTCACCTTTATATTTTTGCCATCCAACACAGTTCCCTTTTTCTTTAAAAAATTTCCATTTTGCCTGTATCCATTTATTCACCCCATTCATATTTAATGAACATTTTTATCTCAATTCACAAGGCATGAAAGTAAAATTAATCATTTTTATCATGTCTTTATACTTGGTTACCCATCAACTCTATTTACATTGTTACTGAGATGTAGAACTATGATTTTTTTTACATGTGTCATATGTGATAATAATTTTACCTTAGTGATTCTCAAAGTAAGCCATTTTAATTTCAACCTATTGTGCTAAAAGTTATAGCTAAAGCAAAACAACTCCTTTCCTAAATATTTTCAGACAAAAATTCTTGATTCTCTACATTTCATTTGTCATCTGACAGATGTCAGTGATTCTAACATAAATATTTAGGACTTTCTTTCACTATCTCCTGCACTTAATAATAATGGACATATATGCTAACCATGATGTATTTTGTATGCTTATACTTACTGAAAATGATTGACATTCTCTGTTAGCAAGTTAGCTTCAATTAATCTGCTTACTAACAATTACTTTAACTGATCAAATGTTAGTTTAACCACATGGCTTAACTCAACGATTCACCTTGTCAAATAAAAGTATGTGAGAAATTACTTCCTCCTATAATTCTTTTTTGTATGTATCCTTATTGTAAAGGTGATGAACAGGAGTGTTACCGTTGCATAAGTAAGGTAATGAGTACATTTCTTTTTTTTTTTTTTTTGCCAGTCCTGGGCCTTGGAATCAGGGCCTGAGCACTGTCCCTAGCTTCTTTTTGCTCAAGGCTAGCACTCTGCCACTTGAGCCACAGCACTACTTCTGGCTGTTTTCCATATATGTGGTACTGGGGAATTGAACCCAGGGCTTCATGTATACAAGGCAAGCTCTCTTGCCACTAGGCCATATTCGCAACCAGTACATTTCTTTTTAAACAGTTACCTCCTCCCTCATTTTCTCCCAGATACCTCCTCCCACACCTCTCCCCTCAATGTTGTAAAATCAATTTCCAACATAGTGTCTAGTGTCATTGTTCCATTAGTTCATCCTTGTCTTGCTGTTTCTGTGATTCCCTTTCCTTTCTGCAAGTCAGATAAACTTATATACAAGACAAAGGGTACAGAAAACTAAAACACTGGTAGAATAACATTCCCTTATTTGTAAGGAAATGGAAAGATCTGGAAAAAAATTTATTAAGCAAAGCAAGCCAGGCCCAAAGAAATGTAGGTTGCAAGGTTTCCTTCATTTGTAATAACTAGAATATATCTACAATATTCTTAGTAGAGGTTCACAGTAGCTCAGTCGCTAGTTGCAGATGACAATACATAATGAAGCATATCAAAATAAACTCCAAGAACTGGAAACGAGAGGCTTTTATTGTGTTTGTATTTTTTGTTTTGTTTCAGTTTTCTAAATTTTATTCTTACACAATCCCCATTTAAATGTACTCTCATTTTTTTACTGTCAATTTTCACTAGTCTGTTCTTCAGACTGGAACCTCCTATAGCTATTTACTCAACTTTCATTTCTCTGTGAACAAGATGAAAAACTGTAACTGAGGGCAAACCACTGCAAAACATCAAATTGGAGAAAACATTAGTTTCATTGGAAGCTTAACTGCACTCTCACTGTGACTCTCAGACACAAGCTATTTCATTCTGGTGCTCAGAAATCCTTCATTATTTTTCTCATCTCATGGTGTCTACTTACTCCATTCACCATAGCTCTTGTTTCAATCTCTCTACTTTCCTACCAGGACACCAAAAGGAGCTGGCATAGCAGCTGGTCTTACATAAATGAAAGCTATCTGGAGCAACTTTCTTCATCTTCTCGTTTTAATTCACAACCCAATTTTTTTTATTCTTTGTTAACTGTTTGAAGCAAGTATAGTTCCTCTTCATTCTACACGTGTCTCTCCCTCTTCAACTTGGAACATATTTCTTATTCTTTCACTTCCCTTTTTATCTGCCATTTTCATTCTATGGTAACAGATTGCTTTTTGTTTTTGCCTAAAAGAATGCTAAGATTTCTTGATTTTTAAATAAGCACTCTCTGTCTTAACTTTTTATAATACTCAATTATCCTTCCATTTTTTTACATTACAAAAAAGTGTGAAAGATATCCATCAAGAGAAATAGATATGCATTCATAAGGGCATAGCTATCAGGCTCTTGTGATCCTCTGCTGTGACTAGTCTAAACCTGGGCTAATTATTCCCTATGAAGGAAACCATAGAATCCATCTTTCTTTGGGTCTGGATCACTTCATTTAGTATAATTTTTTCCAAGTTCTTCCATTTCCTTATGAATGGGGCAATGTCATTCTTTCTGATAGAGGCATAAAATTTCATTGTGTATATGTATCACATTTTCCTGATCCATTCATCTACTGAGGGACATCTGGGTTGGTTCCATATTCTAGCCATGACAAATTGTGCTGCAATGAACATTGTTATGCTGGTGGCTTCAGTGTGTTCTTGTTTGTGGTCTTTTGGGTAGATGCACAAAAGTGGAGCTGCTGGGTCATAGGGGAGTTCTATATTTAGCCTTCTGAGGAATCTCCATACAGCTTTCCAGAGTGGCTGAATCAGTTTACATTCCCACCAACAGTGAAGCAGGGTTTCCTTTTGGCCACATCCCCTCCAACATTTATTATTGTTAGTTTTCTTGATATAGGACATTCTTACTGGGGTGAGATGGACTCTCAATGTTGTTTTGATTTGCATTTCTTTTATGGCCAGTGATGTGGAGCACTTTTTCATATGTCTCTTAGAGACACAGGATAAAAAGACAAACGACTACAAAAGCAATACTTGCACAACTGTTTGGTGTAAACCTACTGAACAACTCATGGGGGGAGAGGGTAAGGGAGAGGGGGAAGGGAGGAATAAGGGAGGAGATAACAAACAGTACAAGAAATGTATCTAATGCTTAACAAATGAAACTGTAACCTCTCTGTACATCACTTTGACAATAAATAAAAAAAGAGAGAGAGAAATAGATACAATAGATACCCATTCAGGCTCTGGTCCCACATATATCAAGAATAACAACAGAAAGATGAATACTTTTCAAAAATTGGTGTAACATACTCCAAATTTTCATGTTGTAACTCTATTAAACACTATCTATGCCTGGATTTGCCTCCTCTTCTAAGCACTGTGCCTATCCTGTGGACAACATAATTTTTAATATCATTTTTTCTTGTTTCTAAAACTTTGCCTAAAACTTCTCACCCATTCTTTGGGCAGTATTAGGCTGTAAAACAACCTCAGTTGCCAATGAGCCTTCTTCTGAGAAACTGTTCTCACATCAGGAAATGCCTATTTGGAGAAAGCAAAATCTGCTGATCCACAGCATGTGACATTCTGACTCATGTGATAGAACCATTACTTTTATCTAATATTTCTTGAATATCAACAGCCAGACACGTTATGGGTATTTTTGTCATTTAATTCTCAAACAACCTTTTAAAATAGATATGATTATAATCTCAGTGTTACAAAAGGGAGAATTTTGTTAGGGAATTTATAAAGATCCTGCTCAATGTCATTCTGGTTAATAGGGGAGAAGGGATTGTGAACAGCTTATCTCCATAAACTGTGCTATTCAAGCAACCTTTTTCTAAACGTGTACACAGCTAAAATTAACTCTTAACTGTTTTACTCATTCTTTAGCATGCCCTTTTGTTAGCTACAACCCTTTTCAGGAACCTCATATTTAAAGACAAAAATATCAAGTCAGGACCTAACTGGGTTGCTTCTTCTACTGACTGAGTTTCATGATCAATATTCTTAAGTGATAACAACATATCTAAATATACGAATCAGAAATGAAGTCACAAGCACAATATTCACTATATAGGATAAGGATTTCAAGCCTCAAGAACAACAGGTGGGGGAAAATTTAAACCTTTAACTTGAGAAAAGTCAGCATAAATTAGGTTAGTTAAAAAATAGCTATTCAATTACTGGTGTTTTCCTCAAGATTGTTTTATTTAATATGCAAATTAGTCAGCGATATAATTGGATAAAACATTGCTACCAATTCAAAGAACATATTTGGAAATACAAAATGGTAATTATTAATAAGCTTCAAATACAGATTTTATTAGGGTCATCAAATGTAATTTATGACCAAAGAGAGGCCTGTTTAGATGTTTCCTAAAGAAGAAAACTGAGCTGAACATAACTAGACTATGAAAAAACAACCTTTTATATTTCTATGGCACTTTACGTTGTGTATGTAATGTTTGCTTCTATTATTACAACAGACTCTTCTCTCTTTTGCTGGTGTATACAAGCTGTCTAGGAAAATTTCTTATGTTTACCTCAATATCCAGGAGCTAATGACTATAAAAATAAGGTTATCTCTTTATCTTTTAATTCTATATTGTTTGGTCTTTCCTCTGAATTTTATTTTAAAATAGTTGTTTAAGGAGTTTGAATGTAAACTTCCACAAGGTCTTTATTAAGATGTGGGAAGTAAATGTCCTAAAAATAAAAATTAATAAACCTCCCTTCTAGCAAGATGGTAGGCTCAAGAACTGATTACCAAGAATATAGAGGTACACTTATCCCATATTGTGATGTACCAAATAAATATACACTTAAGTCTTAAGATAAATTCATATTTCATGTTTTTTCATGACCATGAGTTTCTTTCCTGACAATTTAATATGAATATGTTTCATAAAAGCACATGGATGTCTGCATTATTAAGTGGATATAGAGTATCATTATTTAAATCTTAAAATTGCTCATATTAGTAAGCTTTTACTGGAAAATTGGAATGTATTCTAAAAATAGTGCTTACACTTGTTATCTGTCATACCTAATGTGTTTGTTTCCATATATATATATAAAAGTCTTTGCATGTTAGGAGTTGTTTAATCTCTTCCTGTATGAGAAAACTTTCAGTGTGTTAGAAACTGTATGTTAGAAAGTAATTGAAAGAAGCACTCCATCTTGCAGAAGACAATTTAAGATGTAGAGATGAGTAAGAGTCTAGACTAGAATACAGAATCTGGTATAATTTTAATTAATTAAAATTGTTATTTGTGGATGGAGAGTTCTAGAAGTGTCTTTTATCTTTGTATGAAGCTCCTGAGATTATGTTTTTCCAAGAGATGGGAAAGACACATGCAGAATAGAGAGTGTAGGAGTGATTGCTTAGCAAAATATTAGTATGTCTCAAATCAAGAGTTGGGGAAATTGGATAAAATCAACTGCCTGAAAGGAAGCACTGCACCTCAAAGGGGATGAGGTAGATGTATAGAGGTCAGACTTATGCAAGTTCTTAGGATTTGGGGGTTTGTTAAATAGGGTAATGATGCTAAATGGAAGAAAACTATGTATCCTCCCTGTTACTAGAAAAGCAACACAACTATCTACGTTACTTTTTATACCTGGGACAGAAGAATTCAGGAAAGATGGGTAACTTCACTAAGAAAAGATATGACTTTCAATAGACTAAAAGCAAGTCATCTGTAGGATGAGATCTGAAATTATTTTTACCCATGCAGTAGGCTTTACTTCAATGTAAAGGGGACTTGGAACCTTAAATCCCTCCCTAGGATATCCTCACTGTCCTAATATTGTGGACACTTTAGTAAATCATATTTCATAACCTGGACATGGTTTATTGGCTGAGTACTGCAAGATTATTAGAAATTCATGGACATATTCTCTGTTTGGGCAGAAGAATGAAGAGTAGGTTTCTGGGATGTAGTGCATAAGCAGAATTCAAGGAACAACCTAACACCAAAGATAATGCCAACCAAAGATAATATGCCAACAAACTTTGGTCAGATTCAGAATGTATTTTGTTGATAAATCAATCATTATTTACTGAAAGATCAGTTATGGAATGTGTGTGAGGACTCATTTAGCCCCATATAACAGGTATGAGGAACATTTAAAAATACAGAAGACATTTAATTCATACACAAAGAAGCTTTTCTTGGCTTTACCTTATCCAACAAAGACTGAAAACTTTCTTTAGGGCTACTTCACAACTGGGAAGGTAATAGAATGCATCAGCCAGAAGTATTCCTGGCAAAGTTTTTCCAACCAGGGAGGCAGGAATCATTGGAAATATGTGCTTGTGTTAGCAAATGAATATGAGACTGGTATATTACTAAATAGGAGCATTAAAACTCATAATAGGCTAGACACGTTGAGCTACCCTGGTAATCCAACCTACAAGGAAATTGTAGTCATAAGATTTTAGTTGAAAACAAGTGTGGGGAAAAAGTTTACAGATTGAGTGCTATGGTGCATGACTCTTATCCCTGCTTCAAAAGGAAGAATAAAGAGGAGGATTACAGTACATACTGATGGAATAGAAAAGCAAAATATTCTATGCAAAATAATCAGAGCAAAAGAGTTGGAGGTGTGGCTCAAATGTTTAGGTGTGTTCTCAGAAAACATAAGCAGGCAGGAAGAAGCCCATGAATTTATATGCTGGTAGATGTGTAGATGTCAAAGTTCATATTCCTTCAGTTTTCACTGTGAAAAAGACAGTAAGACCATTAGATGAGTATCAGGACTAGAGAAGAAAATATATGGACTTGAGGCAACCATAAGTTATTGCATCAACAAATAGAAACACATTATGGTTACAGAAATATAGAAGACCTAGTGAATTTAGTGGTGGGCATGTACTAGTTAAAGTGAGCATCAAAAGAGTGGTACATTGTTTTTGGAACAGTTAACTTAGAAACCAAATTGTAAGTTTACTAATTCTCTCTAGTTCCACATAAATTACTTTTAGTATGGGGAGACCCAGGAGAGTCAGATACCTACAGGGTCTTTACTGACCTTAAATTTTGCCTACTTCATTGAAATATCTAATTAGAATTTATTTAAAACTCTTTTTGAAATTTTGCAGTTGTCTTTTTCTCCACTTCATTTATTAGTCTCGTTAAGTTTGCGGTAGGTCTTCAAATATCTGGTTACCTTTCATTGCACATTCAAATTTCCAAACACAAGTTATGCACTAGATCAGCTACGTAGCAATAACAATATGTATTGTTTAAGACTATTTTTAGAACTAATCTTGACGAGTTATGTTAAGTCATTACATTAGAATGGCTAGTCTTGAATAGTCTTGAGCTGCAGTTCCCAATTTGGGCTGCACAATGGAAGAATTCAACACTTTCTACCAGAGGTTCTGATCTAGGCCTCTCTTTCTTTCTTTCTTTCTTTCTTCTTTCTTTCTTTCTTTCTTTCTTTCTTTCTTTCTTTCTTTCTTTCTTTCGTGTGTGTGTGTGTGTGTGTGTGTGTGTGTGTGTGTGTGTGTGTGTGTGAATTCAAACAACAAATGATGGCATGAATGTTGGGGAAAAGGATATCTACTGCATGTAAGAATGTTAACTGGTACAACAACTCTGAACAGCAGTATGGAGGTTCTTCAAAAACTAAGCATTGGCCTTCCCTACGACCCAGCCATACCACTCCTGGGAGTCTCCCCTGAGCACCATGAGCCATGATATGATAAGGACACCTGCACATCCATGTTCAATGCTGCACTGTTCACAATAGCCAAGATATGGAAAAAACCCAGATGCCCCATCATAGATGAGTGGATACCAAAAATGTAGTACCTATACACAATGGAATTTTACCCAGCTATTAGAAAGAATAAAAGAATATCATTTGCAGGGAAATAGATGGAACTAGAACAAATGATGTTAAGTGAGGTGAGCCAAGCTCAGAGACATAACAAATAATCTGTTATGCAGAAATTAGACTTAAAATACACTGGGATATGATAAATTATACAAGATGCTAGATGCACACAGTGAGAACAAAAGAGAATAGTCTTCATAGAGAAATACAATAAAGTACTATTATCTTTTCTTTTATATTTTCTCAGTTTGGGGGATTGAACACTGAGCCTGAGCACTGTCCCTGAGCAATTCAGCTCAAAACTAATGCTCTACCACTTGAGCCATAGAGCCACTTACATTTTTCTTCTGATGGTTAACTGGAGATAAGAGTCTGATGGAAAACAGCTTGGTATTGGCACCAGAACAGGCCTGAAGACCAATGGAACAGAATTGAAGACCCAGAAATGAACCCACAGAACTACGCCCACTTAATCTTTGATAAAGGAGCTAAAACAATAGTATGGAAGAAAGCCTCTTTAACAAATGGTGCTGGCAAAACTGGCTCCACACATGCAACAAACTAAAACTAGATCCTTATATATCAACCTGCACCAAAATCAATTCCAAATGGATTAAAGACCTCGAAATCAAAAAAGACACCCTGAAAACACTAAAGGAAGGAGTAGGAGAAACACATGGGCTCCTTGGCGCAGGATGGAACTTCCTTAACAAAGACCCAGAAAGGCTAAAAATCAAAGAAAGCTTGGACAAATGGGACTGCATCAAACTGCAGCGTTTCTGCACGGCAAAGGACATAGCTCGCAAGAAAAACAGAAAGCCCACAGACTGGGAGAAGATCTTTACCGGCCATTCAACGGACAAAGGCCTCATCTCTAAAACATATGCAGGACTAAAAAATTACCTTCTTCCAAAACAAAACCGCAAAGAACCAATAGTCCCCTCATCAAGTGGGCTAAAGACTTACAAAGAGACTTCTCTGATGAGGAATTGAGAATGGCCAAGAGACATATGAAAAAATGCTCTACACCACTGGCCATAAAAGAAATGCAAATCAAAACAACATTGAGATTCCATCTCACCCCAGTGAGAATGTCCTTTATCAAGAAAACTAACAATAACAATTGTTGGAGGGGATGTGGCCAAAAGGGAACCCTACTTCATTGTTGGTGGGAATGTAAACTGATTCAGCCACTCTGGAAAGCAGTATGGAGATTCCTCAGAAGGCTCAATATAGAACTCCCCTATGACCCAGCAGCCCCACTTTTGGGTATCTATCCAAAAGACCACAAACAAAATCACAGTAATGCCACCAGCACAACAATGTTCATCGCAGCACAATTTGTCATAGCGAGAATCTGGAACCAACCCAGATGCCCCTCAGTAGACGAATGGATCAGGAAAATGTGGTACATATACACAATGGAATTTTATGACTCTATCAGAAAGAATGACATTGTCCCATTTGTAAGGAAATGGAAGGACTTGGAAAAAATTATACTAAGTGAAGTGAGCCACACCCAAAGAAACATGGACTCTATGGTCTCCCTTATTGGGAATAATTAGTACAGGTTTAGGCAAGTCATAGCAGAGCACCACAAGGCCCAATAGCTATACCATTATGAACACATAAGATGATGCTAAGTGAAATGAACTCCATGTTATGGAAACAATTGTTATATCACAGTTGTAACTACTTTCAACGACCCATGTGTATCTGTAGTTTCTATTATTGATGATGTTCTTGTATCACCTTCCTGTGGTTGTACCCACACTATCTCTGTAATCTTATCTGAGTATATTGGAAACCGTGTATACTGGTATTGGAACTAGGAAATTGAAAGGGAATACCAAAATTGAGAGACACAGGGTAAAGAAGACAAAAAAACTACAAAAGCAATACTTGCAAAACTGTTTGGTATAAGTGAACTGAACACCTCAGGGTGGGAAAGGGAAAGGGGGAGGAGGGAAGGGGGTATGAGGGACAAGGTAACAAACAGTACAAGAAATGTATCCAATGCCTAAACTGTAACCTCTCTGTACATCAGTTTGATAATAAAAATTTGGGGGAAAAAAAGAGTCTGATGGATTTTCCTGCCCAATTTGGCTTTGACCTGCGATCCTCAGATCTCAGCCTCCTAAGTAGCTAGGATTACAGGCGTGAGCCACTAATGCCCAGCTAAGTAAATTATTTTTTTAAGAAAAGAAAGTAAAACAGACAGTGAGGTTCAAAATACTCTCCTCTACACTTACACATAAAAAGAGTAACCAAATAGATTTGCCTCCTATTCTCTTACAGAGGATAACTCACAGTTTGAAATTTTGCATTCTTATTGATTTGTAGGGTAGTCCATCTTGATCATAGATGGCATTTTTTTATTTTTTTTCTTTTTATTTTCAGCAGTGGGTTCTGTATTTATAAGTCTAGTACATAAATATAACTAAGGGATTTCTTTGGAGTTATGTGGTAGGAGATGGAAAAAGAAAGATAATCATTAATTTGAAAACACATTTTGAGAGAGGATAATAGAGTTCAATGAGATTTGAAACTATGCAAAGTGAATATGAAAGCTTTTTGTAATAGATTTAGTAAGGGCAAAAAGGAGATAGGGAAGAAGAGAATTCATTGAAACACCATAAACGTGTATAGAAATGTAACAGTGAAATACCTCACTAGATAAATATTAGCTAATAAAAATTAGTAGCTTTGCAGGTGGTATTTCACTTTAAGACAGGAGGTGCTGAATGTCAGATTTACCTTATTATGATGTCACAATTCTAGAAGCACAAGCACGATGATAATTCTATAGCTCAAGAAATTCCCAGCAGTGTGAAGATAGATAGGAGACAGTACAGCTCCAGAGAGTGCATATTTTTGTGAGTAATGACAAAATATGAAAAGAGGTAGTAGCTATGCTCCTAACTTTTGACTAGACTCTAAGAACTTTAAAAAATGCCCAAAGTCATTCCCATTGATTTTATATTTTCTTTGTTTCACTTCAATACCTGAAAATTGGTATAGGATAGTAGGTACCAAGCTACCTGATTAGGTAGAGTGTTGGTAGAATAAGGATTTCAGGAATGAGCAACTAAGCCAAATGAGAGTATGGGGTTCTGTGTTTAAGCTTGGTATCAAGAGGGAAAAAGTGTCTAAGTGTACATGAATTCTGTGCTCTCACAGAGGACTGGTCAGAATTTTTTCATTTTGGTGGGGGAAATGGACAATGATCAAATAAATGACATTTTATTATCTTTTATTTATTTACTTATTTATTTTGGTGGAAGAATTGAGCAAAGGGCCTGATTGCTGTCCTTTTTATATTTTTCACATGGCCAGCGTTTTCCACCGGATCCACATATCTACTCCAAGGCTTTTCTAGTTAATTTCACATAAGAATCTCATGGTCTTTTCACCCTAGTCAAGCATTGGACACTGATCCTTAAACCTCAGCTTCCTGAACACCTAAAATTATAGACATGAGATATTGATGCCATTACAGAAGCCAGGTTCTGAAACATTTTAAATCTAGGTAGGTGAGTCATATTGATTAACACAGTTTTAGAGTGTAGCAGCAATGACCTTTGAAAATATGAATTTTGGGGACTGGGAATATGGCCTAGTGGCAAGAGTACTTGCCTCATATACATGAAGCCCAGGGTTCATTTCCCTAGCACCACATATACAGAAAATGGCCAGAAGTGGCGCTGTGACTCAAGTGGCAGAGTGCTAGCCTTGAGCAAAAAGAAGCCAGAGACAGTGCTCAGGCCCTGAGTCCAAGCCCCAGGACTGGCAAAAAAAAAAAAAAAAAAAAAAAAAAAAAAAAAAAGCCACAGCACCACTTCTGGCTTTTCCTGTATATGTGTTGCTGAGGAATCGATCCCAGGGCTTCATGCATGCTAGGCAAACACACTACCACTAGGCCACATTCCCAGCCCCCAAAATAAGAATTTTTTTATGGGTGCTCATGACTCAGGTCTATAATCATAGCTACTCAGGAAACTGAGGTCTGAGGATAGCAGTACAAAGCTAATCCCTGTAGTCCCTGATAGTCTTATCTCTAATTATCCATACAGAGCCAGAATTGGAGCTCTAGCTCAAGCTGTGGCATTAGCTTTGAGCACAAAAGCTCAAGGATAGTATTCAAGCCTAGAGTTCAAACCCAAGGACTGTAACAAAAAAGAAAAGATACTACTGTTTTGTGTTACCATTTTATTGGTTATTTTTATCCATGCTGAGAGTATATTCTGAAATAAATACTTACTCTGATAGTATAAGTCTGACAAACTAGGCCACTTCAAAAGAACTTCAACTTTATTATTTTTGGAATATTTTATTTTATAGCCACCAACTTAATCAGAAACTAGAGTAGTATTCAACAATTAGATAAAATAGCTTTCTTCTCAAGATGTGAAAAATTTATAAGTACTAGTTATGCAATACAAGGACTATATGGTATGGCTACAGAGAAATCTTATATTATTCCTCAAATTCTTTTACTTTAATATGTTTTGAGATGAGATAAAATTTGAGTATATTTAGTGGGTTTTTTTGCTATTGAGTTCTAATTTTATTACCATGTTTGATAGAAAACAGGAAGTTATTTGTGCTTTCTTATGTTTAGTAAGGCTTGATTCATGATGGAAAGTATGATCAGTTCTGAGGAAAGTTTCTTGGTTTGTTTTGTTTGTTTAGAAAAATGTAAGTTATGTAGCTGCTGGTGTAAACACTCTAAAAATGTCTGTCAAGTTCATTTAGTCATTGTTGGTATTTAATCTTTGAGTAATTTTGATGAATTCTGCTTATCAAGTAGAGGGTTAATTTTGTTGTATTCTATCTGAGCTTTTAAAGACCAGTTGTGTTTGTTTAATCTGATTGTGCGTACCACTGTACTTTGCATATTTTTATCAATCATTTTTCTTGATTGTTTATGTTTCCCATGTGAAATGACCTTTGTCTCTTCTAATTCAGTTTGAAGTCCATCAAAAATGCATATGTGCTAGCTATGGTTAGAAAGTTGAAAAGAGAAATAAGATTCTCTAAAATAATTGTTTTTGTTTATGGTTAATCTAATAAATGATTTTTTTAGCTATCAAGTGAGAGCCTCTATATTTCACTTTCTCAACATCTGACTCATGGATCAGATTAATTGTAATGGAGACTTGATGTCCTTATGACTCATATCATTTGGGAACCTTGACCTCTGGTCTCTAAAAGCTTGCGGCTTCTCTTGTTCCCATTGCCAAATACCTTTATTTGATGTTCAAATTGTTGGGTGGGGTTCACTTTTACATAATAAACTGAAAGAATAATTTAGCACTTTCTAGTCTGTATTAAGAGTTACTCTTAAAATGAAAGTCTAAAAAACTAAAAGGGAAATAATTAGATCATTACAGCCATCCTCTCTAAATTCTACCTCAATTAGGTGCTCTTGTACCATTGGGATAAATATTTTATAATTACAGGCTTATAAATAGTAGCAAAATTCCTGTGAGGGGGAACTATTTTCTTCTAAAATATTATTTAAACTTTGATCTTTACAGATTTGTATATTCGGCAGCCCATAGAGGCAAACTACTGCAGTTTAACAGGCCATCATTCAGGGAAGGTAGTTCTTGCAAGAGCTATAGGAATTCAAATGTTGAATTTCAATTGTAAATGTTGCCACAAAATTCATCCAGCAATGTGCTTGACTCCACATTTCAGTTATTAGCTACTAGTTCTGATGACAAAAGCACAGAAGTAGTGATCCCACACAAGGTACATCAAATTTTACTCCCTCTAAAATTATAAAAAGAATACAATTGAAAAAGGCAGTGAAAGGTGAACATACATCTTATCAGATAATTCCATTACAAATGTACCCAGAAGATAATTCTGAGAGTACATGGGAAAATATTGAAGCACAATCAATGCAATGCAAGGTTGCAACTCGGAATGGTCCACTTGCAGTTCCAGCTCCAGTGCCTTCTAGGAGGACAGCCCCCATTAATCTGGCCCATATGGCTCATAATATACGAATCTAGAGACATATAGATGAAGCAATATAGGGAAAGGGATTCACTTACTGGCAATGAAAGATTGCAGAAAGAAGGCTGGAGGAATTGTGATAGATTTTCTCTGGGTAAAATTCTTGAACAAGTAGCCAATCTGAAGACCAGCAACCACTCCTATAGTTTAAAGGACTGCATTTTCAAAGAGATCAAAAGGGACTGGCCTGGCTATAATGATTATGACAAGCAGGTGTTGGACTTGGTGCTTTCCAGCATACCTGAGCTAGAGCTCAAAGATGTCAAACAACTGACCAGATAGATTCTTTGGTTGTATATAATTCAGAGTATGAGCTGCTGCCTGTGCCACCACCCATGATTCTAGCAGATACAGATGGCCCATTGACTGATGCCGAAAGCTCTCTAAATTTTCTACCATACTCTTCAGAACATGCTCGTTACATTCCTCTATCCATGTTTACACCTCACCACTCTATTTCAAATGACAATCTGAGAATTCCATAGAATATTCTTGTAATGCTCCAGAAAGACCCGGGACTGAAAAACTATCCTGTAAGGATAGTGATAGTAGAAAATAGTGATAGTAATGACACTGAGAAGGAAAGTCAACCTGTGTATCAAGTCATACAAGGAGGAATCTTTTAACATAGGATGAAAATCTCAAATATAAATCATAGAAAATATAGTCCATACATATAAATAAAAATTGTCATGATGGAGAAACCAAATTTTTTTTCCAAGAGGAATTAAAGACTAAGTCAAGAAAAGATGATGAGGTATTAATTATTGCCAACAAAAACATTATGAACAGTGCTGTACAGTACAATGTTACAAGGGCTTGTATGTGAATATGGATTTCCTTTTCACGCAAATGAAAAAAGCTTAAAAAAGAAGGTCCTTAGAATATCAGAGGATTAAACTAAATAATCTAAACTTGTGTGAGGTAAAAATCAGAAGCTTCCATCTATATTAAAAGTTGTGTCTTGTTAAAAATGAATAGCTGATTATGACTACAAACAAGTAAAGTCATAGTTTATTAAAATTCCAAACATTGTTCTAAAATTGTAAAGATCTGTCTTCAGTGTGTCTGTCAAAACTTACAGATTTATTTTAACTTAATTTCACTTTTCCATTTGTTGTTTATTTACTTTAACTGTAATGTTATCATTATTTTGTTTAATACTACTTAATTTCCCTTCTATTTATCTTGTTTTCTCTGGTTTTGAGCCTGACTTATTTGGTGGCCTCTTAATTTCAATATTTTGTTTTTACCCCATTTTCTTTTAAATATTGAGGACAGGTGTCTATAAAAATTATTAACACTGAATTTCTTCCTTCCTGCCTTTCTTTCTTTTTTTCTTTTTCTTTCTTCCTTCCTTTCTTTCATTTTTTTTTTCAGATTGTGGGGCTTGAACTCAGGGCCATGGCACTGTCCCTGACCTTCATTGTGCTCAAGGCTGGTGCTCTACCACTGGAGCCAAAGTGCCATTTCCAGTTTTTACTGAGTAGTATGTTGGAGATACGTGTCTCACAGACTTTCTTGCTGGTGGTGGATTTAACCACAATCCTAAGTGTAAGGTCCACTCCCAGGAGGGCTCCATGCAGATGCCCCCCACTTGTATAAGTCTGTACCCAGTACCTGAGTTACCTAGGTTACTGGCACACCTGGAAGCAGTTACTTCCCTGTTCTCTGAGGTCACATCCAATCCACCTGGCCATCTCTCTCACCTTTCCATATATAATCAGGCTCAACACAAGTCCCCGGTTCTCTTTCCTTTTCTGTCTTGCTCTCTCCCTCTCTCTTTTTCTCTTCTTCCTTCCCCTCTGTTTCCCCATCCCTTCATCTTGTGTGGGATGGCAGTTTGCTCTTCCCTCAATAAACTCCTTTGCCTGAACCATGTGGTGGGTTTCCTTTCTGGCCAACCTTACATCTGGTGCCTGACTAGGATGGGGACAGAGTCTGGAATCACTGGATCCCAACCTCCCTCTTCTCTTCTGAGTTAATCTGCCTCCTTGACTGTCCCTCCTCGGACCAAACTGTGGAAATAAAGCCAGAGGAAAATCACTTTGGACTTCTCAACTTAACCATTGCTGGCTACACGTCCACCACATCATTTCCTCTTTAAGTCTGGTGAGTGATTCCCATCTACAGGTCCTCTCTTTGTCTGACCATACTAGAGGGACCCCGAATGCCATTTTGGCCAGTCTGTTCTCATTTCAGACTGCCTGAATTGAGAATTTGACTTTTATGTCCTTGCAAACCCCCTTTCCATGTCCTTGTGGACCCCATCTACATCTTTTGGATTCCTGTGTCCTCATGAGCCTACTCCATACACTCAAAACACCTCCTAGGCTAGAAAATCAGTCTCAATGGTCCAACCTTTTGCTTGTGCCCTCCAGAGTGTGACGCGGGCTGGGTTCCAGGACCCCGCCCCCCCCCCCAGGTTCCCTCTCAAAGGGTAGCCATTCTGGGTTTGATCTACTCCACAAGCCAAAGGAAAAAGCAGGCAGTTTTAGAGAAATAACTGACAAGTATTTGTGGTCAATTCCTAATAAGTTATAGCCCTGCCTCATGAGACTTCTTCCACACTCTACTCAAGGACTGCATCTACCACCAAGCCACAGCTGCTGCTTACCTTCTCCCGAAGGGGCCAAATCTCCACCTTTTACCCCTAACGTTGAAGCCACTTGCCAGCAGAAGTAGCCAGAGAGAGACGGTGCCCTTTTTCATAGTTATTAAAAGGCGAGATGTAAGGTCCACTCCTGGGAGGGCTCCATATGGATGCAATCTGTTTAACTCTGCGCCCAGTAGCTAAGTTACCTAGGTAACTGGCACACCTGGAGGCAGTTACCTCCTGCTTCTGTTGAGGTCAGATCTAATCCACCTGGCCGTATATCCCACCTTTTCCTTTATAATCTGGCTCAACATGGGCCCTGCTCTCTTCTCTCTCTCCCCACCCTCTCTCTCCCTCCCCTCTCCCTCCCTCCCCCCTCCCTCTCTTCCTCCCTCTCTTCCTCCCTCTTTCCCTAATGTCTCCCCACACCTCCATCTTCTGTGGGCTGGCAGTTTGCCCTCCTCCCAATAAACTCCTTTCTGCCTGAACCATGTGGCCCGTGAACCTTTCACTAAGGATTTTGAATTAGCAGGGTGTTGTTTTTTTTTCACTGATTTTCCATAGCATTTTCTGTTGTTTCTGTGATGATGAGGATCAAACCCTTCAAGGCTTTGTACATACTAAACTAGCACTAAAGCACTGAGTCTCAACCATGGATAGCTATTTTTGTTTGATCTGCCTAAGTCATAATCCATAATCCATAATCAGTGTCTTAGTTTCTTCATTAAGATTAATGCTTCCCCATTTACTACCAGAAGCAATTACTGTGTAAAACACTATTTTATTGTTATAACTAATTTTGTTCATTCTAAAAGTGCATACTTTAATCTCCTTTAGGTGTATCAGGATAGCTTTGGCTAAGAAAATACATTCACAAAAGCATTCCAAAAATCCATTTTTCATTTAAAAATACCTTCTCATTAATTACAAATATAATGCATGCTCATAAAATGTTAACATCTATGTCCCTAAAATTCTGTCACTGGCAATTGAAGAAGCATACAATTCCAATATTTTCCATATTAAAATATGTAAATAAAATTCTGAGGATCAGAAAAGGGATTATTTGAATACTGCTTGTTCCCAGAAAGTGGATTTCTCCATAGCTTGCTTTCTTTAACATTATCTATTATCAATCTGTTCTATTAGGGTTTTATGTTCCAAAATTCATTACCTCCACAATGAATAATATACTTGTATGAAAAAATTTAAGTGTTTCCAAACTACGTGTAAATATTCTCAATATCATTTTAACCATCAGTTTGTGATTTGGGATCAATGATAAAGTGTTTTTGTTGTTATCATTTAAAGAAACACACATTTAGCCAAGTCACTGGCTCTTGCCTTTAATCCTAACTACTCAGGAGGCTGAGATCCGAGGATTGCAGTTCACAGCCAGCCCAGGCAGGAAATACTGGGAGACTATTATCCAGAAAACTGGATGTGGTACTGTGGCTCAAAGTGGTAGAGTGCTACCCTTGAGCTGAATTGCTTGAGTACAGTGCCAAGGCCGAGTTCAAGCCCTTACACCACCACCAACAACAAAAAAGAACAAAAAGCACATGTTTATTAGAAAGAAAACATTCACCCCAATTATTCTGTTCTTTCCTCATTCCCAAATGATTTTCCTCCTCAAACATACCCCCCTTGTCGATGTCATATTGTAAATTTGAGTGTGTGTTTATGTGTGTGTGCCAGTCCTGGGGCTTGAACTCAGTTCCTGAACCCTGCCTCTGAGCTTTATTTTTTGCTCCATTCTAACGCACTACCACTTGGGCCACAGATCCACTTCCATCTTTTTGCAAAACAACAACAAATGTTTTATGTAATGTATTTTTATTCAAATGTACTTTAAAAATAAACATTGTTAGTACATGGTAAAGGTACATTTTACAGTATTATTTTCTACTTAATTACTAAAGTATGGGTTTTCATTCATCTCCAGTAAATATATTTTGGTGGTACTAGTGAATGAACTCAGATACTCTCATTGGTTAAGCAGGTGCTCTAGCACTAGACCCACACTACAACTCCTTTTTCCAAGTTGATTATTTCATCCTACTATGCTTTCCAATGATAACTGAGGAAGACAGGCTCATGGCACTATGATCACCCATGTGCTTCCCTTGTATCTGGGAAAACTTGGCATGTGCTACTGCACTCAGCCTTGGTTGAAATGAGTCTGGTGAACTTTGGTGCTTGGGCTGACCTTGAACTCTTGATTATCCAATTTCTGCCTTCTAAGTAGCAGGAATTTTAGGCTCGATCTACTTTTAAATCAACTACATTAATCATACTACTTTATAAAACCTGAACAACTGAACTTATATATTCTCAGTCAATATGACCCATACATTGTTGTACAAAGCAGATGAAACAATAACTTCAGCTTTTAATTTTGTCTTTCTTTGATTTCTGCATCACTCTCTCTCCAAACTCCAGAGTAGATTTAAGTATGGACAAATTCTTATAATGGATTTACTGCCACAGATCCACAGGCCACTTCAAATCATGATAGACTTTTTCATGCATATCCAATGGAACTAGGAAAATTGAGAAAAGAGGTTGGGCTGGGAAGGGTGGTGGAGAATGATATAAGTGAGGGGTGACATCAAGAAGTATTATACATAAAAATTATTAAATAGTGAACCTTTTCCACAACTACATAATATACTAGGATCAATGAAACAATAATTGCAAAGCTTAAAATTATCTACAATGAATGTTTTATCAAAACACCTGTTTTGTGTTTATGTATTCTAAAACATCATATATAATTTTACCTGCCAATTTAATTGCATTTAAAGTATTTTTAAGTTTATTCCTTTCTTAAATTCTAAAACTTTAAGATACATGTAAATATGGGATCTGTGGTATTAATTTATTGTAAAGACTGGGGCTGGGAATATGGCCTAATGGCAAGAGTGCTTGTCTCGTATACATGAAGCCCTGGGTTCGATTCCCCAGAACCACATATAGAGAAAACGGCAAGAAGTGGCACTGTGGCTCAAGTGGCAGAGTGCTAGCCTTGAGCAAAAAGAAGCCAGGGACAGTGCTCAGGCCCCGAGTTCAAGGCCCAGGACTGGCAAAAAAAAATTATTGTAAAGACTGAGATAATTAATGTAAGCTGACTGAACTACTTGAGAAATAGAGAAATACTCAGTAAATTTGCTATAGTTTGACCTGGAAGAGTAATTGCTAAAGGCTTGGTTACCAGCATTGAGATTCAAGTTCAAGGAGGTGGGGCCTAATGAATGGTCTTTAGCTCATTGGAAGTGTACCCTCAAAGGGGATTGTGGGGACTTTTTTCTTTCTAACTTTATAGCTATAAGATGACTAGTTGTGCTCTGCCACACTCCTGTCCTCATATGACACTTCACTATAGACTTAAAATCAACACTGTCAAACAGTCATGGTCTGCAACCTGTAATTCTGTAAGCCAAAATAAACATTTTTGAAAAGTTGTGCTATTATAAAGGTGATATAATTCAAAATGTGTTATTGTAACTTTTATTAAGAACTAGAAGCAGTGGCTCTGAAAACTTATTTCTGGGGCTTGTATACTTTCCATTAGTCTATGTGTCTGTTTTTATACAATTATTGTGTTATTTTTCTTTTTTTTTCAAATTTTCATTATCAAACTGATGTACAGAGAGGTTACAGTTTCATACGTTACGCATTAGATACATTACTTGTACTGTTTGTTACCTTGTCCCCCATACCCCCCTCCCCGCTCCCCCTTTCCCTTTCCCCCCCGAGGTGTTCAGTCCACTTACACCAAACAGTTTTGCAAGTATTGCTTTTGTAGTGTTTTGTCTTTTTTTACCCTGTGTCTCTCAATTTTGGTATTCCCTTTCAATTTCCTAGTTCCAATACCAGTAAACACGGTTTCCAATATACTCAGATAAGATTACAGAGATAGTGTAGGTACAACCACAGGAAGGTGATACAAGAACATCATCAATAATAGCAGGTACAGATAAACATGGGATGTTGAAAGTAGTTACAACTGTGATATAACAATTGTCTCCATGGAGTTCATTTCACTTAGCATCATCGTATATGATCGTAAGGGTATAGCTATTGGGCCTTGTGGTGCTCTGCTGTGACTTGCCTAAACCTGTACTAATTATTCCCAATAAGGCAGACCATAGAGTCCATGTTTTTTTGGGTCTGGCTCACTTCACTTAGTATAATTTTTTCCAAGTCCTTCCATTTCCTTAGGAATGGGGCAATGTCATTCTTTCTGATAGAGGCATAAAATTCCATTGTGTATATGTACCACATTTTCCTGATCCATTCGTCTACTGAGGGGCATCTGGGTTGGTTCCAGATTCTCGCTATGACAAATAGTGCTGCGATGAACATTGTTGTGCTGGTGGCATTACTGTGATTTTGTTTGTAGTCTTTTGGATAGATACCCAAAAGTGGGGCTGCTGGGTCATAGGGGAGTTCTATATTTAGCCTTCTGAGGAATCTCCATACTGCTTGCCAGAGTGGCTGAACCACTTTACATTCCCACCAACAATGAAGTAGGGTTCCCTTTTGGCCACATCCCCTCCAATAATTGTTAATGTTAGTTTTCTTGACATATGACATTCTTACTGGGGTGAGATGGAATCTCAATGTTGTTTTGATTTGCATTTCCTTTATGGCCAGTGGTGTAGAGCATTTTTTCATATATCTCTTGGCCATTCTCAATTCCTCATCAGAGAAGTCTCTTTGTAAGTCTTTAGCCCACTTGATGAGGGGGCTATTGGTTCTTTGCGGTTTTGTTTTGGAAGAAGGTAATTTTTTTAGTCCTGCATATATTTTAGACATGAGGCCTTTGTCCGTTGAATGGCTGGTAAAGATCTTCTCCCAGTCTGTGGGCTTTCTGTTTATCTTGCGAGCTATGTCCTTTGCTGTGCAGAAGCTCTGCAGTTTGATGCAGTCCCATTTGTCCAACCTTTCTTTGATTTTTAGCCTTTCTGGGTCTTTGTTAAGGAAGTTCTGTCCTGCGCCAAGGAGCCCAAGTGAGTCTCCTACTCCTTCCTTTAGTGTTTTCAGGGTGTCTTTTTTGATTTCGAGGTCTTTAATCCATTTGGAATTGATTTTGGTGCAGGTTGATATATAAGGATCTAGTTTTAGTTTGTTGCATGTGTTGAATCAGTTTTTCCAGCACAATTTGTTAAAGAGGCTATCTTTCTTCCAAACTATTGTTTTAGCTCCTTTATCAAAGATTAAGTGGGCGTAGTTCTGTGGGACCATTTCTGGGTCTTCAATTCTGTTCCATTGGTTTTCAGGCCTATTCCGGTGCCAATACCAAGCTGTTTTTATTACTATAGCTTTATAATACAGCTTGAAGTTGGGTATTGTAATTCCTCCAGCACTGTTCTTTCTGCTTAGGATTGTTTTTGCTATTCTACGTCTTTTATTGCTCCATATGAATTTCTGGATTGCTTTCTCTATTTCGTTAAAGAATGGTGTTGGGATATTAATGGGTATGGCATTGAATTTGTAGATAGCTTTTGGCAATATTGCCATTTTGATTATATTAATCCTCCCAATCCAGGAGCATGGGAGGTTTTTCCATTTCCTTAGTTCTGACTTAATTTCATTTTTCAAGGTTTTAAAGTTCTCCACAAAGAGGTCTTTCACTTCTTTGGTTAAGGTTATTCCTAGGTATTTTATGTTTTGGGGAGCTATTGCAAAAGGAGTTGCTTTCCTGATTTCAGCCTCGAAATGAATGTGTATTCTGTCATTGCTGGATGGAATATTATGTAGATGTCGGTTAACTCTAGTTGGTCTATGCAATTATTTAGTTCTGTTGTTTCTTTGTTCAGTTTTTGGCGTGTTGACCTGTCCAGTGATGATAGTGGAGTGTTAAAGTCCCCAACTATCAATGTGTTTGGGTCTATGACTGTTTTTAGAGTCAGTAGTGTTTGTTTGATGAAGTTAGGTGCTCCTGCATTTGGGGTGTAGATATTTAGAATGGTTATATCTTCCTGTAGGAGAGATCCCTTTACTAGTATGTAGTAGCCTTCTTTGTCTCTTCTTACCTTTTTTAATTTGAAGTCAATTTTGTCTGATACTAGGATTGCTACTCCAGCCTGCTTATGGGGGCCCATTTGCTTGATAGATGTGTTTCCAGCCTTTCACTTTTAGAAGATGTTTACTTTTGCTGGATAGATTTGTCTCTTGGAGGCAGCAGAAAGATGCATCTTGATTTTTGATCCAACTTATGAGCCTATGTTGTTTGATTGGAGAATTAAGTCCATTAATGTTGAGAGTTAGGATTGAGAGATGATCATTTGTTCCTTTCATTATCACTATCTTGTTTAAAGCTGTGTCTTCCCAATTCTTGATCTGATGTTTACTATTTAGGGTTCATTTCTCTGTCTGTATTGGGATCTTGATTATTTTCCCTGTATAGTACATCTTTGAAGATTTTCTGTAAAGCTGGTTTGGTGGAGATATATTGTTTCAGTTTTTCCTTAGTGTGGAAGACTTTTATTTGACCTTCGGCTATGAATGAGAGTTTGGCTGGGTACAGAATTCTTGGTTGGTAGTTATTTTATTTACTGTTTGGTATACTTCATTCCAGGCTCTCCTTGCTTTCATGGTCTCTGCTGAGAAGTCTGGGGAAATTCTGATTGCTTTTCCTTTATATGTGATTGTTTTCTTTGCCCTAACAGCTTTGAGTATTTTTTCCTTGCACTCTACTGAACCTGTTTTGATCACAATGTGTCGGTAGGAAGTCCTATTCTGGTCTGGTCGGTTTGGGGTTCTAAATGCTTCTTGTATCTATATAGGCCTTTCGTTCTGGATGTTTGGGAAGTTCTCAGCTAATATTCTGTTAAATAGGTTGCCTATCCCATTAAACTCTTTCTCCAAGTTTTCCTCAATACCTATTATCCTTAAATTGGGCTTCCTGATCGTGTCTTAAATCTCCTGTAGTGATCTGTTTTGTTGATTGGACTGGATTTGTATTGATTTTTGATCTTTCTCCATAGAATCTAAGGAATCTTCAGCTCCTGAAATTCGATCCTCTGCTTCAGTTAGTCAGGACTGTAGGCTAGCTACTTGATTTCGAATCTCTTTCCTTCTGACCGGTCTTTCCTGATGGTTTCCATGTCATTTCTTAGGTCTTGTATGTACTTCTTTACTTCATTAACTTCATTACTTTGGTTTTGAGTGTTGTCTCTCAAATCTTTAAGCTTGGTAGCTATCTTTTCATTTGACTCTTGAAGTTCATTTATCTTTCTGTTTGTGGATGCCATGAAATTCTCCATTAATTTTTGCTTTGCCTCCTCACACACTAGAGTAATTGACTGTAGAGATTCAAACTTTTCATTTATCATGTTTATGAGTAGACTTTGTAGAGCATTTTGGGGGTTCTCTTCTATGTCTTTGATTGACTGCTCTGCTTCCTGCTTGTTTTGAGTGGGGGATAAGACTTCATTGTTTGCCACCTTTCTTGTGTTCCTTCTGCCCATTTGAATTGGAAATGCCAGTCTAACAGCACCTGTGACCACCGTTTAAGACCCAAAGCAGCCCTTACCAAGCACTTTTGTGTAAATCTTACAAGTTCACAATTATATACAGATACCCTGTATACCTGTCTATAAAATTAAATTTGGTATTCCTAAAGAATACAATTTTAGTATACAACTGATCCTGGGCCCTGTATTCAGTAGTTACTTATTTACTGTTACAACCCTATAAGCAATTCTTGTTTTTATATTAAGTTCTTTTAGGATTGGCTTTCTCTATGAACCCCTTTGATTCACTCAGATTAAGCTGGGATACCCTCTATCCAATAACCAGGAGTCAATGGAAACTGGAGGTCCAGGCAGTAAGTCATGAGTGTAAGTTGGAGGTAGTAAAGAGAATAGAGTAAAATGTATTGGGGAGGGGGGTGGTGATTTTGGTTTAGTTTCAGTGATATGGAAATGTGGAGAAGAGTAGAATCAGTAGGACGAACAAGGTTGAAATGATAGATAATGGAGAATTAGCAGAAAAGAGTGGCGGTGTTATTCATAGGAAAGTAATTTTTAAAGAAAGAGAATGCAAAGAGAGAAGTAAAGCACAAATAGTGGAAGACAGATGCACAAAACAGAGCAAAATTATTTAAAAAAGAAAAAAAATAAAAAGGAAAAAAATCAGAAAAGGAACAACCCAAACAAACAGAAAAGAAAAATACTCGATAAAACAAGCAGGTAAGAATAGAAAACATAAAATAAAAAAAAACAAACAAACCGACGACGTTTCCGAAGTGAAAAAAAATTATTTTTTATTTAAAATTTAAAAAATGTTGAAAAGAAAAAAAAATGTAGTCCTCCTTGTTTGGGTGGTCTTTCCCCAGTGTCTGGTTTCCTTGTGATGGTCTGCAGTCTATATTCCTGATTGGCAGGGTTTGGCTTGATTTCAGTTTTCTCCTCTGTCTGCTGTGGGGCCGTGGCCTTTAATGCCTGGCTTTGAATAGGCTGTGGATTCAGCAGGGTGGGGCACCTCTGGCCTGTTTTACCCCACTGAGAGTTGCTTGCCTGGGTGAGGATTCTCCCTCCTGGGCGGGGCGGCCTCCTTGGCGGAGGTGGCTATGGAATGCAGCTCCATTTCGGGTTGGGAATTGGCCTTCCTCTGTGACGGGACTGTTTGACTGTCTCAGGACCTGTTTGTTCCCTCATCTGGTGTTTCCGTGCCACTGTGAGCTGCTTGCTGCTTTCTCTTTAGAAATTCCAGCGGGCAGGGCGGGGCACCTCTGGCTAAGCCGAGGCCCAGGACATGCCTCCTGCCAGGGCAGGGGGCGTTCTCCTGGGCGGAGCTGGCTCTCACTGGTCGGTCCCTCTTGCCCTTTTCAAAGATGGCTCCTTTGACCTCGCTTTCCCCAGGCCCGCATTAGTTCCAATCTGGTCTGACCCAATGCTAGTGGCAAAGATGGCGCTTTGCTCTGGCGGTGGGGGAAGGGCTGCCTTCCAGAAGCTGCTCTGTGGGCGCGAGTGGGAATGTCTTTCGTGGGTTACTCACGCTTTCTCTGCGATTTCAGGTCGTCCGTGCTCAGCTGCCGTCTGGAGGATTTCTCCCTGGTCTCTGCTGTGTGCTTTAGCCGCGCAGAGTGCGGGTTGCTGTGCAGGGCACTGTGCTAGCGACGGCACTGGCGCGGTGGCGGGATGCCGCCCAGAGCTCGAGTCTGTGTTTTCAGACAAGCAAAGTCGATTTTTCCTTCCTGGCCAGAATCCCTGTACTGTTAGAACTTACTCTGGCTGTGTTTCTAGGAGTAAAAGTTTCTATGGGGTGAGAAAACTGCGATGTCGGAGCAAGTTTTGCAAATTGGAGGCTTTTTTTTCTTTCCAAGTTACCAGTTGGGACAGCAGTTGATACTTTTAAGTTCTGTGTTATTTTTCTTACTCTGAATCTGAATTATATCCGAAATCAGGTATCTTAGTACTTCCAGGATTCTTCTATTTGCTCAAAGTTGAGTGTTTTTTCCATATGAATTTTAGGATTTTCTTTCTATTTCTATTGGCCATTGAATTAAATTTGGAAATCACTTTTGATACTACGTCTACAAAATTAGTATTGCCAGTCCACGAACATTGCCTTTGAATTTTTCACTAGTGTTTAATAATGTTCACTTCAGAGGACTTTATACTCTTGACTAGATTTATTTCTATGTATTTCAGATCATTGAGGCTATAGTGAATAATAGTGTTTTCCTTATGTGTTTTTCAAAAAGTGCACTATTGGGATGCCTCTATTTTCAAAACATTTAAGATAAGCAATTTTACTATCTCAGGGTTCTTTTTATGAACAGAACAAATTAGAAATTTGTCTTCATATGCGTATGAATTTATAGATAAGAAAATCTTTATCTCTTCCTTATGGCACTTAAGTAATTACAATAATCTACTTGTGGTTGTGGTTTTATGTGTCTATCATTTTTTGATTTTGTTAACTGTCTCTAATACAGGGAAATAGAATTCAAAAGACAGATTTGTAATCGAATAGAAAGAATATGCAAAGTGGTAGCTAGTGAATGATTACTAGCCATATATTTGTACTATGAAAATTCCTTTGAATCCTCTCTAATACTTGATGAGTAACTGAAGAATTATATCTAGAGCCATATGATAATTGCATCCACAGACTATTTCTAATCAAGCTAAATCCTTAACTAAATTAAACTGGTTAATAATTGTATTCATGCATTTTATTGTCACCTTGACCACAATTTTAGACATAAGAAAACCTGAGGAAAGATTTATTCTGGATCAAAGTTTCAAAGTTTGTCATTGAAAGGAAAGCATGACAAATCAAAGCAACTCATGGTATGGTGGCCAATAAGCAGAGTAAAAGGGTATGCAGTAAGGGGACAAACATACCTTCAGTGAA
The DNA here is from genome assembly GCF_023159225.1 of Perognathus longimembris pacificus. Classification (NCBI taxonomy): domain Eukaryota; kingdom Metazoa; phylum Chordata; class Mammalia; order Rodentia; family Heteromyidae; genus Perognathus; species Perognathus longimembris. The sequence goes on along the minus strand of NC_063188.1, from coordinate 6,955,256 downwards.
AAATTTTCTCCAACTAGGTCTTAAATTTTCCATATCTTTCCAAAGGGACACCATCCAATAGGGACCAAACACTCAACAGGGGATACACTTCATATTCAAATCATAACCTTCTGCCCCTGTTATGCAAAGGTTCATGGCCATCTCATATTGCAAAAATACAGTTATTTCATCTTGAGGAATCCCCATATTCTTAACAGTTCCAACATTGTTTCAAAACCTAATCTATCCAGGCAGCAACCTTACTCATATAATCCTAGATACTCAGGAGGCTGAGATCTGAGAAGTACAGTTCAAAGCCAGCCCAGGCAATCCTCAAGACTGTTTTTGCCAATTATCAAGCAAAGAGGCAAAAGTGGAGTCAGGCATGGTTCCAGTGGTAGAGTGCCAGCTGTGAGTGGAATGGACATGTGAGCATGCAAGAGTACCTACCAGTACCAACACACACACACACACACACACACACACACACACACACACACACACACACACAGAGCTAAGTCCAAAGTCTGTTCTGAGACTCAAGGCAAATGAATACAGTTCTTATGAAATCCAAGACACAATGGCTAAGAGGAAAAGTTCCTGTTCCATGTAGGCATTCTACCATGGAGCTACTCCTGCAGCACTAAGCAAATCCATTCTAAAATGAATGAGTGAGGAGACAGAAGGACAGTGAGGAAAGGACAGGACCAATTACAAACAGAAGCATAGAAGAAAACACACAAAATCCTCTAACTCCTTGTACATAACTGCCTTTTATGACAATCTTACAGATACATTGGATACCTTACACTGGATTATAATTATTATGTGTCTAAATCAATATCTAGTTTCTGTGGACTTCAGACAATTTCTACTTTCATTGTTCATTTAAGTTTGGACATGTCATCACTTGGACACATATTTAATATTAACTGTGTTGGTCTATTATTCCAACTTAAGTATGATTTTCAAGTTTATTAAATGACTTCAAGAGCTAACAGTAATATTACAATGACTTTGTTAATAAGAAAATAATGGAGACCTAGAAACATTTTAAACAAATTAAAATTCATAGAGAAAGAAAAGGTCATCCTTTAAATTTTGTACTTATTTACGTGTCTATATTTGCTTTTTGGAAAATTCCATTTAAGAGTGAAAATCCAAAGTGGTTTATGCCTTGTCTTAACCTAGTTGCACGCTAAGTACAATTAGAAGCTAAAGGTTGAAAATTTTAAATAATATTATCTGACTACTCTCATCTATTCACATATGCAAATATACATTAATAAGTAAATTTATATAGAAGTAAAGGGACTTGATGGTTTACTACTGGTTTGTAGTATTCATTCTGCTCTTAATGAGAGATAGTAAACTGTTGCCTAACATTCTGCATAATAAGATAGTATAACCAAGATTTTTTTTTGCCAGTCCTGGGGCTTGAACTCGGGGCCTGAGGACTGTCCCTGGCTTCTTTTTGCTCAAGGCTAGCACTCTACCACTTGAGCCACACACTATTTCCAGCTTTTTCTATATATGGAGTGCTGAGGAATTGAACCCAAGGCTTCATGTATGGGAGGCAAGCACTCTACCTCTAGGCCATATTCCCAGCCCAGGAATTTTTTTATATTGCCAGAATAATATCAGTAGAAAAACTAAGCTTTTCTCTTTAAGCAAGTTATTTTCTATTGTTTTTGGTAGAGATTCTTCATTAGTTTGAAAGTCCTTACTGTTTGGTGGACTTTACCATGCAAGTGGTTTCTATCAAGTATTTTCTTTACATTTAAAGAAATATGTAATATTAAAAAATCCCCTGAATATTTTTAATTACAACAGATCATTTTAATTATTACACCAACCATGAACTCATATGATTAAATCATACTCAGTTACAATTCATTGCCCACTCTACATGCTATTCTCTATTTGGCATTTCATTAAAATTTATTTTATCTGTATTCATGAAGAATGTGTTTTTAACTTTTTAAAAATATTTTATAAGATTTGGTATCATAGCCATATTAACTTCTGAAATAAAATGTGCTCTATTAACTTGAGAAGTTCAAATTGGCCTTACGTTTTTCTTGAATGTTTGATAGAATTCATCAGTACATACTTAGGAGTTTTTAGTAAATGTAATTACTATAATTAATATGCTAATCATATTAAGATGTTTCTATTTGCTAATTGTCTTTGTAAGTGTTATTATTTTATCAAATAAACAAATAACTGATTTTTTAAAATATTACTCTATTATTTAATACCTGCAAGATTTGTGATAACATGTATTTTATTCTAGACATTCCCATTTTTGTGCCAATATGGAGACTTGAACTCAGGGAAATATGCTCTTCTTTGGCACACTATACCTTGAGCTATGCTTCTAGTACTATATTTTTAATTAGTTTTTATATATAATGAGTAGTGATCAATTTTTTGTTCCTTTTTGCTTTCTTTTTCTTTTCTTGGGGCAATTCCCACACTATTTTTAAGAGACTAGTATTTCTCCTACTGAATAGATTGACATTTTTCAAAAGTCAGAACACTGTCAAGTTAGTGAGCAAATTTGAGGTTCAAAGAAAGTGGCTCTCTCAAAGAAGATCTAGAAGTTTCATAAACATTCTACCTTAGACACTTTACTAGAGTAAGCACCACTTGCATTTAAATGCTTCTGAGTTGTGTCTTTTCTAGAAACCTCTAAGCATAAATCAAGTGTTCTGAGTTCTGTGAACTGTATTGGGAAGTTACCAAACCTGACAAAAGATTCAAGAACTCCTCAATTAATATCTGGTTAATGAAAAACACTGTTGAGGGCTGGAAATATGGTCTAGTGGTAAAGTGCTCAACTCATATACATGAAGCCATGGGTTCGATTCCTCAGCATCACATACATAGAAAAAGCCAGAAGTGGCACTGTGGCAGAGACAGTGCTCAGGCTTGAGTTCAAGCTCCAGGACTGGCAAAAAAAATTACTGTTGGCTCACTCTTGTCACTTTCACTCGAAGTGGGGATTATCATATAGAACTCAAGGTATTAACTTGTAGGAAGTGTCCAAGTTCAGTTTGGCTGGTAGACAGTATCACCAAAGAATTGTTGATTATCTTGTTGTCAGAGAAAGTATATCATTATTGTTGGAAGTGAGATTTGCTAGATTGGGTCTGATTCATAGAACATGGGGTTTGAGAAATGAAATAATGAAAGAGCAGGGGAAAGAAGCTCTTTTATTTCATAGTGTTCATGTGGTCACCCATCGTATGAAAAGGCAACAGTGTTGTGTTCAGTTACTAGGGGATGAAAGTGACCAATAGAACTGTCGTGGCATCTAGTCTCAGCACATTGACTCCCTGGCCACATAAGGAAATACAAGCTAATTAGAAAAAAATTGAATATGTTTATATCCCCACAAACTGTAGTAGTGTTCCCTTTGGCCACATCCCCAACAGCATTTGTTACTGTTAATTTTCCTGATAATGGCCATTCTAACTGTAGTGAGAAGGAATCTCAATGTTGTTTTGTTTTGCATTTCTTTTATGGCCAAAGAAGTTAAATATTCTTCATTTGTCTATTGGCCACTATTTTTTCTTCCTCTGAAAAGAACCTCTTTAAGTCTTTAGCTTATTTATTGATCGCATTGTTAAGTTTTCGAGGGTTTATTTTTGCAGGGCTTAATGTTTTTGAGCTCTAAGTATATTTTCAATAGGCTGGCCATGTCTAATGTATAGCTAGTGAAGATTTTCTCCCATTCTGTGGGCTATTTTTCCTCCTAGCTATATCCTTTGCCAGGCAGAAGTTCTCCAGTTTGATACAATCCCATTTATACAGCCTTTCTTTGGTTGTAATTCTGGATCTTTGTTTAGGAAGTTTTGCCCCATCTCTAGAAGGCTTAAGATTTCTCCTACCCGTTCCTGTAATATTTTGACAGTATCTGGCCTTACATTGAAGTTTTTGATTCATTTAGAGCTGATTACACTAGTGCAATTTACTTTTAGCTCCCTGCACATGGATAGGCAATTTTCCAGCACCATTTGTCTTTCTCCTAACCTGTGTTTTCAGCACACTTATCAAATATTAGGTGGCTATATGTTTGCAGGCTTATTTCTGGGTTTTCTGTTCCATTGGTCCTCAGGCTTACCTTGTGCCAATACCAAACTGATTTTATTACTATGGCTTTGTAATAAAGCTTGAAGTTTGGTATTGATATTCTTCCAACACTATTCTTCCTGCTAAGGATTTTTTCACTATTCTGGGCTTTTTATTATTCCATATGAATTTTTTAATTGAATTCTCTATTTTTTTCATTTCTTTATTGCCAGAATGATGTACAAAGTGGTTACAGTTTCACTAGTAGGGCAGTGGGTACATTTCTTATCTAACTTGTTACGTCCTCCCTCATTTTTCACCCACCTTCCACCCTCCTCGTTTCCCTCCGCCCTTGAGTTTTGCAGTTGGTTTACACCATATAGTTTTGTAGGTATTTCTGTTGCAATGGTTTGTCTTTTTATCCTTTGTCTCTCGATTTTGACATTCCCTTTTCCCTTCCCCAGTTCCAACACACGTATATAAAATATCCAGGATATCAAAATCAGTTACAGTGACATCAGGAGGTTAGACCACAGGAAAGAAAGACAAAATCAAAAGGGCATAATTTCACATGGTATGTTGAAAATAACAGTATTAAACCATTTGTTTCCATAACTTGGAATTCATTTCACTTAGCATCATCTTATATGTTCATATGTACATAGTTATTGAGCTATTATTCTCTTCTGCTAGGATAATCCTAGACCTGTACTCTATTTCTTTGAAGAAAATTTTTGGGAAAGCAGTATGGAGGTTCCTTAAAAGAGTAAACATAGACCTTCCCTATGACCCAGGAATTTCACTCCTTAGCATTTTTTCGAATGGACTGCAAACCAGGCCACACTGAAGCCATCAACACAATCATGTTTATTGAAGCATTGTGTACCATAGCCAAGACATGTCCCTCAGTGGATGAATGGATCAAGAAAATGTAGTATATATACACAATGGAATTGTACTAACCCATCAGAAAGAATGATATTGTACCATTTGAAAGGAAATGGAAAGACTTGGAAAAATATTAAGTGAAGTAAGCCAGAGCCAAAAAACATAGACTGGCCAAATGAAACTATGCATAGGAGTGATGGACAAAGGCTCCCTGACTGTGCACAGATGAATATAGAAAATAATGTTCTTTTGAGACAAACTCAAAGAAAATAAGGGACATTCTTTAGTTGCCATTGTTACTATTTTTGTTTTCTTTTCCTGTTGTTTTATGCCTTTGTTTGCAATTGGGAGGGGAGAGGAGTACACATAAATGGTGAAACAAATATAAGCAAATACAATAGTGATGCTCACTAGACATTGTTGGGGTCTTTAGGCCCCCACACTCCCCCGACATGAAGGAGAGATGGGGAAGGCATGCCCCGACCCGATGAGCCAAGAAAGGAGAAGGGTCCGCAGTCCACCCACACCCCACCCTCCCTCAACGGAGGACAATCAGATGGCCTGGGAGTCAAGTCGGTGCAAGATCTCGTTTATTGGGGAAGTACGTGCCACTAATATAAGGCACAGGAGCCAATCAGGTCTAAGATCGGCAGGAAGGGGAGGGATGATCTGTCCATCAAGGGCAGAAGAGCCGGGGCGTCACAGCCCACAGAACCGCATATGGGTTATAACCAAAGACACTTGTAGCAGCTGTGCGTTGTTGTTAGGTGCCGCCATCTTAGCCACATGTGGCCCCAAGACTGAGAAACAGGCGGGGCCAGCTAGTTGACTTCCAGGTGTGCCCCACAAGACATTAGATGGAAAATGATCTGGATATCTTGTGAGTGGGAATGAGAGGAAAAGAATAAGAGAGTGATAGAAGGGGAGACATGGTTCAATCAGAATTGCACTCATGACTTATTTCCTGATTCATGTAGCTGTAACCCCTCTTTGTATCAACTCTACAACAGCAATAAAAAATTCTTGCAAAAAAAGAAAATATATATTGATTTGAGTTTATATGTAGGAAGACAGGGACAGTGCTAGAGCCCTGAATTCAAGTCCTAGAACTGGCAAAAAAAAAAGCCCATAAACACTGAATATACTTTAATGTGTACAATAATAGAGTTAATAAACTAGAAAAACAGTATTTCATCTGCCAATGTGATACAAGCTCATGTGGCTGCCTCTGTGGATGTGTCTATGTGAAATGTTCATGAAAACAAATTTTATCTTTTACAAAAAAGAAAAATGCTGAAATATTCAATCCTTAGTTATTGTTAATCTGTAATAGCTAAAATGAAATGTCACCATTTTTCCAGACCCCTGTCTTGGACCCAATAATTTAAATGTTGAATTAACTTTTCCTAACAGGAAACAAATTAGGCTAATACAGCAAACAATTCCTCCAATATTCTCATCATTAATAAGCCACTCTATGTAGGGGAAGGGGGAAAACTATTAAATCCAATTATATCATGTGAAAGAGTTGTCTCACTTTGTAAATCTGTGCTATCAGTTCCCTGAGAAATTTCTGCTATATTACATAGTAAAAATGACTAATGAAAGAGTACAATTTTTTATTTCAAATGCATCAGAATGGATAGTCACGCTTGATATTAGAATACATTAGACTTTGCCAGAAACCACACAGGCATCCAGATACAAAAGAACAAAGGAAAGATTTATTGCTAGCAAAGGGACCGCCAAGACCCCTTCTCACCAGGGAGAAGTGAGAAGTGCCTTCTGTTGTCTGGGGTGACATATGACACCTAGGAGGTCTTAGAGGCAGGGACTTGGTGTGGATGTGTGGACCAGGGGCTTCATCATGGTGGCCTAGGATTTATGGCTGCTGCCCAAATGGTAGGTAAGGGGTCCTGTAACTGCCCAGGCCTGAAGGTCACTCTAAGGGGATCTTGTTGCTTTATATGGTCACAATTGCCCAGAATGCTATCTCAAGGTAAAAGGGGGTGGTGGCTGATTATTTACTATCCTCACAAGATGGGCCTAGTGTTGCTTAGGAAAGGAGCATGCTAAGCTATGAAAGAGGAGGCTATTGGGCTTACATTCGACTTGATACAGAACTCACAGTGTACCATGAAACAATCACAGATGGCTTTCCATGGTGAAAATAATTACTCGGTCATTCCTGAATGGCATGCCAGCTTAAGAGACTTGAGTAGAAGTGATAGTAAGGACTCTTTGTCCTGAGGAGGGGACTATAAAACAAACTTTTAGAATGCCCAGTGGAATATTCCTGGTAAAGCAGCTGACCTATGTGTATGTAATCATGTAGGACTGACTTTATGCAAATTGAACATTCTCCAATGAATTTAACTGCTACTCGGGTCCTGGTAAATCTGTGGTCAAAATTCTCTTTTGCCTGGGCCTCCAAACAACACTACTGCTGAAAAATTAAGCAACAACCAGTGAAGGTATTTTTTTAGGTGTTTTCTGTTTCAGTTTTCCTTCATTGATCATACAGATGCTAATATAAATATCAAATTAAATGGCAAGAGAATATGGAGATTCAGAGGAGAGAGTCAAGGGACTCATTTCAGTAAGCTGGAAGTTTTAAAATGCCTATTAAGAAGTAGGGTGAATAAAGCAAATAGTGATAGGAGACAAAAATGTAGAAAGGAAGGAGCGAGTCAAGGGACCTTTTCAGCATGTTGGGAATCTTTAGAGGGTTATTAAGAAAGGAAATGAATTTAACAGATTTTAGTAAGGTATACACAAAGATCTTAGTACACCAGTGTTGAAGATTTATTGAACCAAAGGGATCCCTATTATAAGGGCTCCTTTGGTTGCTCAATTATTAAAGAATTTCAAACAAGACTCTATTGCTGTTTGGAGAAAGTTTATAAACCAGAATGCAGCAAATGCAATGAGTGGAGAACCACCAAGGGGAGTGGACCTGCAATCACTTGTGGCAATTAAGCAAACATATGAAGACAAACACTGAAAGCAGAACCAAGATGTTTTGGCTCCTGTGAGGACCCTAATCCCTACATAAAAATGTAGCTATGACTTGTATAAAGATGATTGCAAACCACTTACGTGATAAGGGGATAATATCCAAAATGTATGAATAACTCCTATCAATAGTAGCAAATAGACAATCCACTTAAGACTTGAATAGACTTATTTCCAAAAAAGGCTAACAAATGGCCAAGGATGTCTAAAAAATACTAGGCATCACTAGTCATCAGGGAAATGTAAATAAAAACCAAGATGCAATATCCTCTCGCATCTGTTAGGATGACTGTAATCTAACAAGCAATAACATATTTTGATCAGATTTTGTTCAAAATGGTATCTAGTACACTGTTGCTAACAGTTCTGACTGGCACAATCATTTGGAAATCAATGTGTATTCTAAGGAATTAAATTCTACCATAGTAATCCTTTTGGGTGTTTACCCAAAAGATGCAATCACTACATCATATAGGAATCTACATGGCTGCATTCATTGCAGCTCTACTGATATGTTATCGACCTCTGTTCTTTAATTAACTTACTAACTGATAAAGAAAATGTAGCTTGAGAAATAAACTATGAAATACTATCCAATCTTAAAAAAGATCCTAATATTCTTATTTGACAACCTGGATAAATCTGAAGCACATCATATTAAAATGAACTAGTCACAGAAATAAAGATATTATGTATTTTGTTTATATGTGGACTTTAAAATTAAGAAAGAGCTCATCTATAGAGAGATGGAGAAAGAAGCAATTGTTTAAATGGTTAGGAGTCAAGGAAAAAGAATGTGAAATGTAGGTCAAAAGTACAAAACACTAGATATGTAGGATAAATGTCTAGAAGTTTAAACTAAAAATTAATAAAAATTAGGCTGGGTGTGGAGGTTCAAGACTATAATTATTGTTTAATGGAATGTGGCAGTTGGGGAATTGTGATTCTGACCAATCAGTGCATAAAATTTGTGAGGCTCCTTGTCAATAAATGGCTAGGTCATACTGTGCACTTGATATCCAAGCTACACAGGGAACACAATGGCTATGCATACAGTAGCAAGGGCCTATCATCTCCAGTGACACCAACATAAACAAGTAGGTGGGTTGTAGGTCAGACCGGTCTGGGCATAATGTAAGAGCATATCTCCAGAATAAGGAGCAAAAAAGACTAGCAGCATCACACAAGTATTAGAGTACCTATCTTAGAACAAGATCCTAAATTCAAGTCGTAGAACTACCAAAAAGAAGTAGTAAAATAGACTGTATTCAGAATTTTCATACACGTAAGTATAGTTAGATGTTCATATTACAAAAAAGTAAAAATGGGAGCTGGTAGATATGTTCATATAGTTCAATATAATAATTTTCTTATCTATATAAATACTATGGCATGTTTTAAACCTCTAAAGTATATATTAATTTTATTTAAACTAAGTGGCTAAAATAACCTGGAAATGAGAATTCTCCTGTACATAGGCGCCCCATACACTGTGTTACTAAATCAAAGCCCTATAGTGAGAATGAAAACATGAAAGGCCAGTAAATTATAACAGATGGGTTATTTAAATATTGTGACGTTATCTCCTTTTCCTTTATCTGTTGTAAGGTTTCTCAGTTTTGAGAGAACAGGGAAGCCACATTTTGAGGGGTTGAACTGAAAGTCTTTATTGGGAAGCCTTTGTCCGCAGGTGGACTCCTGTCTCAAACACTTCCAGCTCCAAACAAAAGTTTTTAAAGACAAAAACCACATTCTTGTGGCGGGGGGATAATGAGCCTTATGAAAAGCAGATCTTATTAGGATGTAGCTCAGGTACAAGAACATCTTTTCCATCTACGGAACATATGCCTCCACTTTCCATATTGGGGATTCTCCTCAGCCTTTCTGTTTAGGGGACTCTTAGAGGCTACTCAGAGTTCAGTGAGTCAGGCTATTTAGGGGACACCTAAGGCCAGCATTTTAAGTTAACAAAGATTTCCTAAGGCTATCACATCTGCATTTCTGTGAAGCAGTGGCTCTCTTAGCTCACCTTGAGCTAAGCATCTGTAATTCAATGAATGGTTCCTCTCACCTCTAGGCCTTTGAAGCTGGGTGAAAAGTCCCCATCACTCAACTAGGCACCAGGATGGCTTGTAAGAACAAGGTGATATTACTTCAATCTTTTGGGTGAGTGTTCTCAGAGGGGCCATATCTTCTACTTAATATTATAAATTGAAGCCTTGATGAACTCTGAATAAAGGCTAAAGTTAGCAATGTAAGTGTTGGACTGCAGTTGTGGAGAATTTGTGTTTTAATAGGCTTTATGTGATAGAATTGTATCTCTTTTACTGAATGTACTATGGAGATGGACATATTTTCTGAGAGATTCTTGGACTTTCTCTGTAAAATAGAATACATGCTAACCCACCTTTCAAGCAATACTAATTAAGCTTACAAATGGCAGTAAATAAGATTGTCCATACACAGTATTAAATATAATCTGCAATGCTAACTGGGCCAGTTGGAGCTTATACTGGAGTGTATAAATTTTCTGGTAGCAACTTAGGAATTTGGACTTAAGGGGCAATTGGAGACAAAGGATAAAAAGACAAACGACTCCAAAAGCAATACTTAGAAAACCATTTGATGTAAATCAACTAAACAACTCATGGGGGAAGAGGGAAAGGGGGAGGGGGAGGAGGTAAATGAGGGAGGAGGTAACAAATTGTACAAGAAATGCACCCACTGCCTTACATATGAAACTGTAACCCCTCTGTACATCACTTTGACAATAAATAATTGCTCAGAAAAACATCATACATAATATTATAGGATAATATTATAGTAACACATTTACATAACAAACTGGTATCCTTATATTCATAAAAAATAATATCACGACTGGGAGTGTAGCTCAGTGATAAGACATGTATATAGCATTTATGAAGACCTGGGTTCAGTTTAGACAGAGAAAGAGATACATGAAAGATATGAAATAAATAGTCATGACATATTGGTGATGTCAAAGAGATTCTTTAGTACAGTGTGTCAGAAAAATAAAAACAACAGAAAACAATGTGCAACTTCTTTTACCTTGAGATTGATTCTGTTTAAATTTACATGGACTCCTGTGAATAGTTATTAATTGAACAACAAAGAGCTGCTTGGTTCAGGAACAAATCTGAACTCTCAGATTTGGAAAATATTTGGAAATATATGATTGTGTGTTCCCTGGATTCACGAAAATTGAGAATACTATTATTATGGTAATGTAGAGTTAGGCTGAAGTAGACATAAACTGTAGATTGGGCTTTGCTTAATCATAAGGAGATGAAAATTTTCAAAAAGATATAAAGTAATTGAAACAGAAGTGCTGCCCTAATTTAGGCTGCCAAGTCACATTTCTTCAGACCATGGAACACTTCACATAGTGTCTAGCAGTTTACAAAATGGTATCTTCCTTGCAGTAATGGTTTGCTAGAGAATAGGAATAGGCATGTCTCACATTGCTTGCCAAAATCAAGGAGAGAGAAATAGGAAGTGCTGGCATATATGCCTTTACAATTGTGTAATTATACATATCATGAACATAAATAAATGTATGCTTAATAGGTTTTTGTTAATCAGCATACCTTGTGAGGAGAGGAATGTGTGTTCTTACCTTTCTTGAATCTACAAGTCATGACTGCCTGTTATACTGATCATGGCATCAAGACTGCAGCTCCAAATGCACTGTATTTTTAAGCCTTTATCTCAGAATTTGTAAAGGTCTGATAGACAACTTGTGGTTTTATCTTACCTGAAGAAATTGAAGTTGACAGTGAGAGCTTCTGTGTTGCCTATTAATCAAGATACTCACTTCTAGGTTAATGTAAGTCTTCTAAGCACGTTTCAGGTTGGCTAAAATTAGCTATGGTGTTTGATAGGGAAAGTATAATTAAAGTAGTTTTGTTTCTTACAATATTTCCAATGTATAACAGTTATTTTAATATAAATCCATCATAATTCAGGAGGCATGCAATAATTTAATATATTTAAATGTATACATAATATATAATTGTATCTCCTTAGTTGATAACTTTTTGCCCCCTTTTAATTCCTATCAATTAAATTAGTGCCACATAATGGGAATGGACCCATGTGAAATTCAGAATCATTAATTATATTCAATAATTTTGATGTAATCTCGAAAACAAGTACAGTCTTCAATAAAGATAAGCTACTATAAATGTACTCACTGCCTTTCATATGAGTCTGTAACCCCTCTGTACCACATTTTGACAATAAAGGAAAAAAAATTGCAAGTGACTTAAGCAGAATTTAAAGTCATGGGACATTCTTTTAATTTTGTTGCCAGCATGTGTTAGCTATGTGACATTTGTTAAGTTCTTCAATCAGATTGAACTTGTTTCATTATTTTTATAATGTACCTAATAATCCCTAAAACTCATAGCTTATTTGTCAAAACCAGAGAAGGCAAATAAAAGGCAAAGTAAAAAAATCAAAACTAAGAATGAAATAATCTGTAGGGATGCCACTGATTATATTATTAATATTAATATTGATATTATTTGCAGTCTCCATATGAGCCAAATCATTCCTTGTTATAAATGTCTGCTCATAGCTCCAACCATTTTGTATTTTTCAACATGTTTAGACCACTGGATACTATATTGTCTAGGTATTTGTTAAAGGTTTGGTTGCAAGGTTATGGTGTTATTGAGATATGGTGCAGTCTTTAAATGTTAAGGCCTAGTGAGAGGGAATTAGGTTCTTTGGGAGTGTGCTTTTTAATGCAATTTTGAGATCCCAGCCTTTTCCTCTATGTCTCTTACTAGCTTCTTCTCAAGTTACAGTCTCAATCTCTATTCATATACTTTTGCTGTCTTATACATTAACTTTCATGTTGACTATTTTTTCTTCATGAAATGTTTCTCTCTCCCTTTTTTGCACATCCTTCAGATCTCAACTCCAGTGGTATGACCTAAGAATTCTTCCCTATCATGATTATGCACATTAGAAGCCCTATGATTGTGTACATTAGATTGATAAAAGACTAATTTTCAAGTTTTACTGGTGGAGCTATGAGTACATGTTTTTACTTCTGATGACCAGTGCTTTAGCCAAAGAACACAAACTTTGGGGATGAATAAATACTGTGACACTCATATGTTGCCTGAAACATTCCAAAAGCCTGTAGAAGAGGGAGGATCCCATAAACAGGAGAAGTAAACTTTATAACCATTGCTATTCATGGAAGATTTTCATATACACTGGAAGCAAAGTAAGATGGATGATGCCATTCTCCTAGTTTCTTAAGGAAACGAATTATTACCTTGTCTTACCAGAAAATAAATGTCTATCAGCTGATCTAAGAGCTTCTACTTGAAACACACAGACTTGGTGCCTTGGAGGTCCCACCTCCATACTACAATTATGCTGGTCTCACACATGATTAACCAGTTCAGTATCTTACTAATTCTTATCAAATATAACCAGACACACAAGTTTGCATCTTCTGTGTACAATGAAGTTGATCATACTTTGTTCAGAGACTTTTCCAAGCACAAATACTTAGAATCTGTTTTGAATTAAAAATCAAGGTAGAGGTGAGTGAAATATAGAATGAGTGAAATATAAGTGGAAAAATAAATGTGTAGAAACAAATACTGTCATTCAAGGTTAATCACAGTAAACTTATTAAAATCACTTCATTATTTTAGCCAAATATTTCAGAGCATTCTGATGCTGCGTAACTGCTTGGTTTGGAGAATTTATCTGATTTAGAGGCACAATGCTATTTTATCTTAATTTCATGGCTGCAATTCCACTTGATACAATCCTGTGTCTCACATTCACTGAAAAATCTTTAGAGACGAGTACAGTACCTAGAATATCATAGGCTTTCTCTCTCTCCCTCCCTCCCATACCCTCTCTCTTTCCTCTCTTTCTCTACGAATATACATATACATGTATGTATATATTTATTGAATGCATGGATCACTGATTCTCAAAAATACATATGTCAAAAGTGGCAGAACCTGAAAATGTCTACAGATGTAAAGGTAGAAAATGTTGTTGTCTTTCAAATGATTCTTAAAAGACAATAGAATAGTTTCACTATGCTTATAAAAGAATGTCATTTACATCCTATCAGTTCATGAGTTACTTTATAGGAACACCGTGACACTGTCATATGTCTCACTTTCAAATCCTGACTTCCTTTTCATAAAAAAAAGAAATCAACCATAAAAGGGTATGCAACATTCTACTGCTAGCCTGACCATGTATTAAACGGAAGCATGAGAATGTGCCCTTTATGTGGATTTTCAGTAGAGAGTGAAATATTGCTTTGAGCCTTGCAAATCTCTCTGTAATACTGTACTGACAGATCAGAAAGTTAATTCATAACCTTCCAACCTTTTATGCTCCCAAAAATCACACAAAAAAGAGACTTGAGTTTAAAAACATGCCTGAACCATCCAGATAGCTTTATATATACTCGTAAATGGTTCAATTCCATCTTCTTTTTGCTATTCTTTTTTATCAGTTATCTCTTCATAAACGTAATTAAAATAGTCCATCACGGTTTTGACAGTAACAGTAGTCTTATACAGCATTCACCATCAAAGGCGTAACATCTCATTTGTCAATCTGCAATACTTTAAGGTATCTTTTAAGATTTGCTGAACAGAACACAGAATGAATGGCACATCACCCATATCTACAGATTCAACTTTCAATCAGGAGCTACTCAGAGCTAAATCATTACAACAATGGCTTGGCTTGCACACTCCAATCCTGTTGAAACTTTTTCCATTACTCTAAGCTTACAAGTTCATAAAAGAGAAAAAAAAGAGTAAATCTCTCTTTTTAGGAAAAGAAGAAAAACTCATACATTACCTGAGACAAATGATGATTTTTTTTCTTTCAGAGAATATAAACCACTTTATAAATCAACACTAGTGAAAATAGAATGAAATTCTTAAGTTTGCAGCAATTTCCAAATTACATAGGAAAATCTATGTTTCACTTTCTGGGATTACTTTGATTTCCTGTCATAACAAATGAAATGTATATTGTTATATTTGTTAATTTTGGATGTAAAATGATTTCTGAAATAATTTAAAATTAAAAGGTGATCAAATTGCTATAATAGTTTTCACATAACAGATAATCTTGTAATAGGCATTTCTAATGAAGAAATAAGAAATTGTCTAACATGTATATTCCAAGGAGGTAAGTCAAAAGGGGAAGAATCTAGAATATAATAAGCTTTAGTATATATTTAGCAGGAGACATTAAAACTGAGGCTGATTCAAATGATAAATGTTCCCTGTAGAAACTAGACATTAATTTTTTTACTGAATATATTTTTTTCCTGAATATAAGTTGAACTTGGTGACTCTCTTTCAAAAGCGACAGCATGGAAAAGGAGAAATAGTAGAATTATAATAGGGAAACCTGGCAAATGTCATAAACAATGGTGAACAGCCCCATAGTGAGTCATATCATCATGTGGTAGTCGATCTAATGTAGTGGGAAAGGCTTTTTGTCTTTGCTGTCTTCATCAAAAATCCCATAATGCCTGCCTAATCATGAGGAAAACATCAGACAAACCTTAACAGAGAGACACCACAAAAATAGTTTTCAAGGAAGTGGAGCTGTGGTTCAAAGTACTGGAGTGTTAGCCTTGAGCAAAAGAGCTCAGAGACAGCATGGAAGTCCTGCGTTCAAGCCCCATGACCAACCACAAAAAAAGAGAAATAGTTTTCCAGTCCTTCTGAAAATGTGAAGAACAGAAAAACAAGGAAATATTAGGAGACTCTCATGACCATGAGCAATTTAAGAAAATATGATGACTAAGTATAATATGCTATGCTAGATTATATCACCAAATATATTTTTTAATGATACCAGTAGAAAAATTAACAAGAGCAATGTCTAGATATTTATTTATAGAAATATTGGTTACTTAGGATCACAGGAAGATGAGATGTTAACATTAGAAATGTATTAGAAAAATACACTGATTTTCGTAACTTTCATGTGAACTTATAGTTATTCCAAATAAACAACTTCATTGCAGCCAATGGATAGAATTATAGGATACTGTGTTAAATAAAGCATTGTAGACACAAGCATCATATTTTCTGTCATGTGTATATACTAGTAAAAGGGAAGGCAGGCAGGCAGGCAGGCAGGCAGGCAGGCAGGCAGGCAGGCAGGAAGGAAGGAAGGAAGGAAGGAAGGAAGGAAGGAAGGAAGGAAGGAAGGGAGGAAGGAAGGAGCAGAAGAGAAAAATACTGACATGGATGTTGAAGAGAGATTACTATAAGGGAGTTAGAAATGTTATGAGGGCAGGAATGAAGGTAGAAGAGTAAATGGAAATGATTAATATACAAGAATGTTAAATTGCATATTATGACATAGTTTAAATTAAAATGATGCTAAATATATTTGACTTTTTGTCACCACCATTTAAAAATTAAGATTTTTTGTTTTCTCTGAGAAATAAGTGGGGTCATAATAAGAAGTAATGCCCGAATGGTTCACAAGCTTTGGAGTATAATTGTTCTGGCTACTGTAGCAAAGTACTATAGCCTAGGTAGGTTAAAAAACAGAAAATTTGTTTTTCACATTCTCAAAAGATATTTCATATCAAGATGTTATCTAAGTTAGTTTATTATTTGATCTTTCTTAGGTTTCTCTCTTTGGTAAGTGAATATTTTAGTTTCTTCTTGTGTTCTCACAGTGTCTTCCTTCTCTGTGTGTCTGTGACCTGTTCTCTTCCTATAAGAACACTGGTCAGAGTGGATCAAGGACAACTTTAATGGTTTCAATTAACTTCATTTACCTCTTCAAGCGCACATCTTTTAATACAGTCGTATGCTGAGGTTCTATTAATTAGAGTTTCAACATATGAATTTTAGAGGATAGTGTGCAGTATCTAAAGTATATCTGTCAGACTCTAAATTATATGTGTTAGTATCTGGAATTTGAACTGGTAGGTATGAGATGGGCTCACTCCAACTCTGAATTTAAGCTTCTTTTTTAAAAAAGTTTTATTCTGAATTTTCTGAAATACACACCACAAATGTAACCATGGAAGTTTGGAGAGACATTGCTCAGCTTGCAATTTTTGTTATTGTCTGGAGTCCTCTTCTCTCTACTCCTTCTATACATACATCTATTTTCAGAGTTTCTCTCTTCATTGACCTTGTAATGTGACACGAGAAAGCCAATGCTTCAACTGTTAGGATATAAACATTAAATTCAGTATATTGAACTACATTATCTCTGAGAATCAAGCTTGAAATCATGTATGGACTGCCAATAAATTACATTTTGCCAACTTCATTTTATTAAACCTCACATTGTAATCTTATCGTCACATCACCTGAACATTTTAAACTTGATGTGTAACTTCTTTTGTCAAGGCATTAGGTCTAGATTTAGAAGTGATTTGCCTTTTGCCAGAGTTTGTGTTTGATATGGAAAAAGAATATATAGGCAGAATATTAGTGATCCATCCCAGAAATTCATATGCTGATATACATTCATCAATGCAATCATAAAAAGAAGTTAGGGCTTTTGGAAATCAATCTATGAAAGCACAGTTCTTATGGACAGCTTTGAAAAATGCTTGGCCATTTTTCCAATTACAGACCGAGAGTAGGGATCATCTTCTAAAAATGGGTCTTCACCAAATATAGAATATGTCAATGCCTTAATCTTGAACATCACAGCCTCTATAATAATGATACATTTATTTTTGTACTTATAGCATTTTATTATAGCAACATGAGTGGACCCAGATAGAGAAGCAAAAGAGAGAAATCTTTGAGGAGGGAGAAGTGGCCTAAACACGTAAGTTCCAAGGATTTGTAGGCAAAAATGTCTTACACATGGTTTAAAGTCCTCAATGATCAACTATCCATTTCCTCATATACAGATATATAAATTTCATATAACAATGCCTGGCAGAAAAGTCTTGCATGTAACTGGGGGAGTAATGGTGATAATTCTTACTCCAATTTTAGGAGCAAAATAAATCAATTGAAATTGTTCCATTACTCTGAAGAGAAGACGACAGCACAATAATGACTGTGATGAAATTTCAGACCAATTCAAAAATCATGTGGCCTCAATATAAGCATTAATGTGGATTTAAGGGAAATACGGATTTTTTGCATACACTTGAATATGTAGACTTCATTTATATTTGTTATTTCACTATATGCCAAATCTGAGGTAAATTCTTCCCTGAGAGGCTTGATATCTGATAGAATATAGTGCACAGAAAAGTCTATAGACTCTTAGACATTATGGGAAAGTTTAGTCTACAATGTGTGAGGGTTGTGCAGTGAAAATCATGGCAATGCCAGCAGGCCCTGTGACTGCTGCCTTAGTCACAGACAGCCAGTTATCAGATTCATTTAAAATCTTGCCTGAAAGATCAGGGCTTGGGCACAAGAAGAGGACAAGACAAAGATCTTAAGTCAGTTCAGTACCAAAGAAAAGAGGTTAATTAAATAAGGCAGCAAATCTATAAAATAATTTTAAAAGGAGTGAAGAGAAATGATTAAAATGCCAGGATGAATTTTCGTTTTGCCCTTACTTTAAAAGTATTTTAAAGCTAAACAAGTAAGCAACATTTGCAACTGTAGCAGATACAGTGCTTCTCTAGATACCTGGAAAAGGGAGAAACTGATCCCGAGTCATTAACCTTTCATCTTTCCTTGAGGACATGTACTCTTGTTAACAATTAACCAATATTTTGTCTATTGTTATATCTTTCAAGTTGTAAACAGTCAGAAATGTGATAACATTAGGAAGGCAGTTCTAACAACAGTCTACGACTCTCAAAAGGGGGGACAACTTGACATGCCATTACTCCATCTAGTTAGATTTTTTTTAACAGACACTAAAATTTATATGGATTTACCTACATGTCACATTTAAACACTATCACCAAATGAACAACAAGATTCTAATGTTCTTTTGGAAGCAGTGTGCAAATTATTGGGGGAAGCTTGTAAAGTAGGGTGAATTTTCTGATGGTACCCAATGAGACATGTGCCTTTGAATAACCTACCATTTCTTGCAAGCAATAATGTGCTTTATATGGCAAAGGTGATGAGCTACTCATAACTAAGAACTGAAAGAAGTCTCTGGATGGTAGTAATGAGAAAAGGAGACTTTTGTCTTGCAAAAAAAGCTTTAATTTCAATTCCTCAATGCCACTTTGTTTGTGCAATAACCCTATGGCTTACAGGAGAATGAAATACAGTAACACCTTGATTTGGAGACCCTGAGCAGAGGATCTAGCTGTTTTCTTCCTAGTCTGAAATTCTGACTCATAAAACTATAAAATAATGAGTGGCTATTGTTTAAAGTCATGAATGTGTTACACTTCATTTTGTAGCAATATAAGACTGATTAAAACCGGATCTACAATTTTCTGGGGGCAAATACATGAATTCGATAATTTCTCAAACAACCTGACTTCCCAATAAAGTTTATAATCTGTCCAAATGAAGTTAATGTCAAGTCATGTAATTCTTACAGAAAATACAAGTTAGTGAATCTTACTAGGGTTTACACACAAAAAAATAAAGTCCCTCCCTAAAACCTATGCCTATTTGAGCCTACATAGCACAGATGAGCAATCTCTTATCGGTTTTTTTTTCATATTAGAAGCATAAATGCCTAGCAGCTCTTTAAAACCTAAGGCATGAGTAGAAAGACATAGCTTATTTTAACAAGAACCTTAACATACCAAGTTGAGCTCTAACTTCCTATAGAATTCCCTTGAGTATATGAAACTAATTTTATCACAATGTTTATAAATCAGGCCAAATAATTCTTCTAGGGAAAAATTGTCTTGCACATTGCATAGTATTTAGATATATTTATGTCATAAGCTCACTAGTTCTCAGTAACATTTCTCAAGTTATAAAAAATAACATTGTATTTGAATACCACCAAATTTATTTATGGGTGGAGACAAAATTGTCCTTCGCTTACTAAATATTGCTTTAAAGCAAGTTGTTTTATGAACTGTCCTAATGACCAACGAGATGTGATAATTTTGAGTACATTGCGAATGTATCAAAGCCATATTCTTCCATTTGGTCATTTTCTCCTTGCTCTGCCAAAGTGTTCGGCTCACCTGCCTCTACACTGAGCACTATTTCCACTGGGAACATGTGTTCTGAAAATTCCTGAGGACTGACAGTTTCCTCCCTTCTTTTCTCCAGGCTTATCATTACATGTGTCTCTTTTCTGCTGTTATCCTAGATTTTTAGCTTTAACAATCTTTGTAAATACCATCATCCCTACCCCATGACCTCCGCAGATAATCTGGTCATTTGCTTAGGATCCAAGTCCTTTTCCTCTCCCTCTGACTACAGTGAGCCACCTCCTGGACTTTACCTGTGTGACTCTGCTCGAAACCTGACTTTCAGGAGCTTAGTGCTCTGTACACGGGGGTTATGTTCAGCTGCTATGTCTCTGTACATCTAGGACATAGGGTTAGAAAAGGTAGACCTGGAGGCTGGAGGTAACAGGTCCATTCTTGCTTTTCCTTCTTTAATCAGAATAACTACTTCAGTGGTATAAGGAAAACTAGTACCATATCTCTTTGTTAAGTAATTTAAACTGGATAGAGGAAATTATCTTTCATTTTAGATTGCTTGTCAATCCTTCTGCCCTATAGAAGAGACAGGAATATTTTAAGAGGATTGTATATAGGAAGGAGTAATAAGAAGTTACAAAAACCTTTTCATTTCCATCACAGATTGTCTAAGTGCTCTAGAATTCTCATTATTCAATCCTCTTACACATGCTTAGTCACAAATGAAGGCCATTTCAGGCTGAAGTTCATGTTGTTATAGTTTTAATGTATTGTTAATATTCATGTATTGGAAACTTACTTGAAAGTGCTGCAATGCCGGGAGGTGAGATTGAATAAGAGGTGATTAGATCATAAATGCTCTTCGCTCACAGATACATTAGTGTTATCACAGAAGTGAGTGACTTGTCCCCCAAATGGTTTTATAAATTCAACTTTGCCTACCTCTTACCCTCTCTTGTCTTTCTGATTTTTAACTGTGGGGGTTGACACTGTACAATGGCTTTTGAAAGATGTCATTGTCACTGCATTTTCATTATAAATGACTCAATCTATGGTATTCTATTACAGAGAAAAATATTCACAATAAAAATGCAAATACAAATTAAGCATAGTGGCTTAGAATTATTTTCTCAGCAACAAAGAAGATAGAAACCAAGAGGTTCATGATTCAAGGACAGTACAGGCAAAGATAGTAATACTCTGTTTCAATCAATAATAAATCTTGGTGCAGTGGTGCATATCTATCATTTTAGCTTCCTGGGAAGAGTAAATAGGATATTGGTCCAGAACAAACAGCCCTGTGGAAAACAAGTCCAGTTTCTTTCTGAAAAGTAACCAAAGCAGCTGGGTGCTGGTGGCTCAAGGCTTGTCATCCTTGCTACTCAGGAGGCTGAGATATGAGCACTGAGGTTCCAAGCTAGCTGGAGTAGGGCAGTCTGTGAGACTTTTTTTTCCCTCTACAATTAACCACAGAAAATCCTGAAGTGGCTCTGTGGCTCAAGTGGTAGAGTGCTACTCTTGAGCAAAAAGAGACCAGGAACAATGCCTAGGCCCAGAGTTCAGGCCCCAGGACTGACAGAAAAAAAGAAAAGAAAGAAAAGAAGAAAAGAAAAGAAAAGTAACCAAAACAATTACCTAAGAGCATTACTCAAAGTGGAAAAATGTCTGCCCAGCAGGCTCTGAGTTTAAACTGGGTACTGTGAAAACAGTGCAAGTATAAAACTATAGAATTTGGAGGTGACATCATGACATTTTGCAATTTTGCAATTTTACGGGTATTCAATTGTTCACTATTAATAATATAATGGTATATTAAAATGATCGTACTACTCATAATGTTATATACACACAGGATTTTTATGTAAAACACACATATACACATCATATATACCTTTACTTAATTCTTGCTAATGGTTGTATAATTTTCATTTCTATGATTACATCACTGTTTCATTATCTAGTCTCCTACTGATTAACACTATTTCCTACAATGTTTACAATTATAGAATAGAGTCTCTTCTACATTTCTCCCTATATACACTAATCTTGTAGAATTGCTGCCTTCACTTAGAAATACTGACTAAAATTATAAACATCTTTAGTTTTCACAATTATTTCTAGGGCTGGCCTAGTATATGTGAGACGCTAGGTTGCATCTTCAGGAAAAAAAATCATCAAATTATTTTGCGAAGCTATATACCAGTCTACATTCCCACTAAAAGGTATAGAGTAACATTTGATTCTGAAGAACCAGCCAACTTTGGGTAGGTCCTTTCCTTATTATTTATGAAAATAATAATAAAAAAGTATGTCTACTTTTTACTATTTGGTTATCATTGGAACGACTTAGAAAAAATATATATTAACAGAATTCAAGCCCAAAGAGACAAAAGATCTATGTTTCCCTTATGTGTGAGATTCAGCTGACAAACTCAGAAGTAAATATGCTGGTGATATGCAATGTATATAAATGTACTAACTGAAATATAGTAAATTCAAGGGAGATCTTAAATAGCATAATTCCTTAGAAAGGCAAAATCAAAAGTTCACAAAAATAAAACACCGAGAAATGGGTACTCAAAAGGGGTGAGGTAGAGTCAAGAAGTAAGGGGAATATGAATGTAAAGGACAAGGTGGGGTGGAGAATGCAATCAAGAATCCAATGTATATCCTACAAAATTAAGGAGAATGAGGGAAGAGCTGGCTAAAAGAGCGATGGATGACAGTGATGTAAGGGGTAACACTAACCACAATAAATTGCACTCATAAACTGCTTTGTTAAATGACAACTTGTTTGTACAACTACTTAAATATAATAACTTAGAACTTTCTTGAGCTCTCAGTGTGCCTGTGTGTTTTTCTATTTCTTTTTCTTGTTTTTCTTTTGGGATATTCATCTGTTTCTTAGTACTTTGAATTTGTTATATATTATGTGGGAAACATGTTCCTGTTATATATTGAATGCTTACACTAATTGCAAATCATATCAATTTGCTTATTGTATCTTTGTTGTACATTTTAAAATGTTATGTAAGCATATCTATCATTCATTGTTTAGTCTAGATCTTATTCTTCCCTAGAAAAGTCTTTTAATAACATTGTATATGTCTGCTTCTCTTTTCTTTTAAGACATCTTTTATTTATTTAAATCTTTAATCCCACCAAATTTTTCAGTGTATGATTTGAAGTAGAAATTAAAGTTATTTTTCCTTTTCCTTAGAGAAATCCAATTGTTTTAACACAATATTGGTGTTACCCAAATATTTCTTACTATTAATTAAAATTTTTGAAAATTCTCACAATTTTCCTAGATGATTGCTAGCTTTAAAAATGTTATAAAAATTTGAAGAAAAAAAATGTCTGTTATTATTTTGAATGAGATTTCATTAAATACATAAACTACTTTAGAGAATAAAACAATCTTAAAATATTGAAATCTAGAAACATAATATGCTTTGCTACCTAATCAAATTTTTCTGAAGGTTTCCACAGAAATTTGTAGATTTCTTCTTTTAGATTTCATATACACATGATCAGGCTTAAATATTATTTATTGAACTTTATCCTTTATATTATTACTTTAAATGAATTGTGGAAATATTTAACCTGACTAAAACACGTAGGAGAAAAATGTGTGTGTGTATACTTAAATTATATATTCTCTATTAAGCATAAAATACCAATATTCAAATAAATATTAGTTAAAAGTTTTATCAGTCTTCTGATCACTATCATCACTTAGGATTAATCAACAATGCTGCAATTTAAAAAGAGGTTCATGTATACCTAAAACTTCAATAAATACACTGGGTTTCATGTTGAACTACGTGGGAGCTAGAGTAAACTGTTGTGAATCAGGATAGGACAGGTAGCAGGCCCCAAAGCAATATTTACTGCAATGTATACCAAAAAGAGCTAACAGTGGCATTACTATATGATGACTCAAAGATGACAGTGGATTATTCTGCTGAGCAAATTTCAGTTCTAACAAGAACTTTACAGAGTGTATCTTAATCTGGGAAATCTCAGTATGCTTCAAATTTCTTGTCATAGCAACTAAGAAGTTTTAATTTATGATATTTATTTAATCTTAGAACATCTCTAAATGCATTTTATAGACAAAGAAACAGAGGCTTCTTGACTTTCTAAAGAATTTAAGTGACATCTTCAAGGTCATGCAGCTAGTAAAGAGAAGACACTGAGATTTTTACCACAGCAGCCTGGTTGTAGACTTTAAAAACAAAAACAAAAACAAAACCCAAACAGGCATTTTTTTCCCACAGGCATTTTCTCTTTAATTGGGACACTTGGTAATTCTCTGCAAGGTGTACAAATTAAATTGTTTTCCAGATTAATACAGTAAAGAAGAATTCATCCATTAAGATTTTTGCCTCTAATGAACTTCAAACTGTCATTATTTTCCTTGTGAGTATTAAAACACAAAAGGAGGATTTAGAATTATATAATCTTAGATAATATCTGTTTTAACATACAAAAAAATAAAGATCTAGATAGAGAGACCACATGTTTCTACATTAAAAAGTTACTGGTAAAATAGCAGGATCCAGGCCTTCTATTTAAAACAGCTTTCACTGTAGCCACATGGGAAGATAGACAATTTTTCTCTTAAAATATAAAATGATGTGTGCTAGCTTTTGTATAAGCCAGAATATGGCTGGAAAATTATGCCTTTCATGAAGTACAATGCTGATGTTAGGAATCAATCCATCTCTAAAACAAAATGTGTTCTAAGTAGCATCAAACTCAAACAAAAAGTCCTCCAAAGTTAAACATCTGTTTATACTTGGCTACTTTCCAGTAAGTGAACACTAATTTCAGTTGAGCTTTTGTGTTTCTCTTGCAAATGAAAAACCTTTGGAAAATGTGAACATTTGTTCCTTTCATTATTGTGGTGAAACAAAGGTTTGGAGGGGCCATAAGGAAAATAGAGACATTTTAACAAACATCTCCCACAGGCCAGCTGGTAGAATTATTGGTAAAAAGCATGGTCAGGACTAAGCAAATATGATTTTTAAGAGACAAAAAGTAGTCTGTGTGTATGTGTGTGCATGTGTGTGTTTCCAGGAATCTGTTTATAGTAGAAATTAGCCTTACTAAATATTTCTGAGAATTCCCAATTATGATCATCAGTCCAGCAGTGACATAATAGTCAGACAGGATAGTCGTTGTCGTTTATCTAAAGCAATGTAGTCATTTCAGTTCAAGCAGTGAATGTGGTCAGATACCCATCACCATATAAACCAGCCTCCCTTGTAATGTTCCCACAATGTACTGGCTTGGAGCCATTGAATGTATAAACAAGTAGGTCTTGTTTACTATGCTAGAGAGCTGTGAAGCAAACAAGCAAGGGTTTTTCAATTAAAGCACCTCAATGATGTCTCTTAACTCCATACAGAGAATTTGAGATGGATTTGATATTTTTGGTGTTATTAACCGTAAGCCAGATGTGTTCAACACAATGCAAAATGAAGGCTTTGAATTTTACTTCTTCAAATAACTTCCAGTTGGCAACAGGAATAAGTGAGAATTTTTGTAACATGCTTTGTTTTCTGCAGACAGTATTTTTCTGACTGACAGCATCAAGTATGTTATGTGTCTGTTCCCAAATGCAGTAAAATGTTTTATGTCTTATGATAGCATAAAATTCTGTAGGAGATGGCTAGGTAGGGAATTGCATCTGTCTACAAGACAGCATTTTTTCACAGATTAAAATTGCTATTGAATTAGTCATATATATATATACACACACACATATACATGTATGTGTGTGTGTATCCAAATTACAATAACCTGAATGTAAGCACAGAAAACAGTTTTTTTTTTCTTTTTTGGTCAGTCGTGGGGCTTGAACTCTGAGCCTGGGTGCTGTCCCTGAGCTCTTTAGCTCAAGGCTAGCGCTCTACCAGTGGAGCCCAGCGCCATTTTCGGTTTTCTGGTGGTTAATTGAAGATAATAGTCTCATGGATTTTTCTGCCCAGGCTGGCTTTGAACTTCTATCCTGAGATCTTAGCAAACTATTCTTTATGGTGTAACAGTATTATCACTTTTAAAGGCCATTTTTAAAATGTTGTTTTAACTCAGTACCATGTCTCTGAATGTATTGTTACATCTAGTCAGCCACCAATATCACTATGTTCCAATGTTCCAGAAGAAATTTGTTTATAAAGACCTAATAGAAATTCTATGAACTTTGTTCTTTCTGTTATTACACTATTTTCTCTCATGTTTTACTCTAATATCTTGGGAAATTGTAGTACTTTAATGTGACTCATAAATATCACATTAATGTCAATAGGTATAGTAACACTTCCAAAGGACAGTTGTATTGTATTATTTCAAATGACTGGAATACATGTAAAATAGCTTCATTATTATCTATTATGCCCATTAGGAAATTAAAAATAACATGATTTTATAATGAGTAAGAGGTTTTTGGTGGGAAAATAAAAGCAGATTAGCAATTTCAAGTGAATTTAAAATAAGAAGATTGGTTCATGTATGATCAAAAACCTTTAACTTTCACTATTAATCCAAGACTATGAACCATAATCCCAACTCATCTTCTACTGGCAAAAACTCAAGAAAACTACAAATACCTACAAATATCACATGAACGCATACACATACCCACAAATGCACAAATACTAGTTGAGACATATTTATATAACACACAGTACATTATAGCAGACTGGAAAAATGCTTTTCCACTCACTGGACACAATGGACTTTTCTCCATTATATTTTGGACTCGATTTTAATTTTAGGATTTTTTGCGTGCTGGTACTGGGCCTTGAATGTGGGCCTTCATACTCTCACTGGCTTTTTTCCTCAAGGCTGATACTCTATAGCTTGAGACGCAGTTCCTCTTCCAGTAAATAATCTTTTTTGCTTTTAATTATGATCCAAATAGTAACAGAACTGGTTATTACTGTTTATAATCTAAGCAAAAAAAATTTCTACACATTTTTAGAAATGCACACATGGGGATAATTATGAGAATTAGGGGTTTGAAGAAATAATGAAGGTAAAGTTAAAGGTAAATAAAGGTAAAGAAGAGTTGATAATATAAATCAAATGCAAATTTTTCTAAGAAAATAAACGTATGCAAAGTGAAATAGTACTAGCAAATAGAATTGTTCCAGTGTCTATAAAACAAATGGAATTTAATACCTAGAAAATAAATATTAAAGAACTGTCATCCTGATTCAACTATTATTTTACAACTCACACTCTAAGGAAATCATTTCATCCGTATGCCAGGAGTATATCCAGAAAACGACAACTTCTTCTTTTTCCATTCTGAACTGCTGGCACTGAGATTCAAGCTCTCATCATATCTCGCCTTAAGTCTTACATAATAGCTTCTAAATTGGTTTCCTTGAGAAGTCCTTTCTCCTCTTTCACTTTACAGTATTATCAACACTGGAGCCAGTGAGATCTTTTTAAACCATGCCAGTCAAGGTGGAAAACCAAGAAGTATGCTGACCTTCTGTATTAAGTAACAGGAAATTAGAAAAATACAAAGCAAAGATTTTCGGGCACTAGATAAGAGATATTTAAGGGATTATGATCCCGGGTGGAAGGACAGTACACACATTAAGCACTATTTTTTTAGGCCCATGTGTATTTCCCAGAAGCAGATATTTAACCGCATCTGATAAAGGAGGAACCCATTGAGAATCTTCAGATTTGAGTATGATTGCAGGAAGGACATTTGAAAGGAGGGAAAATTTAAAGGAAAGATCACTGGAGAACAAAGCTTAAGACAGGGAATAAACTCTACAAACAGAAGGTACTCTCAGATCTTTGGATCCACACTGATCTATGCATGACTGAAAATTGCCTAAAGGTTTGAAATGAGCAGTGGAAAATAGTGGATAGACCAACTGCTAAATTTCACACATATCTATAAGTAGGTCATGATCCCACAAATCAGGATGAAAAGATTTCATAAAACATGATTAGCTCTACTCTGAAGGTCACTATGAAGCACAACTACCAAAAGATAAAAGCAAGCCTTAAATCAATCTAATTAATTCCAAGATACTGAGCTATAAATCAGAACAAAACCCAACACTTTTATGAAAATGCAACGACTTCTACACAAAGGTTAAAATTTCTCTGACAGGAAATACAGGAGAAAATATGATGGATTATCCCCAAAAAGAAAAATATTAATAAATAGAAATACATTTAGGAACAACAGAGATGTTGTTCTGGGGATATTAAAGTAACCAGGTAACAAGTTAGACAGTTATATATATATAACTGTAAGCCGTCTGTACATCACCTAGACAATACAATTAAATAAAAAATTGTATAGATATGTATATATATATATACATAAATATGGTATGGGCACTGGTTACTTGCAATTACCCTATTTTAGAATGCTGTCATGTAGAATATTGCAATTCTAAGCCTGGCTATTTATAAAAGTTGATGATAGCCCATATCCAATTAACTAGTCAAAATCTGGACTACAAGGCTGGGAATATGGCCTAGCGGTAGAGTGCTTGCCTAGCACATATGAAGGCCTGGGCTATATTCCTTGGTACCACATAAACAGAAAAAGCCAGAAGTAGAGCTGTGGCTCAAGTGGTAGAGTGCTAGCACAGAGCAAAAGAAGCCAGGGACAGTGCTCAGGCTCTGAGTCCAAGCCACAGGACTGGCCAAAAAAAAATCTGGATTGACTGCTGATATGGTACAGGTCGTAAAGTGCCAGTGAAGCAAATGAAATGGTCCTGAGTGCAAATTCTTTTGCTGGCAAAATAAAAAATGTAAATGAATCTATATACATATATGTGTATATATACTGGATATGATTATTATGATTATTAGTAAGTTATATTTCTATAGAAGAAAAGGTCAGTGAGCTTGAGCATATCAATAAAACCCCCAAAAACACAGAACAAAAGAACCGAAGGTGAG
Source organism: Perognathus longimembris pacificus (assembly GCF_023159225.1). Taxonomy (NCBI): domain Eukaryota; kingdom Metazoa; phylum Chordata; class Mammalia; order Rodentia; family Heteromyidae; genus Perognathus; species Perognathus longimembris. Next base: position 6,926,227 of record NC_063188.1, on the reverse strand, counting down.
TATAACTAGAGTTTCAATGAACTATGGGACAAAATCAAACTTTAAGTGTTGGAAATTCTCTGCATTTGACAGAATTGATCATATGGTCATAAAGGGTGAGAAGTTCTCTCTCTGCCATCTAAAAGATTGAGAGTAAAGGAACACCAGAGACTCAATTCAGGCTTGAAGCCTAAGAAGGACTGGGAATGATGGGGAGAGAGGCCCCATCTGCTTACACCATCACCTTAGCAGTATTCTTTCCAATTATTCAGAGTATCACAAATGGCCAAATGGCAGAATACAGTGACATAATGGGAAAGGATGAAAGAACTTTTGTGAAATTAAATTGTATGTTCAGTGAAGACTTCCCTACTGAGTTGGGATTTGGGTTGAGGCCTGGAAGAGGAGATGTCCATAGGAGAAACAATTTCTGGCTGGAAAAAAAAACATAAAATAATAAGGTTTGTGAGAAGAAACAATGCCCCTACACATTCTAGAGCAATTAAGAAGAAACAAAGTTTAACATATATATTTCAACATGTATGGAGACTAGCAAGTGAGACCCGGGGTAGAGACAGAGGTGTTCAGAGAGAAAAGTGGAGGAAGTAATGGAGTTCAAGCATTTGGACCATCTAGGAAAATTAACAACATCCTGCCAACTGAACATTTACAGAGATGGGCACCAGGATAAACACTAATAAAGCTCAAAGTCTTCATGTGAGATACAAATCCATTCATATCTATCTTTATGAACTTGCAGGGCATTCTCTCCTTCCGTAAGAACACCTTTCTCTGTTTTTTTTTTTTTTTGTTTTGTTTTGTTTGTTTTTTTTTGGCCAGTCCTGGGGCTTGGACTCAGGGCCTGAGCACTGTCCCTGGCTTCTTTTGGCTCAAGGCTAGCACTCTGCCACTTGAGCCACAGCGCCACTTCTGGCCATTTTCTGTATATGTGGTGCTGGGGAATTGAACCCAGGGCCTCATGTATATGAGGCAAGCACTCTTGCCACTAGGCCATATCCCCAGCCCCATTTCTCTGTTTTTTGATCTGTGTTTTGATGCTATTATGTCACATGAGCTTCTTTAATCAATTTGTCTAATACAATACCCTTCCCCAATTCTTTTTCATTGATCTTCTTTATGTCTCTTATACTAAAATGTAGGATCACTTATTTGCTGTGTGTATTAATCTCTAGAATGTAAGATGCATGTCTGCAACTGCTTTGTTTCATACAAATAACATCTCTATTTGTATGACATAAGGATGTCAGGTCTTAATATTCCTACATAATCTGTTAAATCAGTGAGTGAATGAGTAAGTCAACATATAAGTAACAGAAATAATGTACAACGATTGTAGCTATCTTTGAGTGGATGAAATGGTAAGTCATTTTTATTGTTTTTGTTTATCTTTATCTTGTGCTTTTTAGTTAATGAGAATCTATTGATTTTGGAATGACAAAATGTAATTAAAATTATTTTACATTGAAAACTGTGTAGTCCATGGTCTCAAATGAAAAAAGTAGTTGAGTCTAAAGGTCAAAGCCTTTGTAGGCCATATATAAATCAATTTTTCTGTGTTCTAAAGCTGCCAATTCAAGGAAAGAAAAGCCTGCTCACTGATCAACTGACAAAAACTGGAAGAATTGATAGCATAGATTCATGTTTAAATATCATGCATATATACATTGAGTAGCTAAAATGGAAGGATGCACAAATTAATCTACTCAGATAAATGTCAGATGGCTTATGAAAAATATTTCTGATGTAAATAATTCATTAGCAATTTTACTCAAAATATTTAATATCATGTCATATCCTGGAGGATGGAGGAACCTACTTTTTAAGGCATAACATGAAAGTGATTACTTTAGGGGGTTGCTTATTTCTTTCCAACTAATGTAAAAAGAAGAATAAGTATTACCTATGATGTTAAAAAGCTAGAGTGGGGAAGAAACTAATTTTCACATCCTGAATTAGACAAGCAGTGAATGAAATTAAACTATCACTGAATGCGTTCATTTTCAAAGCCTTCTAAAGTGTAATCTTTGTGCCAAAACTATGTCATTAATAACTACATAGTGTTCCATGTAGATTCTTTTATAGAATACTTAGCCAGTTACACAGGATAAGCTAGACTCATTTCTGTACTGTTACAAATAATGTGAACTCAGATGGACATACAACATGTTCTTTTTCATTTGGGATTACAGTTTTATTTTACTTTTCTAATAATAGAATTATTGGGTCAAAAAGCATGGATACTTTATTGCTTCATTTATACTGTCAAATTACTCTCTAAAAGGACTATATTAATTTATACTGTTACCAGTAAAATTATACCTGCTTAAGTAAATTCTTGCCAAATCTGAGTAAGATCACTTTTCTTATTCTATTTGTAGACATAAAACAGCACCTCATTTAATATTTTAATGTGGCTAGCCATATGGCTCAAATGATAATGTCCCTGCCTAGCAAGCATAAGGCCCCGAATTTAAGCCCCAATATCAGCAATAAAATAAAAGTCCTCAGTTTATGTAACAACAAGTTGGACAATTAGCATTTTTCTACCTGTGTGTTTATCTGTAAGACTATGTATATGCTAACTATCTGGGGGGATTTTAAATTTCATTCATTGGTTCACATTTAAGCTAGCTGAACCTAGCTCATGAACTGCATACAGTTCATCTTTAGATATTATTTCTTGCTAACATCACAATCTCAAATTATCATTTTTATTATTTACTTTTAGTTTTTATTTAAAGAATGTATGCTTATATGTGAAACAAAACCTTGTATTTCATTTTCCACTGTTTCATTCCTTGCTAGCAATATCTGCTGCCTTCATAAGTGGAAAATGATGAGTCATCAGCTGGGGACATAAACACATCAGATCACTCCCTGACAACTCCACTTTGCCTCAAAATAGTTTGTTTTCTCCCAAACTACATTTGTCTTAGTCTTTTATAGACATTAAGATAAATGAAGTCAACGTGGGCATATCTTGTTCAATATAATTTATCTGTCATAAGTGTATATTTATATTATTACCAAATGTAGGTAACAAGGACATAGATGAGATTTTTCTTATTTCTCTAGTTGTCATCTTCCCAGATACATAAGAAAGTATCACAGATATACTGGAGAATCAAAAATTGTTAACATACCAATAGTGCATATAATCTGGATATTAAAAAGAAACATTGGTATCTCTACAAAGGTCAAAGCACTTTATTTTAAGAATACATATTGTGAAGAACAACTATGATGTTATAAATCTCTAATCTCATCTACTTCAGAGAAAATAGTTGTTCAAAACTAGCCAAAGAAAAATGATGAAGAGGCCCAATATTAACACACAAGTCATGCCTAATATTTAATATTTACAATCCCAGCTATGTGAAATTTATGGTAGGAGCATAGTGATCCAAGTCAAAAAGAGCAAATAAAATGTCTGTAAAACTAACTAATATTTGAAAAATCCTGAAGAGCTAGGGTTTGCTCAAGTCATAAAGCACATCTAGTATGTGCAAGGCCAGAAAAATGAGAGAAAGAAGGAAAGAGAAAAGAAGGAAAGAAAGAAGGAAGGGAAGGAGGGAAGGAGGGAGGATAGAAGGGAGGGAGGGAAGGAGGGAGGAAGGGAGGGAGGGAGGAAGGAAGGAAGGAAGGAAGGAAGGAAGGAAGGAAGGAAGGAAGGAAGGAAGGAAGGAAAGAAAGAAAGAAAGAAAGAAAAGAAAGAAAGAAAGAAAGAAAGAAAGAAGAAAGAAAGAAAGAAAAAGAAAGAGAAAGAAAGGAAGGAAGGAAGGAAGGAAGGAAAGGAAAGGAAAGGAAGAAGGGAAGAAAGAAAGGAAGGAAATTAACATTGTCATAGCTGCATAGCTTCATAAACAGAATTGATTCTAATTCCAGATTGTGAATTCTATTGATGTACATTAAAAATATATTTCCTCCACCAAATAAACATGCATAATATCATGAAATAATAAATCACAACTAGAAACAAACACTCAGAATATCATGTAGACTACTTTACAAACAAATACTTTCAGATATTCTGGTGGCTGAAGAATATTCACATATGTCTATACTATATTCTATCACATAACATTTATTGTTTCATGTAAATACACATATAGTACATGAATATGTGCACATATGCTTGTAAATACACAAATACAAGGCTATATACATAAACAGTAACATTAATTAATACATTAATTTATTCATTTGTATTAATTTATTCATTTGAAATGTACATTTGATATCTGTTATTTAATAAAGCATGATGCTTATATTAGTTACCAAAGTTAACAAGTGAAAAATTTCTGCCTCTCTACAATTATTGAATATTGACATATTTTACAAAATGCTCATTTAAAAATTTTTCTCTTAGAAATGAAGGACAGAGAACTTGGTGTCTCCCATTTTCAGGACAATAGTTATATAGATTCTCCCTTGCACGGGAGTTCACACTTTTCAAGGTTGGCGCAGTTTTCCCCAACAACCCGCTCCAGTATTTGTACATAGGGTCTCTTGTGATCCATTTCCAGGATAAAAACCTGTATGCAAGCTCATATTGTTAAGTGACAATAATACAACATCAATTATCAAATGAGTAACCAAGGTATATTTGCAAGATGTAGGCTCTCTGAGTCATGAAAAACTTTATTGGTTTTCCTTATTCAAATGATAAGTATTTTATTGGTGTCTTTATTAAAAGCTATAGAATAATAAATTATACAGAATTCCTGGCATTTGCACAAAGTGAGAGCAATGGATCCTGTTCTTAAGGGAGGAACACAAAGGCACAATTCCTATGTACCTGTGATCATATAAAACAGTATTTTTCAAAATGAATTCTAGGAAATGGTTTCCTTTTGTGTTGTTTGTTCATTTATCTGTCTGGGGGGTGGTAAAAGGAGGTAGAGAGATGGAGGGGGAAAGGGTAATAAATGAAGCAGTGGTACTCACTAGACACTATGTGGAAAATGACCTATACAACTTGTGGGCAGGAGTGGGAGGGGAAAAGTGGGAGAGAGTGAGGGATGGGGTGGCACTGTCCAAAAAGAAATGTACTTAGTCTGATATATATATATATATATATATTTATATATAACTGTTACTACTTTGTACATCATCTTTATAATAACAAAACAACAGGGGGACACAGCACAGAAGAGACTACAATACTTAATATACAGCCCTTGTACGTTTACTGTATTCTTTTCTTAAGAATGTCTTTTAACAATTTTAGTCTATGTTTTATGTCCAATTTTATTAACTTTAGAACTATAAAATATGAAGTATAATAGTTGCCAGTCCTCTAAAATACTCCAGTCATTTGTTATTCTAAGTCCAGTAAAACTGAGCAATTCCACAAGAGTTTGGAGCTGTGTTGGGTGTGTGGTGAAGGAAATAGAGAGCTCTCCATGGTGATTGCTAAGCATGTGCTCTAACACTTGAGTCATGTCCCCAGATCTATTTTTGCTTTATTTTTATAGGGTCTTGTAATTTTTGTCCAGGGCTATATTCACACTGTAAGGTTCTACAGCCTCTTGAGTATCATAATCCCCATGCTTGACATATATGTTGAGATATGAAATGAACTTCAAGATATGGGAAGAGACATCTGTATGCTGACGTACATATATATCTATATAATTTTTAGTTGGTACTTTTTATTTTTTCATTACTGTGTCTTCTTTTCCTTATGTAGAGTGTATTCAAGTTTATATCTTCAAAATGATTGTAGGGAGGCACAGAACTCAAGGAAAAAGGGTAAAAAAAAGTGCAGCAGTGGAGCTCATTGGACAGGGGTGAAAGTGAACTTATACAACTCTTCAGTGGAGCAGGGAGGGAGGGACTGGGAGAGGACAGAACAGATGACACTGTCCAAAACAAAATGCACTCATTACCTGACTCACGTTAGTGTAATCTCTCTGTATGTTGTAATAGAAAGAAAATATTATTTAAAAATATAAATAATGATTAAAAATAGCCTTGCTAAGTTTTGATTCAGGCTGTTCTTGAGCCATGATCAACCCAATCTACTCCACCTGTGTGGCTGGGCTTACAGTCATGAACTACAGCAGCCTGCAAGCCCTAATTTTTATATTTGAAATGTATCTCCCTGATCCTCTTGTGTGACTTTATATCAGGTAGAATGAAAAATATGAGCATAATATTTTGCTAGGATAGCCAGCTCTTCCTCAGAGATACATATGATTTTGCCAAATGCATGTGGTCATTTCCACAATGTAATTGTTTAAGGGATTTTGTGCAAGATTTAGCCATTCCCAAAGATATGACATCTAGTTAAACCTTGAGGACCCACTTTTCCCCTCTACTTAGTTGTCCTTCCAGTATGTGCTATCGATTGAACTAATTACAAGCCAATTCTGATTTTAAAACGTCTCATTGGTATGCTCCTCAAGTATGAATATCCTACAGTACTAAGCTGAGCAGAAAAGGGTTAAAATTGGATCTGAGATAGTAAATAGACAATAGAATGACAGAATTATCCATGCTTTACTGCTGGCCTTTAGAGCTCCTTATTTATTAAGGTTTGTGCTGTTTTATTTTGCAATAACTTATCTTGACCTTTGCCTAGGTATCATCTTATTTTGTAATTGACTAGTTTCTTTTGGTATAAGTTTCATTGGATGATCTGTACCTCCCAGACATTTACTCCTGAAGTTATTTTGTACAGAGAAGCTCTTCTACCACTGTTTCTAAAGACATAGCAAACAACTTATTACTTGTGATGAGAAAATGATATCCAACTTGATTCTATTTTATGGGAAAAAAAATACAGAGAACACAGAGCATTCCCGTTATCATTGCAGAATGCACTGAAGCTGCGTCCTCGGTGGGATTTGTGGCAGAGCTCAGACAAGGTTAAACATTCAGGAAGCAGTTTTCACATTTGCCAGATGCTGTTAAAATGGAATCACAGGACTGCCTTTTTTTGAACTTCGTTCATTGTGTATAAGGTTGACAGGTATAACACAGGATATACAATTAAATTTGGATTTCTTATGAACAAGAAATGACTATGTCCTTGTAATGTTTGGGGCATACTTACCCTGAAGAAGTATTCATTGTTCATTTGAAATTCAAATTTAACTAAGCCTTACGTGTCTGTAGTTGTTAAATTTGGAAACCCTAATTACAAATGTCATTGAGTGTCTCTTTATGTCCATGCTTATTTGTCCTTATTTTCTGAGAACTGTCTGTCCAGGTACTTATTCATTGTTTAAGTAGGTTATGCTTTAATACGCAAGTTTAGTGTTTTATTTTAATTTTTATACTGTTTATTAAGATATACTCATTGTTCAAAGGATTTTGCTGCATTTTATACATGTGTATTATATACTTTACTATATGTACTTCCTTCTACTGTTCTTTCTTAGCCCTCTTTCCCCGTTTTAAATTTTCTTAAACTTCTTATTATTTTTTCTTAAACCTTTAATTGTTTCATTATATTTTGTACACAGTTACAAAATTTAAACTTTATTTTCTGTTAATGACTTTATACATAATGTTTTACATTTTTCTTTACATGATATGTTAATCTTTTCTTAGTAACTTGAATTTTATAATATTTTAAAATGTCTTTTCAACTCTGATTTGTGCATAAAGATACACGTGTGTCTGTAAAGATATCTGTGTCTGAGTAATCAGAACCTGTGAATATGCTACAGTTCATGGAAAAGGAGAAGTAAGATTATGGATGGAATTCAGATTGCTAAGTAAGGCACTGATTTAAAATAGATAATATTCAGGATTATTAGGTAATCCCAATTAATTAAGAGCCCTGTAAGAAAAAAAAGGAGACAGTCAAGTGGGCTCATGTCTCTAGTGCTAAGTACTTAGGTGGAAATCCCAGGTAAAACTCCAGGTAGAAAGATTCATGAGACTACAACCTTCAGTTAACTAGAAAAATATCAGACCAAAGGCATGTCTCATGTAGAAGAGTGCATGCATGGCAAAAATATCAACCAGCAACAGGGTAAAATTCTGCATTCAAAATCTTACTGAAAAAATAAGTAGGGTGGTAGAAGAGAAGAGGAGATCAGAAAGATAGTCACAAATCCAGAATTTTTGACCTTGATAATGAAATAAAGTGAAGATGCTCATGCAGACTCCAGATGCTAGGGAAAAAAAATCAACACAGAAAAAAGACCCTATCCACAAGCTTCCTGAAAGGCAAGCAAACACTTTAGTCTCAGCCTCATAATACACACACGTTGTTTTAAGTTACAAAAATTTTAAATAATTTGTTATAGTAGAGATGTCAAAACAATATCCTATGTAAGTGTGATTTGTCAATTTTAAATGTTTAAATATTTGCTTCTCATCCTCATTCATCCTGTGTCTGGATGATTGTTTCAACTCCTATTAGCCAGATATGATTCTGACTAACTATGCTTTCTGTCTAGAATATTCTTAGCACAAATATTGGTAGGTTTGGTTCCTTATATGACATTTGAGCACTAGGATCACCTTGTAGAGAGCCTCCTCTTGACTACCCTGTTGGATATGGTCAATATACAATATATGTTTATATGTAACTATCACATTGTATCCTGTTAATATGCACAAGTGATATGTGGTATTAAAAAGAAAATAACATACTTTGCCTAAAGAATCCTTTCAACCTCGGTTTCTGTCTAGACCTCTATCTTATTTTCATTTCTTGAAATACTTAATACCATATTCCACATTATACCCAAATCTGTTTTACTTTGTGTAAATGTCCAAAACTAGAATATGTGTTCGACAAGAACTAGAGCCTCATATTCAGTGCGCTGTTCCCAGAAGAGAAGGCAGGAGATGCTCCTGGAGTATTTGTTGTATGAAGTAATTCATTACCTAAGTCTCAGCACAATTAAAAACCTTTCTTTCATATTTCCTGATTATTTTCAATACTCTCACAGACTAAACATTCATGCATTGACAATAAAAATGAAATGATAAGTAAAATGAATATCTAGAAGTCAAGACAAGCTATTTGTAAACAGATTTTTATTGAGCAGAGGACTCTGCCACCCTTCATTGCTGTACCATTACTGTAGAAATAGGAAGTGTGTAGAGGGGAGACACTTTATACCTGAGGAGATAGTTGGTATTTGTGGCTTTAGGAAAGTAATCCTGTCAATAGGCTAATTCTAAGAAAATAAAATAAAAAGTAATCTTGCCAGGCTCTGGTAGCTCATGTCTATAATCCTCGCTACTCAAGAGGCTGAGATCTGAGGATCATGGTTCAAAGCCAGCCCAGACAGGAAAGTCTGCAAGACTCTTATCTCCAATTATCTACCAGAAAATTGGACGTGGAGCTGTGGCTCAAAGTGGTATCATGCTATCTATGAGCAAAAGAACTCTAGCATGCTATCCATGAGCAAAAGAACTCAGGGAGTTGAGGCCCAGAGTTCAAGCCCCTTGACAACAACAACAATAACAACTAAACATGTGGCTACCTTATGATTCAGCAATTCCACTCCTTGGAATATACCCAAAAGATTATAAACTATGATACAGCAAAGCTATCAGCACAGTAATCTGATAGAAAATGATTGGCTAATTTGCATAGAGATTAAACTCATACATAAGAGAAAAGGTATCTAACTCTTACTAATTCTTTTCTTCAATATGTTGTAGTTCTAATCCCATAATTTATGCCTCCTAAGAAAAGGATCTACCAACTGAGCTACAATCACACTCCTTCTTTGCTGCACTGTTAGGGGATCTCTGATTGATTAGAATGTATTACTAACATTCACTAAAAGAAAATGTAAACATTTTTAAATATTATATCTAATCATGACTTTAAAAGTTACATCAGTTAGTAATAGGAGTTCATATACGAGCAATAGGGGAGGGTAGGCCATAGGAAAATCTCTGGGGCAATATGCTTGTAGTAGTTTAACTTGTCAATAAGAACAATCTATAGAAATTCACACCATTATGGCAATAAAGAAGATTCTAATTATGGAAAGGTTATAATAATGTTTGTCAGTTCTTTTTCTGATGTTTAGAAAGAAAGCAATTGTGTTAGTAACTCCTGCTGGTTTATCAAGTATTAAAATAGGAGTACAAAAGATGGGTAGAGATGAAAGGAAAATATAGAATTTCAGCTACTGTGGGAAATGATACACTCAGAAGAAAAGGTATTTATTTGTTCAATAAAAATACTTAATAAAAATAAGTCACATTGCTCATGCATTCACTATGTCTGTGGGTTGTACTAAGATGATGTGTTTATGCCCCTTTCATCTAATGTGTGTATTTTGAGAGAGATCTCTTGCTTTATTCCTCTCCCGGCAAGTTCTTAAATACTTCATAGAATATAGTAACAAAGTTTCCATGTGGTATGTATTTGATCAATGAATAGATTAATTTGGCGAAGCAATGAAAGTGAAATGATGCATTTGCAAAGCTTTTGTGTTTTTCCTCACTTTAGGATAATGTTTGGATTTCAGAAACAAAAGAGAAAATTTAAATGAGAAATGAAGAGAATTACTTTACTGAACCACTACCATTGTGCTGAACTGTGTTAAGTGCTTCAGGAGATATTAAAATAAACAAAATATGCACATTGCCTCTACAAATATGATAAAATCCAATTATTTCAGACTATTATATTTTGTTGTTAAAATTCTGTCTTAATCCAAATAGCTAGTATAAACAAAAGCTGCTTTGAATTATATACATGGTTTGTTTTATAAAGCTGTTTTTATAAAGCTATTTTTATAAAGCTGTTTTATGAAACTGTTTTATAAAGCATAGAAAATTGAGAGAGATTGGCAAATTCATGCCTGTAGTTACATTTCTTTTTGCCAAATGTTCACTAATAGCTGGATTCTCTTTTGGCCACTATATTTGCCATTTGCAGTAAAATGAATGTGCACGGTGTTAAAATATACCTTATACTACTCATACTTCTGCTTTGTGTTTCTGTGACTCACACATACTTTTTGAGTTAAAATATTACTGGAATAACATAATGACACACTTTCCTCTATCTGGTATTTTCCTATCTCATTTCTTTCTCAATTTTTGGCTGCATTAAAAATGTCCTTTTAAGTGAACCAACACTTTTTTTTTTCAAAAGAAACAGAAATTGACATCATATTAAACTTACTTCCCAATTTCTTTTCAGTGTAAATAATATAGCTATGGCTAGAGCCAACTTTAGTTTCTAAAGAACAATGGTGTAAAAAGTAAATCCATTTATGTGTCAATGTACTATTTTCCCCCTTTGGTTTGAACTTAGGGACTAAACGTGTTAGTCTCTTTGTACCCGGCAGTTGTTTTTGAGAGTTTCTTACTTCTCACCAAGAAACATTTCTAAAACAGCAATGTGGCTGTTCTAAGCTTCCCATTATTGCTGGGATCACAGTTGCATGCCACCATATCCAGCTCCCTTCCTTGAGGTTGTGTTTATATGGATTTTTCTGCCTGGCCGGCCTGGAACCATGATCCTCTCAATATCAGCTTCCCACAGTGATTTGGATGCCAGTCATGTTTCTCTGTACCCAACTCTAGTTTGACAAGGAAATCTCATGAACTTTTCTATCTGAGTTGGCCTCAACTACAATCCTTCATTTCTCTGCCTTGGAAGTAACTGTGATTACAAACATGAGTAACTAGTGCAAATTATAGGAAAATAGTAATAGCATGAAAAGGACCAGGAAAAATGTGTTTTGTTCTCATCCTGGGGCTTGAACTTAGGGACTGGGCACTGTCCCTAAACTTTTTTGTTCAAAGTTAGCATTTGAAACACTTGAACCACAGCTCAACTTTTTGCTTTTTGGGTAGTGTTTTGGTGAGTTTAGTGAAATTAGAAACAATACTTATACTCCCTTATGCCTGCTCGGACACAGACAACAGAATTTATTTCATAGCTGATATTTTGTACCACAAACAAAAGATACCTCATGTAGAAGAGAAAAATCCATTGAATTTCATTAGTAAAACACAACATGTGGCTGGGAATATGGCCTAATGGTAAAGTGCTCGCCTCGTATACATGAAGCCCTGGGTTTGATTCCTCAGCACCACATATATAAAAAAAGCCGGAAGTGGTGCTTTGGCTCAAGTGGTAGAGTACTAGCCTTGAGCAAGAAGAAGCCAGGGACAGTGCTCAGGCCCTGAGTTCAAGCCCGAGGATTGCCAACAAAAAAAAAGCACATGTGAGCTCATTGCACTCGTGTGTGTGTGTGTGTGTGTAAAATAGAAAAATAAATAGGTGTGTATTCTCTTACAAATACGTCTGTGAGGAAAGACAAGAGCACAAATGAGTTTTACCAAATTAAGCAAAAGTTATAACTGAGTCTGAGCCACACAGAGCTACCATAAAATTAACAAAAGTTTTTTAATGAAGTTAATAGTAATCAGAAAGTGTATTAATAATAAAGGAAAATATATTGCAGTCAGCTCTGTCTTTAGGAAAGGAAAGGAAAAGAATCTGTTATGGGTCTTGTCCAGCAGTAAAGTATAAGTTCATGTACGTACTTAAAAGAGAATGGTGGGTGAATACATTCATAATACTCATTGTATATGTGTGAATAAGGAAGTGAGAAATTTGATATGATGGGTTGCGGTGGGAGTAGGTATGAAGTACAAGAATGATTGTAGAGATGACACTGATCAAGATGCACTGTACAAATAAAGAACGTGTTTGATTATAACCACCTTGTACAACCATTTGGACATTTGTTTAATTAAGACGGAAAAAAGAGAGCAAAGTTAAATCAATATACCAATGTGCACCCATCTGTTAGATTAAATTTATTACACACTTGATTATTCTAACACATTTGGCATTGTGAGTTGAACAAAAATTGAATGTAGTTGGAGGGGGGATAAAAGAGCTATTAGTTACACAGACCTTTGGTAACAATTTCTTTATTATTAAAATATATAACTCAGGAGAAAGGTTTTTGTAGACTTTGTAGCTCCAATGTGAGGCTTAGGATGGTTTAGTAATGAAATTAGCTCCACAATGAGTCAGAGAGCATCAAGGATTGTAGGTATTATCTAATATTTTCAGTCTATCTGTTTTCCTTGTAAATAACATCACTTCACCCTGGAAATGACTTAATGATATTTGCTTAGGGATGCATTTTCTAGGTATCTTTCTATAGACAGTTTACTCACACTAAGTCTTTTCACAGTACTCTACCTGTATGTATTCACTCCCTAAGCTTTTTTAAAGCCAGTCAACTATTGTTTTCACGTACAATTCACTATTCATTGTGTGTGCATACATGCATGCGCACGTGCATGTGTAACAATTCAAGGGAGTGGAATAAGAAAAGCTTACTGGCTGCTAGGAATTTAGCATTATATCTTCAACAAATTACTCATGTAGTATACATTGCTAAACCCAAAATTTCATTTCCTTAAACAACGTATGTTTCAGGCTGAACTGATCAATATTAATTACTGAACTTCATTTCAGATAAACTAGATAAGGATAAACCAAAATCTATAAGAACTAGTCCCTGAATTCAGGGAGTTAATCTCATAAGATTTGCATATAAAGAAACCAGTACTTAGTTAAATTACTATTACAACAATGGTTGATATGATGTGCTTTGTTTTCTGTTTTTTTAATGTTAATATTGCAGAAAATATTCCACAGGGATTCTTCCCTCAGGAGACTGATGAGAATAACATGTAGCAGCCACTATTGGAAATTTCATGTGACACTAAATGTCAAAGTGCTGAACTAGGCAGTATTTTATATAGGCTTCATGGTGTTCAGCAAATTCTTTCACTGTTCTACAATTTGAAACAGCATATAAGAAAGAAATGTTTGAATATGATTAACTCCAAAGTTTCATCCACCAGTGAATGTTACTGCATTCCGTAGCATATGCAGTGTTGAAATACTCTATTTTATTTTAATTTTTGGTCAGTCATGAGGATAGAATTTGGGGGCATAGGCCCTGTCCCTAAGTTTTTTTTCATTCAAGGTTAGTAGTGTTGAAATACTCTATTTTATTTTAATTTTTGGTCAGTCATGAGGATAGAATTTGGGGGCATAGGCCCTGTCCCTAAGCTTTTTTTCATTCAAGGTTAGTACTCTATTATTTTGAGCCACAGCTACACTTCTGGTTCTCTAGCAGTTAATTGGAGATGTGTCTCATACTCTTTCCTACTGGGGCTGTCTTTGAAACTCTATCCTAGATCTTAGCCTCCTGATTACCTAGGATTACAGATGTGAGCAGTCTGCATGCCCAGCCTACAAAAGTCTTATTCCCAGTTATCTGAAATATATAGATGTTTGAGCTTATTATTTTCGTGCAGAATACATTAGGGAAAATTAGACCTGGTGAAGGCAAGTCAGAAGCAAGATATTTAGAAACAGAAACACTGTCTTTGTTTCTATCTTATCTGGAGGAGTAACATCTGTTTTATGGCTGGATACATTCTTTTTTGTTTTGTTTTGTTTTGTTGGCCAGTCCTGGGCCTTCAACTCCAGGCCTGAGCACTGTCCCTGGCTTCTTTTTGCTCAAGGCTAGCACTCTGCCACTTGAGCCACAGTGCCACTTCTGGCCATTTTCTATATATATGGTGCTGAGGAATCGAACCCAGGGCTTCATGTATACAAGGCAAGCACTCTTGCCACTAGGCCATATTTCCAGCCCTGGATGCATTCCTATATGTAAGAAATGCCCCAAATACCCAGGAACTTAGAAAATGTAACACCAGGAGTAATTACAACAAAGATAAAACACCTATTTCTGCATAATTTGAAGTCCGACTCCCAGCCTTTATCTTACATATACCCCTGATGCCAAAGACCCCTGTTTCTATCTCTCTTTGAGAACACTCACAGTCTGTTAAGAGTGCACCAGTGCCTTTTGGCTTGTCTGTTCTCTGCTTGCCTACTTGCTTCCTTAGTCAATAAAGCTCCACTAAGTTTTCTTACCATTGTGACTTGTTAACAAATTCTTGTTCTGCTATCAAACTCAAGGACTCTGACTGAACAGTCCTTACTTTTAGAGGGAAATTTCCCAAACCCTCACCTGCATCCCGTGACAGTTTGAGAATGGTCAGTAGTACATAGCATTGGCAGGAAGTGAAAAACTACGTATATTGCTCACGTTTTGGACTTTTACATCATAATGAGAAGACAATGACATATTTTATTTAGTATTACTGGCTCTAAAATTACACATGTGAAATCCTTAAGTCAGCTGTAATGTAATATCTCTCAAATGTCTATACAAATTCAAGATGTGAAGTTATTTACTACAGTCACTTTTAATAAAATAGTAAATTTTGATTAAAATAATCCTTACCCTCGCTAATAAAAGAAGTACTGTCACTTGTGATAGTATAGAAATTGTCACTGAAGTTCCTTCAAGACCAGTGTTAACAGGGATGGCCACAATGAGTCTCAAATTAATACATTCTTTTGCATAACTCCCAGGATACTTTACACTTGAATAGATATGACATATCTTCTGGCAATATTTATATGAATATAAGATATTAAATAATATGTAACATTTCAAATTTCTTTTACTGAACTGTTTCCATGGGAACAAAAGACATGTACTGAAAATGAAAGCACATTTTTCCTTGTTGAGTAGGTATGTGGCATCATCTTAGAAAATCTGCGGCACAAGAGCTAAAAATCTCTAACTTCATTAATTATAGACATTAATTGCCTAACTGAATTTCTTAAAGGTCAAGGGAGGAAACACAAAATGTATTTTAGGCAATTTGACTTTAAACACATCACCTTTATAAAAGGCCAAATCAAAAATTCTAAATTATCATCAATATAAAATAGCTGCAGATGTTTTAATTTTAATTATAACAGATCAAGAACCCAGGAGACTTAATCTAATTTAATTGATAGATATTGAAGAGGCTGAATTTTTATTATTCAGTTATCCATAAAACAAGAATAAACTGTTAATAGGCTATACTGGAAAATTAATATTTCAATGACATTCTGATTTGGGGGGACAGAAATAATTTCATTGTTCCTGGGAGAAGTTACCTTATTTTGAATATCATTTGAGTTTTCTTCTCTGCTTCATTCATGAAAGAAGTTTTACTATGGTAGCATATTATAGGAATATAAAATATTCTGCCTTCAGGAAGCTGACATTTTAGTGATCAAAAGGTATATATTTAGTGGCAGTATAATTGTGGACAACATGTGTACGTTATAGGACAAGATTTTCTTTTGGATTTGTTTTTTTAATTTTGCCTCTTCAACCTTTAGTAAAGTATCTAGTACCTTAGAGATATATTTAAAATGTACTGTAATTAATATGCATTAAGAAAACTACATATGCTTTTATCTTAATACATTAAAAAGTGTATGTGTTAACAAATGGTTCAAGGAATCTTATATCTCTTTAAAAACTAAACTAGTTCTACATATGTTTATGGTAAAATTAAGCAGAAGAAGTAGTTCACAATACATAGATTGAAATATATAAAGCACAAAGTGCTACAGAAGTAATAAAGGCTTTCATAAAAGTAGCATATATTTAGACTATAAAGAACATGTGGAGGTTTATCAAAAGGGAAATATTTTATAAAATTTTGTGATAATACTAACATTGAATTTTAGTTAAAACGTAGGAACATTAAATACAAATGCTTCTTTTTTCCAGTCCCTAAAAAGTTTCCTTAAAATTTATTTAAAACCATGTCACTTTCATGTTGCTAATGTGAAGTTAATAGACCTGACTGATTAAATGCAAGTTTATTTTCTTAAATTTGAGATGGACAACACTGTAAACTTATGGCATCAGGAAGCTTGTTTTACTTCTGGAGGCATCAAGAAGGCTTGACTTTATAGCTCATAGCCACTGTGTGCATTCCCTTTCTTCCAATTACTTTAATTTTTTCCTTCCATCTTCAGGTCCATTGTAATAGAAATAATTCTCTTGCCACACTTTTATAAGATATTTTAATTACCTTATACCAACTTGAATAATATCCCATTACATGATACTTTTCAAATCACTTTTTCAAAACTTTTTCACGCAAGATAACAATTACAGTTTGCAGGGGTTCAAAAATGGACCTCTTAGGAGTGTCATTATTCAGCCTATCACAGTATTCCCTCTTACTGAAAATACTCACTACCATCTCACAGAGAAAGCAAACCCATCCTCTACTAAGAACTCCAAAATTTTGGCACTAAAATCCTCATAGTGTATCATTACAAACCATTTGATATGGGTAAGAATCTTTGCATAAGAAATTGATGAACAAATTTCTGTAGCTATTGTGAACCTCAGAAAATGAAGAAAAAGTTCAACTGAAACAACAACAGTTGTAGGGAAGGCAAGTTATAAAAATTCCTATTCAAAATGGGGAGAAATGAGAGGAAGAAAGGTATTAGTGATTGGTTTCAAGGAATTAAAAAAATCTAACTTTATGTTGTTTTAAAGGCTGAGAATAATGATCTGTCACTTCTGGCTCTGAAACAGATGGGAGCCTGTTTTAGTAATCTGTAGTTATCTGATGAATGACTATAACGAGCTAAGAAATTGGTATCTCTGCCCCCTTTTGTATCTTAACCCTGTGTCAGATTATATTCAGCTCCACAGGAAGACATGCTAATTACTCGAGAAATATTCTGTTCAAAAGCTTCACACAGGGATTACCTTGACCTATTTGTCATTGGAGCAAATATCTGTTCCTTCTGCTTTGTCCGTGTTTTTCCACCAACTGATGTCAGAAACAGGATAGACAAAGTCATTTTCCATTAGTCCCCTAATTACAAGGCCAAGATGTTTGAGCATCAAAAGTGAAATAAATGATGGAACTGCTCATAATTAAAGGATAGTTATCATAGTCTATCATACCATCTAAAAGAATCAATAATAACCTGTTTCTTCCTCTTTTAAGCAGAGCAAATTGGTTGCATCTTTCATCAATGGTACCTATCTATACTTCCAATGAAGACGTGTTCCCTATCATGTTTATAGTACGTGGCCTGGTTGGGTTTTCATTGTTTTCATACTACAAATTCCCACCATCCTGTAAAATCTCATAATTCTGAGGCTGTGATTTTTAAAAAACATTTAAACTGTATTTTATTTTACTGTAAAGGTGATATACAGAGGGGATAATTATATAAGTAAGGTCATGAGTATACTTCTTGTCAAACATTGTTACCCCCTCACTCATTTTCTCTTAATGTTCCACCACCCTGAATTCCTCCTTCCAAGTTGTAAAGTTTATTTCCAAAATATAGTCCTGTTTTTTGTTTATTTGTTTGTTTTGTGCTAGTCCTGGGCCTTGAACTCCGGACCTGAGCACTGTCCCTGGCTTCTTTTTGCTCAAGGCTAGCACTCTGCCACTTGATCCACAGCGCCACTTCTGGCTATTTTCTATATATGTGGTGCTAGGGAATCGAACCCAGGGCTTCATTTATACAAGGCAAGCACTCTTGCCACTAGGCCATATTCCCAGCCCCCAAAATACAGTCTTGTAGGGAAAATAGTGCTGGAATAATAGCAATATCAAACTTGAAACTCTATTATAAAGCTGTAGTTATAAAAATACTTTGGTACTAGCATGTGAACAGGCTTGAGGACTAATGCAGTAGGACTGAAGACTCAGAAATGATCCCACAGATCTATGGACAGATAATCTTTGATAAGGGAACCAAAATTATCAGAAAAGGAAAGAGAGACTCTTCAACAAATGGTGCTGGCAGAATTGGCTATACATGTGTAGAAACAGATGGTAGAATCTTATATATCATATATATAAGATATACCAGAATCAACTCCAAATGGATCAAAGACCTCCAGGTAAGAAGAGATACCCTGAAAGTACTATAAGAAGGCATAGGGGATACATTAGGGCTCTTTGGCACAGATTGAAACGTCCTAAAAAAGATTAAAACACACACACACACACACACACACACACACACACACACCCGCCAGAGCTGGATAAAAGGGGCTGCATTAAACAGCAGAGCTTCTGCATGGGAAAGGACATAATGTACAAGATAAATAGAAAGCCCACAGATTGGGAGAAGATCTTCACTAGGTAGCTATATGACAGACAAGGACCTAATACAAAAAAATATACCTAGGCCTCAAAAAATTAACCACACCCACTAAAAATCCTCAACGAAACAACTATCCCATAAATAAGTAGGGTAAAAAATTTAAAAGGAACTTCTCTGGAGAGGAAATAAGAGTGACCAATAGACACGTGAAGAATGCACATCATCCCTGGTAATAAAGAAATAGAAATCAAAACAAATTTGAGATTCTACCTCACCCCGGTAAGAATGGCCATTATCAAGAAAACTAATAACAACAGAGTCTGGTGGGGTGTGGCCAAAGGGAACCCTACTACACTGTTGGTGGGAGTGTAATGTTGTTCAACCACTCTGGAAAGCAGTGTGGAGGTTCCTCAAAAGACTAAACATACAGCTCCCCTATGACCCAGCAACCCCACTTTTGGACATTTACCCAAATGATTACAAGACCATACTAAAGCCACCAGCACAATCATGTTCATTGCAGCACAATTTACCATGGCTAAAATATGGAACCAATCCAGATGCCCCTCAGTAGATTAATGGATCAAGAGATTATGATATATATATATATATACACACACACAATGGAATTCCATGCTCTTATCAGAATAATGGCATTGCCCCATTCATAAGGAAATGGAAAGACTTGGAAAAACTCATACTAAGTGAAGTGGGCCAGACCTAAAGAAACATAGACACTATGGTTTCCCTCATTGGTAATAATTAGTACATGTCTAGGATAGTCCTAGCAGATGATCACAATAGCTCAATCTCTATATATGTATGAGCAAATAAGATGAAGCTAAGCGAAATGATTTCCAAGTTATGGAAACAAGTGGTTTATCTTTGTTGTTGTTATTTCTAACATACTATGTGAAATTATTTATTTTTTCTTTTATTTATCTTCCCTATAGTTTAGCCCCTGTTTTCACTGTATTTGATTTTGTACCCTGGGAATTGTATATATGTTTATTTGAATTTGTGAAGGGAAGGGGAACATCAAAATGGTGAGAAAAAGGTAAAAGGCAAAGCAAAGCAACAATACGTGCAAGACAATATACTGTAAACAAATTGTGCAACTTGGAAAGGGGACTGGGAAGGAGGGAAGGTGGGAGAAAAATGAGAGAGGAGGTAACAAGTTTGGCAAGAAATGTGCTTTCAGCTTTACGTATGTAATGGTAACTCCTTGTACATCACCTTGACAATAAACATTTTAAAAAATAAGGAAAGCAGAAAAGAAAAAAAAGTTCTCAATCTAAATCTTATGTCTGTAATATTCCTTAGGTAGAAAATAATTCATTATTACATATAAGTTCAATGAAACAAGTGGGTCATATTTGATATAACATATAGCTAAAGGTCTGTTGTTTGAATCTAATGCATTGGCTTTCCAGCTAAAGAAGAATCTAAATGACTTGGAGAATTTGCTTAAAATACAGATTACTGGAACTTTTATTCAGTAAATACAGGACTACATGTTTGCATTTGCATTGATTCCCCAAAGATGCTACTGAAACTGCTCTAGGAATAATGTTTGAAACCAGATGTTAACAAATTAAACCTACCTGGGCAATCTACACTCAATTTTTCTACAGTCCATGCTGTAAGAATATTTATGCACAGAGAGAATATACAACAGACTGTAAGTGCCTCACAAAGTAAACATTTACTATCTACAACTTAATAGAAAGTATTTCTCAACCATTGCTTTAAATAATAAAAGTACTACAGAAATACTGTATCTGAATTCATAAATGAAGAATAACAGCCCAATAATTATGTTATGCATTGCTTAAATCATGCTATATTTCTAATATCCAAACTCTGTCTGATTCTTCTTTGACTGGTTATATCTATTTTAGGAACTGTAAGTATAATTTCAATTATTCTGAAAAAGCATTTCACGGAACTCAAGTGAGGATGTTGTGAGAAACATTATTCTATAATTATTTGAAGAAAATAGAAATCACATTAGTGCTTTCAATATCTAAGCACTTTTCTTTAGCTGTACTTTAAATACTTTAGTATTTGGAACATTCAAAGAGGCTTTTTCTAGATGTCAGATTCAATGTGGGGGGAAAAAACAAGCTTTAAACCCAACTGTAAGAATTATTGGAGATCATCCAAAACTTTTTATATGGCTGATAGTGCATACTGCTATAGTACAGTAGAAAAACTGTGGATTTCTGTTCACTGATTTATAGCTCTATCTATGGTCAAAAAAGGAACCCAAAGTAAGTTAATCTCTTAAATATGTACGGTAAATCCACGTTTTGATTGGCTCTGGATTGATAGCAGCAAAATATCAAAACTCTATGAGTTTAACAACACATACAAAATATATTTTATTAAAGAGATAGAGCAGAATAAAATAGAGCTTCATGCCAGTGAGAAAGTTGCATGAAAGAAAGTAATTTCTGACATAGGCGGTCCTTTCACTATGAATAACATTCAATAGTAGAACTTAGAACTTTGGGCACACTACAGAGAAGCTGCAGAAAAATGAGTCAAAATGCATTTCAGGGAATTACTCTTAATGATCCTGTAAACTGCATTAAACAGTTGGATATGATGTAGACCAATCCAACACAATCACATAAGTTTACATGAGATTTCTGTGGGCAACATGGAAATAACAATGCAGACACATTCTTTACCATAAGGACCATGCCTAGGTATTTTACATAATGATGATGTAGGAAGATTAAAAGAGCCATAAACATACAAAGATAAGTGATATAAAACAATTATTAATTCAGCTCGGGCTTCCATTAGGTGTCATCCAGTAAGGAAAGTCCTCCAGTAAGGGAAAATATGAATAATAAATAACACCTTTTAGTCAGGAAATAGAAGGACAATAGGCCATGGAATAGTGGATAGGTAACCAAAGAAAATTCAATTCGGTGATAGTTACAGAGTTGTTCAGCAGGCTCACATGAGCCACCTATGGCTGTGTCTGAAAAATTACTCCAGCAGGATATATAATGCTCCAATTGGGTTTGGATAGTTAGCAAACTTAGCACAGAACCCTATCATCTAAACAACAATCTAATAATGAGTTATAGAAGAATTAGTTTGTGGGATAAAAAATAAGGTAATCTTCAAGGAATACAAATTGGTAATAAAAGCACACAAAGGAACTTTAACTGGTTGAGATATGTACTGATACCTATACAATCTCTGACACAATATTTATGGGTAAAAATCTATGAGTGTCATCTATCTCATTGTAGGGACATCTGTTGGGAAACTACAACTTAAACTTTCCCAACCCTGATATTTACTAAAGAAAATAATTTGTTATTGAATATGTATCAAAGAAGAATAAAGTTGATATCACAGACACTCTACTAAAAAATTTTAAAAACAGAAAGAACCACACTCTGTGCAGGCAAGGGCACTAAATACATGTAGTCAAACAGAATCATTTGCCATACATATTTCATCTTAAATTAACTTAATAATTGGTTTGACATATCTGTATGAGCTGATTTCCTTTAACCAGGTAAACTTTTGATATATTTATCATAAGTATTTTTGCATCTTAGAGCAAGGTATGTTCAAATTAGGCTCCTTTCCTACCAGGGAAACTAAGGGTGCTCACTGCCTTGAGGTTCACTTTTTATATGTTCTGGTACTGGGGCTTGAAGTTAGAGCCTGTGCACCGGCCTTGAGCAAGGCTGCTCCTCTAATTGAACCAGAGCTTTACTCTTGGCTCTTTTTTTGGTGATTAATTGGAGATAAGAGTCTCATGGACTTTCCAGTTCAGGTGGGCTTCTAACCTTTGGTCTTCAGAGCTCAGTCTCCTGAATAATTAGGATTATAAGCTGGAGCCATTAACAGTCAGCCAATGTTAAAATTTTAAAAAAAATTTCCTACTTCTTTGAGAAAAATATTCCTGACCTGCATAGCTGAGAGGAAGTTTTTTGTTTCTTTTTCTTTTAAGCTTTCAAAAGATTTGCATATATGTATCAAAGCAACAGACACACATACACACAGCAGATAATTATGTTTTCTAAAGAAAATACTGTAATATAAGAAAAGAAACACCCTTTTTTTCTTATTTTCAATAATGAGAAATAAGCCTCTAATGTTAGTTTATTTTCCAGTAAACAAGCAAATAGATGAAGATCATTGTTCAAATAAAAGGTAATAAAAAGAAACAGTGGCTATCAGAAAAGCCCCAGTGAATTCATCCTTGAGGGAGAGTATGCACCTTAAACAGAATTGTTGAGCAGAGGCAGTTAAGAAGTAGCACATTCAGGAAAACCCTTTGCCCTCCTTCTTCTTGCCTACACAATGAATATAAAATATAAATTGACAATGGTGAAAGTTATCCCATTCCCCTTGCCCTCAGACACCCCATGTCTACCACCAAGAAGAAACATTAAATACTGATATATGTAGGGAGGATTGCAATGCTGTAATTACTTAGAATAACTATTTTCTTTTATCAAAATGAATACCAAGAAGCTAGAACATGAGTAGTGGAGAAGTGTTAAGTGGAGGGAGGGACAGACAAATGGAGAGAGAAATGGTGGATGAGTACAATCATAATAGTCATTGTACCTGTGTGAAAATGGAGCCAAGTATGTGAGCGAATGGATGGGATTGAGAGAGATTGGGTAGAACAATGGCATAGATCAAGAAGCATTCTACTCACTAACTGACAAGTGAATTAACAATTTAACAATCCTTTGTAAACATATATAACAACTAATTACATGTTAACAAAATGAGTAATGAATACCAGGTTGCTGTCACATAATTTGTCTCAGAAGGTTAAAAGGAGAGGGGGCCAGACAAATGGAGAGAAAAATGGTTGGCCAACACATTTGTAACAGTTAATGCACGTATGTGTAAATGGAACTAGGAGAATTGAGAGACTGTGTGGTGTTAGGGGAATGGGAAGAATGTTGAAAGGGGCCACATTGACCAAGATGTACTGAAGTCAGAAACTGACATGTGGAATTGAAATTCTTTGTCACAACTGCTTAAAGATAAGACAAAAATAAATTAAAACTGATCTTTTAGAGACTTCTCTGATGAGGAAATGAAAATGGCCAGGAGACATATGAAAAAGTGCTCTTCATCACTGGCCATAAAAGAAATGCAAAGGAAAACAACATTGAGATTCCATCTCACCCCAGTAAGAATGTCCTATATCAAGAAAACTAACGGGCTGGGGATATGGCCTAGTGGCTAGAGTGCCTGCCTCGTATTCATGAGGCCCTGGGTTCAATTCCCCAGCACCACATATACAGAAAATGGCCAGAAGTGGCGCTGTGGCTCAAGTGGCAGAGTGTTAGCCTTGAGCAAAAAGAAGCCAGGGACAGTGCTCAGGCCCTGAGTCCAAGCCCCAGGACTGGCCAAAAAAAAAAAAAAAAAAAAAGAAAAAAGAAAACTAACAATAACAAATTTTGCAGGGGATGTGGCCAAAAGGGAACCCTACTTCATTGTTGGTGGGAATGTAAACTGGTTCAGCCACTCTGGAAAGCTGTATGGAGATTCCTCAGAAGGCTAAACCTAGAGCTCTCCTATGAACCAGCAGCCCCACTTTTAGGCATCTACCCAAAAGACCACAAACAAGAACACACTAAAGCCATCAGCACAACAATGTTCACCGCAGCACAATTTGTCATAGCTAGAATATGGAACCAACCCAGATGCCCCTCAGTAGACGAATGGATCAGAAAAATGTGGTACATATACACAATGGAATTTTATGCCTCTATCAGAAAGAATGACATTGCCCAATTTGTAAGGAAATGGAAGGACTTGGAAAAAATTATACTAAGTGAAGTGATCCAGACCCAAAGAAAGATGGATTCTATTTTCTCCCTCATAGGGATCAATTAGCACAGGTTTAGGCTAGTCAAAGCAGAGGATCACAAGAGCCCAATAGCTATACCCTTATGAACACATAAGATGATGCTAAGTGAAATGAACTCCATGTTATGGAAAC
This sequence comes from Perognathus longimembris pacificus, assembly GCF_023159225.1. NCBI lineage: Eukaryota > Metazoa > Chordata > Mammalia > Rodentia > Heteromyidae > Perognathus > Perognathus longimembris. The sequence continues at coordinate 6,901,235 of NC_063188.1, read as the reverse complement.
AATTGTTATATCACTGTTGTAACTACTTTCAACATTCCATGTGAAACCGTAGCACCTAATTCATCATCCTCTTGTATCCCCTTCCTGTGATTGTACCTGCACTATCTTTGTATCTTATCTGAGTACATTGGAAACTGTATATACTGGTATTAGAACTAGGAAACTGAAAGAGAATACCAAAATCAAGAGACACAGGGTAAAAAGACAAATGACTACAAAAGCAATACTTGCAAAACTGTTTGGTGTAAATCAACTGAACAATTCATGGGGGGAAAGGGAAAGGGAAGGGGAGTGGGGAATTAGGGAGGAGTTAACACACAGTACAAGAAATGTATCCAATGCCTAACGTATGAAAATTTATGCTCTCTGTACATCAGTTTGACAATAAAAATGAAAAAAACTGATCTTTTAACAGGGACAAGTTAAACTTTATCTTGGAATTCAAAGAACCAAGCCCATCACACAACTTACCACTGCACAGATAATAGAAATGAATAAAGTTCATTGTGAGACAAAAGTTATTTTTATTTTTGAGTTGCTATCCCGAAACTGAATATGGCTCCTTAGAAATCTCTGCTACTCATATGTACAACAGTGGGCAAAGATAGCACTACATTTGGGAGAATGCTGCAGAATTAGTTTTACCCCTTAGCATGATGATTGTACAAACTAGTTTTAGAAACAGGAGAACATAGATGCACTTATGCTAGATTATAATGATGGAATTAACTTCTCTGTGATTGCAGAATATGTAGAAAAAGTAGGCATAAGTGTTCATGCTTACAGCCTTACATTAAAGTTTTCACTTATTTAAAATAAAACTAAAAGTAGAATATAAATTATTTTCTGAGAGAGGTTTTCATAGGACAACAAATGTGGGAAATTCTGTGGTATGAAAACACTTAATTTTCCTTGCTTGTAACTGTTTGGCATAGCCTTTCTGTATATTGGAAAGAACCTTATGCCTGTTTAACAATGATAGCTTATCCAAAGTTCGGAAGATTCATGAAAATGGAAAATTCTATTAAGGAGAAAACATGTTTAAATTTTGCTCAGGGTAGACACAAAAGACGTTATAGCAATGATAGTCATCTTAGGCCAAGAAATTGCAGATCCTGATGAAATGCCCAAGGCACTTGGACTCTGCAAGCACAGAAGTAACTCTGGCTGTACTTTTGTGAGCTTTAGAAGAGACTTTCCTTCTTGTTGAAAACAAGATATGCCTCTTAAATACACATGAGAGAGGTGGATAAAATATTTACTCTGAACTTACACAGATGCTAGAAATCTGGTAACTGAGGAGACTGATTCAGGAAATTTAGACTCAGATATCATTTAGCACAGGTTGTAGCAGGAGAAGTCCTGACATGCACTTTACAGCTGATTGGGAAGCAATGTGGTACTCTTTGCCAGTCCTGGGGCTTGAATGTAGGGCCTGTGCACTGTCTTTGGCTTTTTTTTTTCTTTTTTGCTTAAGACTAGCACTCTACACTTGAGCCACAGCGCCGCTTCTGGCTTTTTCTGTTTATGTGGTACAGCGGAATCGAACCCAGGGCTTCATGCATGCTGGTCAAGCACTGTACCGCTAAGCCACATTCACAGTATGTACTCTTTTTATACATGGGTTCCCAAGCAGGAGGGAACTTGGTCCCTCACTAAGAGGGCACATTTTTAAATCGCCCATCAGGATGATAGCCCGTAGTGCTGGCACAGAAAATGTAATTAACGGAATGTAGAGGTTATGAAGAGTTTAAGAAAAAGAAATGTCCTCCCCTTTGGCCTTGCTTGTAGACATCCAGGCACATTTCAGGGATTGCACTAATGGAGGAAATTCACAGGATGCAGTGCTTATTTTAGTACACCTTGGAGGAACAAACTTTATCATAGTACAGGCTTACATATTACTTTCCCTTTGTGCAAACACCAAGGACAATGTAGGAAGGACAGAGAGACATAAAGAACAACCATATGATGGATATGCAGTGTGTGCATAAGTGATTGCTCATGTCACCCATCTTCTGATGCTGCACAACAAATATAGGACATGATATTCAACATTTTGTATCCAAAATCTAAAGCACAGTGTGAGAAAGGAATGATCATATGAAGAAAGATACTTTGAATGGAAAGTAGCATGAGAATTAAATGATGAACTTTAATCCTCAGAGATTTGTCTTCATACCAATGGCAGCTATTCATCTCTCAATTAGCTGAAGCCAATAGATGGGTTTTATAGCATCAAAAGAGTGTACAAAATACAATGCCTATGTACCTCTTACTATTAACATAACATTATATTTATACAACTACAAAATTATGGAAAAAAGAGACGAGTTTTCTTTTTTTCTTTTTTTGTGATGATTCTGTCTTCTTTTCCTTATGTATGCTGTAGTCAAATGTATATCTTCATGATGGTTGGGGAGAGCACACAATTTTAAGGAAAAGGATGAAAAGCATTACAGTGGATCACACTGGACATTGATGAAAGTGAACTATATAACTCATGGGAGGGAGGGACTGAGAGAGTGAGGGGAGAGAGGGTGGGTGAGAGAGGATACACTGTACAATAGGAAATGTCCTCATTACCTGACTCATGTAATTTAGTAGCCCTTTTCTACATCACTTCTATAATAACAATAAGGTGTATTGAGTTTAAAAAAATAGTCTCAGCTTTGTCTGTGTTGCCTTTTAAGATATGCAACATGGTAGAAGAAGAGAAATTCTCATAAGGAAGTCTCTACCTCAGAAGTTGACCTTGAAGTAGAACCCTAGCCTATAAAACTTGAAACTCAGATGGAGGTGATGTAGAAAATATGTGATGCAGTCACATACTGCAAATGAACTAAAACTACACATAGGCTCACAGGAACAGATCCCAGAACTAGGCTCTGACTGGAATATCTGAAAGTTTGAGCGTGAGAACTGAAAAACTGTTAAATTCTGTATGTGTTAGGTGGAGAAAAAATATATACAAAGACCAAAAAGTGACAGCAAATGAGCAACATACATAATTTAAGCTTGCAAACAAATAATACAAAGCACATATGAGGAACTGACATTATAAATTTAATTCTCAACTGCAAGAATGACTCTCAGTGGCATTTCTAAATCAACCATCAGATCACTTACTTTCACCACATCACCTTACTACATATCACTTATTGCCATTACTTCTTGTCAGTTTAGAATACTCTCTGGTTATAACCTCTAGAATTCAAGTACAATAAGAATGAAAACTTTATCTAGGCTACTGACTAATCCATAATAGTGCATAGAACATTATCATAACAATAAGCAATGTTCAGTCAACAAATATGGATTGGATTATAAAAATCAATAGAAAGAATAAGTCCAACAGTAGATGCATTGACAATCAGCCTAGATAATGTAAAGTCATTATTGAAATTATCCTGACGATATTCACAAAAGAGATAAGGAAGTAAGACATGAAAAATGACAGTTTCAGAATTCTGGATGTTTAACTATGCAAGTAATATAATTCCAGACAAAAATATAGGACTATCAGGGAAATATCTTTCCAGAACTACCTGGAAGCAACAGGAATTCAGAATAAAATAAATTCATCCACAGGCATATTGTAGGGCTACTGTAAAACATACAGGACAAAAATTAATCTCAAAATGTATCAGAGAAAATAGACATCATCAAAAATAAAAGATCTGCCTTAGGTTGATTCACTATAACACCAAAAATTAGATGGAACTTATAGGTTAGAAAAACTGACAAGCTAAAATTTATACCACACCAAATTATTATTGGAGAGAAAAGATGAAATAAATATATTCTTGGGCATATTACAAAAATAGATTTTTACCTACCTACAGTGTATTACTGAAACGAACTCCAAAGGATGGAAAGAAAAGTTGAAGATAATCACTAAGAAATAGAATATCCAGCTAACAAACTACTCTTACTATGAAAAGCATATTTATGTTTGCAAAATAAATAAGAGGAAACTATCCAAAAGATGGTCCATTTATATATACATAATATAGTTGTCATTATAATTGAGTGGGAAACTTGCCTTCTTTTGAGTTGGAAAGCAAAATTCTTAACTCATCCTTCCCAAACAAGGTATTTGTTTACATACCTATTTAAACTATACTTTATTACTATTAGGTGAAAATGTAAGTGATATTTTTATAATTTTTGGCAAGAAAATAATAACTTAAACGTGACACAAAAACCATATGCAAGAAAAACATATTGTGGTCCAAATATAACTAACAACATATTTGAATGATGTGGAAAACAAAATAATATTATAGTAGGATGGGGTTTCTAACCTAAGGTGGATTAAAGGTAAACAGAATATGAGACTCAAACAATCTTAGTGTATATGTATATACATTTCATGTGTGTGTTGTGTGTGTGTGAATGTATTTGTATTTATGTGTACATGATTTCATGTGTGTGTTGTGTGTGTGTGAATGTATTTGTATTTATGTGTACATGATTTCATGTGTGTGTTGTGTGTGTGTGAATGTATTTGTATTTATGAGTACATGAGTGTCTCAGCTGGGTTCAAAGTAATTGAGGAGAATGGAAGAAGAGGACCAGAAGATACTACATTCAGCAAGATTAATGCTGTACTTAGGAATTATTATTTTTTAAGTATGAGTATTAAGAAGAGTCTCAAAATCATAGATTATTTTTCTTTTCTCTAATTAGCCATTGAGGGTAAGACAGACAGAATTTCTGACAAAATATGGCAACAAAAGTAATGTGACAGAATCATTTTGATGGGTATAACCGATATAACTCAGACCAGCTCTTTCAACATGCTCTAATAAATGAAGGAAAATAGAAGCTTCTTTTTTTTCTTATTTATTGTCCAAGTGATGTATCGAGAGGTTACAGTTTCATACGTTAGGCCTTGGGTACATTTCTTGTACTGTTTGTTACCTCCTCCCTCGGTTCCCCCCTCCCCCCATGAGTCGTTCAGTTGGTTTACACCAAACTATTTTGCAAGAATTCCTTATACTCCATATGCCCTTATAGAGAAGAGGATCTAAGATAGAGCCATCTCCACCCTGTCTGTCACTTTGCTTTCCAAAGAATCACAGACTATCATTGAAGACATTTTTCACAGATACTATTTACTCCATGTGGCATTTTCAATAAAGGTACATTTCTACTTGCCTAAAAACATTATGAAGAGTAATTTTGCTATGAAGTAAGGTATCTGTCATCTACGTACTGTCTCTCACATTTCTTCAGCAAAAATAAATGAGAGAATATTATTCTCAATCCTTAGTCTAAACAAATACCACATCATAACCCAATTATTCAGGCTGTTATTTTATAATAACATGAAAAAAAGAAAAGAAAGAAAACTGTTGAAAGGTCGTTTTATTCAAAAGGATTAATATCCTACATTGAAACTATTTTTCCTATTTCTTCTTATGGGTACATGAAACTAATCAAAGATTAATTAAACAATTATCCATAGCTCCATGCAGAGAAGAAAATAACTCTTCTGTCACCTCAAATTTGGAATATTGAATGCAGATTTTCAAAAATTAGTAGATTAAAAGTAAAGGGTACATAGTTTATGGGGCCAGCTCCAAAAAGTTTTACCAATTGTCCAAAAGGGAAAATATCATTTCTGTTCCTCATTTGAGCTATGAATCTCAGATAATAATTACCTAACACAAGATTCATTATAAAGTTTCAAATATGCACAAAGATGTTTTTTCAGTATATGATCTTTACAGAGATTACCTATTTAGAAAGGATGAACAAAAAAGAAATGAGCACAGAGAATACAAACTGTGGGATTAGACTGAGTGTGTGTGTGTGTGTGTGTGTGTGTGAGTGTGTGTGTGTGTGTGATTGGTGCTACTGAGCTTTGAACTGAGAGCTTTGTGCTTCCCAGGCAAGCACTCTACTACTCCAGGCAATTTTGCCCTGATTTTAGTTCAAATACAGTCTCACATTTGCCTGTTCTGGCCTGTACTCTGGTCCTACATACACTTACTGTCATAGACCGGTGAAACATTGTTTTTTTTCTGTTGACAAGGGATTTCATGATCTACTTCCCCAAGTTTGCATGGAATTTCCACCCAGGAAATCTCAGCCTGTTTTGCAAGTGGGATGACAAGTGCTCATTACTGCACTCAGCTACTGGATAAGATTGGAACTGACAAACTTTTGTCTGGGCTGACTTCAAATTTAGGTCTTGATCTCTGTTTCCTAAGCAGCTGGGATTACAGACACAAACCACTAGTGGCCACCTAGGTATTTGTGTTTAAATGCAACCTGTAGGTCTCCATGATCATGAAACAAGCTCAAGCAGCAAACATCAGAGAAGTATATTCACATATAATGTTTTCAGTATAAAATATATATAAGTATGTGTCCTTCCAATGCTGTCCCAACATATATTGTAATTATATCAAATAACATTCATTAAAATAATTGATGAAAGCTACTATATTTTAAGTGAAATGATGGCAAAATAAGACAGAGAAAGCTCTTCATTTCTTCCTCACAGAACACTTCTGTTTATAAAACATTCCATGATAAGATAAACTCACTTACCCCAAAGTATTGAAAGAAAAATGTAAACATTTCTAATATTTATTTTTCATCTCAAGTTTTAATTACTATGCATCATGTGCTTTTATTTCACTTAATATTTTATTCACTAGGCATGTTGAAAATGAGCTTTACAACTTATGGGGGAGGGGAGGAATGTGAGGAAAAATGAGAGAGAGGTAACATTGTTAAAAAAGTATTGTGCTCATCATCTCACTTATATAACTGTAACCCCTTTGTACATTACCTTTGCAATAAAATTAAATTTCAAAATAAATCTCATTATAGTACTACATATTGATAATTTATAAAGAGTTCAATAAAAACTATTACATGTGATACATTTTCTAAGCTTGACTTATGGTTGAATTCTCTGTCCCCAGAATTGTCAAGATAAATTCAGATTCTTTTCTGCATTGCCAGTACAGATAACTTTCTGTGATGTATATCTGATATTGTTTTTTGTACTTATGCTCAAAGACTCCATGTTTCCTAATTGAAAAATTCATAAGGAGTGATAATGTCTGTTCAGTTATCACTTCTCTCATCATATCTCCCAGATACTTTTCACCTAAATTGTACTGAAATATTTCCATTAATGTTTAACTTATTCATGTCTTACTTTACATAGAACACTATTTCAAATGGGAAGTTTGAGATGAGTCACCACAATATAATGCACATGGAAGTGAAATTCCATAACACAAAATAAATTCTCAATTGAAAATATTTTAGAACCATGTTTCCATTAATTTTAAGGTTTATATCCTGAAAACTACTGAGAGATGAATGTTTATGAGCAGGATTTTTATTGGGACATATACCGGTAAGGAAATTGGAAAGGCAGAGAGAAATAAAGGAAGAATCTGATTCCCATTGGTTTGCAAATCAGACCTTCCAGAATATGCTTCACCATCTGTAAACCACATGGTAGCTGGGTGGTTGCAAATTTGAGTGAAGATGCATCACAGTTTGGGAGACCCAACATTCGAAAGCTAAGCAATCATATTAAAAGTTGAAGTAATTACTAGTAAAGGGAGGACTTTTGAATGATTTCCGTTAATTCAAAGACTTTCTCCTGTGATTTGATGGGGAAAATTCTTGGGGAAGGGGGAGAGGGAGCTGAACATATTTTAACTTCAAAATTAGAAAATGAATTTTAATGGGCACATTTTTAAAGGCTAAGTATGGTGCTCGACACCTGTAATTCCAGCACTTGGGAAGCTTAAGTATGAGGATGACAAGTTCAAAACTAGCCTGGTATACATAGTCTCAAAAATTTAAAATAAAAAATCTGAGGTGATCTCTTGTAATTTGACAATTGTCTTAGACAAAGGACTAAATATACCCTTCCTACTCAAAAGTGAAGGCATGATAAGACAACTTTGTTGGCTGGTGAAGGGAACTTGTTACGGCTTGCAGAAAGTAATGCACTCCTACCTAATGCTCATTTTGAAGACCAAGAGATAAACATTTTTTTTGCTAATATAAGTGGTCAATAATTAGGAAAAAAATATTGTGAACAGTACTGCAATAAATATTCAAGGGTATTACAAATGTATTGGCAAAGACCTTATTGCTTGCTTGCAAAAGTAGGGAAATTTTTCATAAATAAAGTACATTTTATGTAGTTTACCAAAAAAATATGGTACCAAGGGAATGTGTAAGAAGTAAAGTATGGTAAAGAAAATAACCTGAGGCAAAGTCTGAGTAGAAAGTACTATAAACAAAAAGTAGACTTATGTCAATTTTCTAAGGATACTGTTACAAAATACCACAGACTCAATAGCTTAAATAACAGTTTATTTGCTCATGGTTCTAGAGACTATACATTCTACAATAAATGCCAAGAAGGTTAATTTCTCCCTCAGATCTTTTACTACAATTGAAAGTGGATGCCTTCTTTGTTCTTGCTCTTTTCTCTTTCCACATAATACCTCTGATACTCATATTTGTCCAAAATTCTTATAAAAGTCAACAGTAAGGCTAAATGAAGTCGATGTTATAGGTCTCACCTAATGAATATCAACTGTGAATGATTTATCTCCAAGTTCATTCACACACAGAACAATTAAAGGGCTTAACATATAAATTCGGGTGAACTACAATCCATCCCATTAGAATCATAGTATATTTAATCTATTAAAAAAATTCCACATATTTGTTAACTGAAGCAAGGTTTTTCAAAGGCAAAATTTTGGCATTATACAATTCTTAGGTTGTTCCTAATGCAACAATTTACTCCTAGATTAATAGTGTGATACTCGGAATTTATACACAATTTCCTTAACTTTCTATTCATTAATCTGTATTGACACAAAAGTTCTAATTTATTGGACATTTAAAAATATTAAATAAGATTGTATTGATAATTTATTTAGTGTGTAATTTCACCAAATAGTTAATAGAACATTATTAATTCCATTTATTTTATCTCTAATCTTTGTTTGAATCATATGTTCTCAGAGCAGACTTAATGAGCCATTCTTTTAAAAGTCATAAATTGGGGCTGGGAATATGGCCTAGTGGCAAGAGTGCTTGCCTCATATACATGAAGCCCTGGGTTCAATTCCCCAGCACCACATATATACAAAACGGCCAGAAGTGGCGCTGTGGCTCAAGTGGCAGAGTGCTAGCCTTGAGCAAAGAGAAGCCAGGGACTCTGAGTCCAAGGCCCAGGACTGGCAAAAAAATAAAAAATAAATTAAATAAAAAAATAAAAGTCATAAATTTCCTATTTTCCATGATAACATTTCCTCATATACACTTTATTTTTCTCTACATTGCCTACTTTATAGCATAGCTAAATGTATGCTTATTTATTATTTGTTTAATTACTTATTTGCTTATTTACCTTCCAATAGAATACCAACTCACTGAGATCAGAAACATGGTCTTTCTTATTCTCAGACATCCTCACTGCTTTGAACATACTGACAAAAACAATGGTTCAGCTTTAAAAATGCTAAGATTTGCATTATTGATTATGAGAAGAGATAAAAGTTTATTCCAAAAGTAATATTATAAAAATTTCTAATTTTAGAGAACAATATATTCAAATAAAATAATCAGGCAACATTAAAATTTAATCCAAAAAATTACACTGATAAAAAATTGTCAAAAATCAGAGAGAGAGAGAGCCCAGAAAATATGAAATCAGGAGCATGATATCAATCAGGAACTTTTAACAAGGATACTAATAGATTTCTCAGCAGAGCTATTATAGGCCAAGAAAATACTGAAGGATAAGTTATCAATCAGTAAAATTCTACCTGAGAATGTTGTTTCTAAGAAATAAACACTTTGCCTAACACAAAAACTGAAGGAGAACATTCCCAACAGACCTGTCATAAGTGAAATGTTAAGAGATATGTTTCAAGTTAAAAATAAAGGTTGTTATATTATTAACACAATAATATATGAAAGTGAAATTCACTAGTAAAAGCAGGTACTCTGTTAAATTGTGCATAGCTTTATACTATAATGTCAATATATAAATCATTCACATTCTAATATAAGCATAAAGCATATATGATATAAAAGGATGTAAACAATGACATTAAAATTTTGAATGCAGGCAAATTAAGATAAAGTATAAAAATTATTTTACTGAAACCAAATTAACTTGTTATCAGCTTAAATAGGCTATTATAAACTTTTATACCTGATGGCAACCATAAAGCTTGATTCTATTTTATAACCACATGAATAAAATGTAAAGAATCAAACTATACTAATAGAAAAAGTTAAAAGGTTTTTTTTCAAGTTAAAATGATAGACTGCCAGGGGGAGGAGGGAGGGGGGTATGAGGGACAAGGTAACAAACAGTACAAGAAATGTATCCAATGCCTAACGTATGAAACTGTAACCTCTCTGTACATCAGTTTGATAATAAAAATTTGAAAAAAATAAAAAAATAAAAACCAAAAAAAAAAAAAAATAAAATGATAGACTGCTATATTATTAACACAATACTACATAAAAAATGATAGTCACTAGTAAAAGTAGTTCCAAATGACTCATTTCACCTGTGAAGACATAGGAAAACTGAAAGTGAAGGGAGAAGAAAGATATGCTGTACAAATTGAAACAAATAAAAGAAGAAATAGTTACATTTAATAAAACAGACTAAACACAAATAAGTGGGTCTATTTTTTCAGTGATATATAGCAATTATAAATATAAATTCTCTCAGCAGTAGAGCACCAAAGTATATACAGCAATTATACTGGTAGATCTGAAATGATAGACTGAAAACTAAGTACTAGTACTAATAGGGGACTTCAATACCCTATATTCAGCAATTATCTAAGCAAAACATGAAAAATCCCTGGATTCCAAATATACTTAAAGTTGGGCATCAGTGGCCCACGCCTGTGATCCTAGCTGCTCAGGAGGCTGAGATCTAAGGATTATGGTTCAAAAGTGCCAGCCAGGGCACAAAAGTTCATGAGACCCTTACCTTCCTCCAATATTTTTACAAAAACAAACCAGAAGTAGACCTGCAGCTCAAGTGGTAGAGCACTAGCCTTAAGCACCACAGCTCAAGGATAGCAAGATAGCAAGCCCCAGGACTACCATGAATGTGTGTGTATGTATGTATATGACTTCAGTGCAGATTAACCTAATAGCATTATACCCAATAGCAACAGAATACACATTTCTTTCAGGTAGGTGTGGAACATATGTAATTAGATTCAGCGGCTCATATAAGGCACTATTGCTAATCTGAGAAGACCTAATGTTGCACTATTACAAGTGTGTGGCATCTGGAGTAGGTAAAAAGAAATAATGGGAAATCGGTGCATACCATTATCAGGAGTGAGGGAGGAAAGGATAAAATAGGTGGTAACTATGGATTTGTAATGCAAGGAAATTACTCTCTATAATATAATTGTGGATACATAAAATAGTAAATTTGTAAAAAAAAAAAAAAGGAGTTGTATGATACAAAGTATAAGCAGAATCAAATCTCTTCATTTTATTTTATTTTATTTATTTTTTTTTTTTTTGGCCAGTCCTGGGCCTTGGACTCAGGGCCTGAGCACTGTCCCTGGCTTCCTTTTTTGCTCAAGGCTAGCACTCTGCCACTTGAGCCACAGCGCCACTTCTGGCCGTTTTCTGTATATGTGGTGCTGGGGAATCGAACCCAGGGCCTCATGTATACGAAGCAAGCTCTCTTGCCACTAGGCCATATCCCCAGCCCAAATCTCTTCATTTTAAATTCAGCTTCAAAGTAAATGAATATCACTTTTAAAATAAAAGTGCAAACTGAGTGCCAGTGGCTAATGCCTGTAATCCTAGCTACTTAGGAAGCTGAGACCTAAGAATTGCAGTTCAAAGTTAACCTGAGCAGGAAAGTTGGTGAGACTCTCATCTCCAATAAATGATTCAGAAAGAGCTGGAAGTGGCACCGTGGCTCAAGAGGTAAGAGTGGTAGCCTTGAGCACGAAGAGGCTCAGGAACAGAGCCCAGGACTATAGTTCAAACCCCAGGACTGACAAAAAGAAAAAGAAAACAAACAAAAATATGTTATAGGAATTGAAAATCACTTATAAAATTTTTGGGTTTATTTTCTATTTTTGTAAGATAAAGCTATATAAATAAACTGAGCTGAGCCCATATACATACCTATAGTTAAGATTTGTTTTACAGGCAAAGCAATTTTCCAAAACATTTTGGAAATTCTCATGCCAATGACCACTAATACATTTAGATTGTTGTACGGGTTTTTCAATTTGTCAAGATGACTTTCCCTAGTCCTGTTAATTCACAAGACCATATATATATATATATATATATATATATATATATATATATATATATATATATTGATTAGAAGCTAGATATAAATAGAAACAGCATAAGCCTCCCTTCACAGGAAATCTAAAGGTAGTTGTTCATCACTTTTTAGATGCTCAGCCTCTGAAACCTTGGTGAAAGACAAAACTAAATTAAAACACTAATTTATTGTTTATTCACTTATATATGCAACTTACCAGTAAAAAAAAATCAGCCTATTACATGAACAAAATAACAGAGCCTTATTGTATCAATCATCTGTTTCATTGTATTTCTGACTAGTATTTCATGTAAGAATATAACACATACCATTACTTTACAGTTTATGAGTATTTGGATTGTTTCTAGGGTTTTTATTTTGTCTTTTTTGAGCAAGGCTGCGATGAATATTTGTGTACCATTCTTCTTTGGTGAATTCATAAAAGAGAGTCAAATAAAACAACTACATATTGCATAATTTTATTTGAAAGTATATGATAAAGCAAAATTATCAGTGGGAAATTTATAAACTTTTAAGGAACACAAAGGAGTTTGGGGGCTAGGATGATAGTAATACCAGAGTATTAATACCTTGATTGTGGGTACATAGCTGTTTATTTGTCAAAGCTTTCAAATTGTGCTCTTAAAATTAATGAAACATATTTTATGTAAGTTTTACCTTAATAAAAATCAACCGAAGAAACACAAATGGGCAATCACTAATTCTCAAAGATAGTACAATTTATCAGTGACCTCGTAATTTGCAAGACTGCTTCTCTCACTAATACTAGAACATTATAGTGTATTGTACTAAGCAATTTTAGATTCCTCCTATCAACTTAATACCTAGTTCACTTTCAGAATTTCTTTAGCCAGTTTGGGAATAGGAAATAATGTGGTTGCTGAGCCATATACTTCTTTATGTCCTTTCCTTTAACTACAGAATGATGCAGCTGAAGCTTTCAAAATAGTGTTTACAATGACGAAATTCTAAGTCAAAGATGTTTCTAATTCCCAGTCTCCATCTGGCAGGACTGAGGGGGATTATTTTATTCTTTCAAGTGCAGAATGTTTATGGCTGTATCCTTACTGCCTATCATACTATCTGGCATAGGAGGCATTCCATAAATATTTATTGACTGAAAAAATACCATTAAATGGCTCATTCTGTTTTAAAGTGTACTACTGAAAAACATGAGCTTGAATAGAAAACCTCCTTAATTACAATACAAGCTATAATCACAGACTACTAGCCTCTTTAGAAATTAAAGAACATGGTGCTGGGATCCATCTAGATATTTCCATTAGAATCAAACTGTTCTTATGTTTCATTTTTAGGAGTAGTTGTTGCTAATGGCTCATAGCTAAGTTCTACTCTGTCAATTGCCCTTGACCTCAAGTAGTGACTTTGTCTGAAGTTATACTCTTCCTCTAGGCACAGCCAGCATCCAATGACTGATCCTACTTGCCATAATTCTGGACTCTTCTGAAGAATGGAAACAGCACCATAAATCCTGGTGGGATGGGCCTGAAGTCCAATCTCAATCACATCAATATATTCTCCTAATCCTTCTGCTTTCCTCTTTCCCTTAAAGGTATTGCATTTGAGATCATTCTCTAATAAACCGACATGTACAACTATTGGTTCCCTAGAAAAATATTAGAAAAATTTGATATTGGATATAATCCAGAAAGCACTGTCATGTATGAAATCCTATGTCTGGATCATTCACTGTTCAGATACATACGAAGGATGAGCTCATCTCTGGTAATAGCTAGAGTACAAAAAGCATAGCCCATAGTATTCATGTAGCAAGGTAATTATTAAGGATATTCACTGTGTTAAGCTATAGTAGAATACAGTATGAAAACAAATTCAACAGTGTGCACATTAAGTCAAATCTTGGTAAGGTTGAAAGTGGGTAATTATCATAAGGAAAATGCAAATGGACTCACATTTTACATATCATTACTACAGTGACAACAAACAATGAGAGATTGAAAGTAATAAATCAATTTAAGCAAAATAAGAAACCAGAGGACTTCCTAGGCAGCATATGAAAAGATTGTCCTCCTATATTACTATATTTCTCTCCGAGAAAACACACAAGAAAACAATTTAAAGGAGAAATGACTTATTTTGGCTCATGGGTGTAAAGGTTTCTGTCTAAGGACACGGGGCGACATTGCTTTTGGCCTGAGGCAAGGAAAAATATGATAACAGTGAGGAAAATGAAGCATCCATGAAGCCCATGGCGAGGAGAGATAGAGAAAAGGGAAGTAAAAGAGAGACAGGACCAGAGACACATAAAGACAGAGAGAAAGACAGATTTGGAATGGGGAGAATTGAATGGGGGAAGAAAAGACACAGGGACAGGCAAAGAAAAGGGTAAGGTAGAGGAAGGGAGGGAAGATGGGAAGAGGCAAAGTAAGAGGGAAAGGGGAATAGAGAGGAGGAGGTGGGAGTGGGGGAAGCAGAGAGGAGAGGGGTCAAGGAAAGAGAAAAAAACACAAGCATACAAATCTTGAGGTACATTTAAATTTAAATAATTATGCCTCTTCTGTACCTTGAGAGTAGAAAATTGCTAAGGATCTGGCTCAGAATTGAATTATCAGGGTAAAGGGGTTCAAGAAGTTTCAGTTCTCAATCCTATGTCAAAGATAGTATAGCCATAGGACAGGGAAATTGTCGGGGTCTCTAGCCCCCAGCGCTACCCCACCTACAGGAAAGATGGGGAAGGCAAGCCCAGACCGAACGAGCCAAGAAAGGAAAGGGTCGACAGGCCCGCACCCAGCCCTCCCTCACCAGAGGACAATCAGATGGCCTGGGAGTCAAGTCAGTGCAAGATCTCATTTATTGAGGGGAGCACGTGGTACTTATAAGGCACAAGAGCCAATCAGATCGGCAGGAAGGGGAGGGATGATCTGTCCTTCAAGGATGGAAGAGCCGAGGCGTCACCGCCCACGGGCCAGCTAGTTGACTTCCCGGTGTGCCCCACAGGAAATGACTGAATCTTCAAAAGGAGATAACTGTATAGAAACATTTGAATTTTTTCTGATGACTTTTTCAATTTGGAAGTAGATTACCCATGACTAGGCATTTAACAGTCAAAAGCAAAATCAGAGGAGAGAGTGAGAACATACTACTAGAATAGATTCTGGACATTTGAAATAAGTTCATGTACCCAATTAAAAATAAATGCCATGATAGGTGGTGAAGGAAGGAATCTAAATGCATAGAGAACTAAATATAGTGCAGCAGATTTACTACGTACCACCAGAAAACCCAATAGATAAGCATATTCAATGGAATGGTCCAAAGGATAATTCATACACTAAAGGAGTATAAAACACAATGGTAAGGAAAAAAGATATTTTGAGAAACTCATTAGCTAACAGGATAACTTTTATATTGCTGTGCACCAAATTAAGACAAACTAATTACTTAAAACAGGAAATACTTATTATATTACACTTTCAATCAGTTAAGAGTTAAAGCATGTTTCAACCCCTGCCTAGGAGTCCAAGTGTTTCTGCCAGGGCTTTTTAGCCTCCTGTACTCTCCTGTCCTGCAGGAGAGACGGGATAGCACACCCACATGGACAGGCCCAGGAAGAGGATATAGGGGGCTGACAGACCACCACCCAGCCCCCCTCTCCACAGGGGACATACAGGCAGCCTGGGAGCAGGTTGAGCCAACACGTTTATTCGGGGGGGGGGGGGAAATCTGTTCTTTTTACACAGGTTGGAAGGAGGCAGAAGGGGAGGGATACGTACACCTATGTAGGGGCTGTGATTTGATGCCTGAGCTGTCCGTCAGGGTGGAGCTCCAAGGGACCTCCCTAAGGGGCAGCCTACATCTACATCTAGGCCCTCAGGACGGCCTCTTGGTTCTTCCCCCAGTGCCATCTTGGCGCCACGCATTCTGAGGCGGGAGGCGGGGCTGGGAAAAGAAGCAGTGCCAGCTAGAACCACCTCATGATGATGCAAGGCGTCTGGGTGTGCCCCACAGTTTCCCCTACTCCTTCCTGTAATTGAGGTCTTTGATCCATTTAAAATTGATTCTAGTGCAGGGCAATATATACAGACGTAGCTTTAGTTTTCCGTATGTGTATAGTCAATTCTCTCAGCACCATTTGTTGAAGACGCTATCATAACAATTCACAGAAAATAAATGGGAATGCATCAAGCTGAAGAGTTTCTACAGGGCAAAGGACATAGGTCCTAAGATAAATCAAAAGCACACAGAATAGGAGTAGATTTTTACTAGCTATGTATCAGACAAGGGTCTCATAACTAAAACAAATTAGAGCTCAAATATTAAAAACCCCCAAATAAATCCTCAAAGAAACAAATCCCAATTAATAAATGGGCTAAAAACTTAAAGAGAGACTTCTCAGAAGAAGTAAAATTGGCCAATAGACGCATGAAGAAATGTTCAACATCCCTAGCCATAAAAGAAATGCAAATCAAAACAAAATGAGATTTCCTCTTACCCAATTTAAAATGTCCACTATCAAGAAAACTAACAATAACAGGTGCTGGCAAGTATGTGGCCAAAAGGGAATGCAAGGACATTGTTGGTAGGAATGTAAACTTTTCCAACCACTCTGGAAAGCAGTATGGAGCTTCCTCTAAAGACTAGACATAGAATTTTCCTATGACTAAGCAATTCCACTCCTGTGCATGTATCAAACCTACCACACTAAATCTATCAGAATAACCATGTTCATTGCAGAATTATTTACCATAGCCAAGATATAGAATCAACCTATATGACCCTTAGTGAATGAATGGATGAAAAAAATGTGGTATATATAAACAATAGAATTCTATTCTTCCATCAGAAAGAATGTTATTGTAACATTAACAAGGAAATGGAAAGACTTGGAAAAAATTGCATCAAGTGTAGTTATCCAGACTCAAAGTAACATTGGTTTGTGTGATCTCACTAAGTTGTGATAACTAGAATGTGCCTATAAATCTACAAGTAAACATACTGGGTGGTAAAAAAACAAAAAGCAACAGTTGGACATGAGAAATTATACAGGAATCTAAACTTTCACACAGTGAGAACAAAGGAAGAATTCTTAGGAGGATCAGAAAGATTCAATAGTTATAGGCATGCCGTCATTTAACATGTATCAAAATGGACTCCAGAAAATGGAAACAAGAATTTTATGTTATATTGCTTCTTTTTTTCTTTTCTTCTTTGTCATTGGTTTTTTTATTTCTGTACTTTTTGTTTTGTGTGTAAGTTTATATGTTTTGAGGAGGGTAAGGCAAAACACAGAAATGATGGGGAAAAGGTGAACAAATGTTGTAGTGATACTACACACTATGTTGAAGTTGAGCTAGACAACTTGTGGGAGGGTTGGGAGGGGAAACTGGGAGAAAACTAAAGAAGAGGTGACACTGTTCTAAAAGATATGTACTCATTACGTGACTAACTGTAACCCCTCTGTACATCACCTTTATGACAGCAATAAAAAGCAAAGAAAAAAAGCCAAGGCATGAAATAAAGTGCATTCCTTGCCTCAGAACCTCTCATTAGGTTCCAGTCAACATGCTGTGCAAACTGAATGCCTTCCTGAAGCAAGTTGTGAAGATGCTGGCCAAAAAATATTTCTTTCCAGCAATGAAATTCCTGGCTTGCTGGCTAACAAATGGAAGATGTCCTCATGCTATAGAGCTCAGTTATGCTTCTCTATCATATGTCATTATTCACAGGCATTTTGTAAAACATGGCACTTGCTTCCTCAAAACCAGAGCGACACTCTAGTGGCTCATGCCTCTAATCCTAGCTACTCAGAAGGCTGAGGTCTTAGGATCACAGTTTGAAGCCAACCCGGGCCAAGAAAGTCGCTGAGACTCTTATCTTCAATAAACTACTCAAAAAAAAAAGCCCAAAGTAGCACTGTTGCTCAAGTGATAGAGAGCTATCCATGAGGACAAAGAAGCTCAGGGACAGCACTCAAACCCTCAGTTCAAGCCCCAGGACTGGCCATAAAATAAAAAGAAGACTAACAGTAGAAAATCACAGTCCAGCTCATTTCAGTCTATTGAAACCAAGTCTCATAATGTGACCTGGTCAAGAGAAAGGTAGACAGTTGTTTCTTCCATACTGTAGTTGTTAGAAGTAGTTGATGGTTTCCACCTACAATCAAGGGGAACGTACTGTTCAAAGGCATGCAACCCATAAGTGGTTTCCTTAGAGTATGTGCACTACATTGGATGCAATTTCTAGGTGTTAGTTATTCCTGTTCTCTAATTGCAAAGTGAATAATAAAATCCCAGTAAATTAGAGGACAGGTAGGAATAATTAAATGACATATATCAGATATTTGTTTTTCCCATAAAGAAAATCAAGATGAGAATCAATCAGGTAGCCAGAAAAGCCTGACCTACAGAACAAAATAAAGGTGATTAATACAATAAAATGTCTATGGCAACAAAGGAAATGGACAGTTAACAAGCTTATTTCTTAACTTATATAACCAAAATAAAGCAAGAATAGATGAAAAAGATGAAAAAATGGGTGGCTCATACATTTCTTGCTCAGTTTTGGTATAGTAGTGAATTTTCAGCTCCAGAGCCCACTGATTATAAAATGTGACAAGGTTTTGATAAGAAAAGATTCTGTCAACAGCCACTAAGGGATTAAGAGGATGAGTCTGAACATATTCCTCTAAAGAAATTTATAACATTCACATAAGTAAATATACATTGTGAAAAGGTTATTTAAAATACATTTTGAAACAGGGAGGCTGAGTTGATATTTGTAGAACCAGAAATGTCATCACTGTTTCCCTCTTACCATGGGAGCTTAGAGCAAACACACATTACGTAGAGTTGTTGCCTATATACAAATTACTGGACTTACAGATACAACTGATAGTAATTATTCTAGCTTCTTTGTATAAAATTGGAAAATTCATATTTGGGAACCTCCACTTTGTACTTTGGCTTAGAAAAGACCAAGTTATACTCCTTCCTCTATTGACTACAATACTAAATTCAAATAAAAATTTATTCCTGAAAAAAAATAGTATCAAGTTTAATGGTTTAAGGAAGCAGGGAGCGTAGTTTGAACCATAACTACACCTGTATTTAGATTATATGAAAAGAAATAATAAATGAGTTCTGACAGATAAAAGAGATATGTGTGTGGTTTCGTATATATGTATTTTATGTATGACTATATACGTACATATTGTTCTTATATGTATACAAGGTTTGTATATGTACTCTATTCATATCCATAATATATTTACATATATGTGAACAAATGTTACTTGATTACTTGTTTGCTCATGATAAATATTTTACTTGTAAAAAGGTTCACTACTATAAAATTAAGAAAATAAATAAATATATGTATTGAATTATTAAATAAATGCAAAATCTCGAGTTAATAAGTATAGTTATTTTTCTACTCAATTCGTAGCAATTACTGTTGTTTAGCTTGCACTAGTTCCCAAGCCTTGTGATGGCTTGTTTTTTATTTGAATCTTATCTTTTACATGAATGTACAATTTTCATTTGTAATTATTCTTCATGTATTTCTAAGAGATAAGAATATTTTATTAAATATCACCATCATACTCTATCTCCAGGAGAAAGTGTCCCTATCATGAAAAACCAGTTGGTCTTTTAATTACCCAATTATATTGCACTTTTTTGAATAATATATTTGTTTCAATTTGTACTCATTTCATAACTTGAGATTCACTTACATATTTTTAATTTGTTCATATATATCTTCTTCTCCACTCTTCACATCTACCTCCTTTTGGAAACTGTTTGGGAGAAAACTTCCTCCCCAAAATAATCATATTCCAATCTGGAATATTTCTTTGTATGGCAAAGACCCAGTTTATTCAGGCATGACTAAATTTAGGATCTTGGAAAGACAGATTATTCTACATTAGCAGGATGATCCCTAAACACAATCGTAAGTGTATTCACCAGCAAGATCCAGAATGAGATTACACACACTCGGGAGAGGAACACACATGGAAACCAGAGGAGCAATGCAGATACAGGCCAGGGATGCCAGAAGTCTCTGGATCCTAGAAGAGGACATATGTTCCTGCTGACACCTTTATTGCAGCCTACCAATACTGATTTCAGACTTCTGTCTTCCAAATCTGTCAAAGAATTAATTTCTGTTGTTCTAATTATATATTTCTTGTCATTTGTTGTTTAATTATTAGAAAACTATTCATTTTCTCTGTAAATTCCCTACAGTGTGAGTTCTATAAAATCTATTCTTCTTTGTTTTAACATGTTTCTCTGTCTTATGTGTTTCCTATTAATTGATATTATAGTTCCAAGATGGTTTTTACAAGTCATTAGTGAATTTCCATCCACAGGAATGCAACCCCTCAATATCTTTTTGTAATTTTCATCAAATGTTGTTGATTATAGCCTAGATACATTTATTAGTTAGATTAAAATTATTAAACTCTAAGTAATAGATACATTACTTATTTTATCTTTCATCTGACCAATAATCTGACATATTAGTGGTCATATAATCAGTACTCCAATTAAACTTAAAACTAAGATTTTAACTAAATTTCACATTAGATATTAGACTAAGTTTTGAAGGCAGAACAGAAAAAAAAAATTGAGGCTCTATGAAGAATTACAACAGGTTTCTTTAGCAGTCCTAGAGCTTGAACTTAAGGACCGTGCTTACTAAGTAGGTATTTGAGCCATGCTTCTAGTTGTAAGCTATGACCATAATGTTAAAATTTTGCCAAAAGTATTAAATGAAACATTCCACTATCCACTGATTTAGAAATTAGGGGTTTCCGTGGAAAAAAAGTATTTCTTATGCGGTGGTAGATAAAATATGTGTTTGGCAATCTCTAGTCTTCAGTATAATTTTTGACGTAGAATTGATCCAGTTCTGACATGGTCACCAAAGGCCAATTACTTCTTTTTATCATGAGTAGCTAACAAAGTGTACCTTTCTACCTTAATCAGCTTACATATTCAAATGAGATGACACACAGGAAACCTTCATTATGTAGGCAATCATAACTGCTTGGCCTACATAAGCTGCCTCATTCAGCTTCAGCTTGCTCTTAACTTGCTCTTAACTTTGTGGCTCAGCTTAGCAGGCTTCTCTCATTTACAGAAAAAAAAAGTAGCAAAGATTCTTGCCTTTAATCTATCCTAGTGCCACCGTGTTGTGTCCCATCATCAAAGGGATCTTTCAATCTTAATAAAGAAATAAAGAGAATTGTTTTACAAAGAAAAGATAAAGTAAGGTCATCCTTTGGCTTGCGTTTATTTTTCATCCTATTGCCTATAACACTGGATAGAAATTATGCTGGGCACTAATGTTCTGGGTTAGTCTCACACTTCCCTCCTTTGAAGAGTTTATTAATTACTGGAGACAAGTAAACAAACACTTGAAAATACAATATGAACAGCTCAGTGAGACATGAACGAACATCTTACATTGGGGGCATAAAGAAGACATGGAAGCTAGATTTAGTATACACACATATGTAAATACTTCAGATAGTATACAGTTGTATACTAATGTATTAACTGAAATACCATAGTTCCAAGGGAGGACTTGATCCATTCTTCCACTGAGGTTGATTCCATATCCAATATCGTAGCCATGATAAACAATGCTACAATAAACATGGGTGTGCTGGTGGCCTTAGTTTTGCCTGGTTTGTGGCCCATTGGATAAATGCCCAGGAGTGGAATTGCTGGGGCATAGAAAAGTTCTATGTTTAGTCTTTTAAAGACCCTCCATACTGCTTTCCATAGTGGTTGAGCAAGTTTACATTCTCGCTAACAGTATAATTGGGTTCCCTTCTGGCCACATCTCCACCAATATTTGGTATTGCTAGTTTTCTTGATAACTAGTTTTTCATTGTAACTGGAGTGAGGTAGAATCTCAATGTTGTCTTGATTTGCATTGCTTTTATGGCCAGAGATGTTGAACACTTCTTAATATGACTATTGGGCATTCTTTATTCTTCCTCTGAGAAGCCTTGAGCCCATTTGTTGGTTGGGTTATTTAGTTTTGAGGGTTTATTTTGAGGGGGTTATTTTGTTTTAACTCTGAGTATATTTTAGATATGAGGCCCTTGTCTGATCAAAAGCTAGTGAAGATTTTCACCCATTCTGTGGGCTATTTATCTTGCTAGCTATGTACTTTCCTAGGCAGAAGCTCTTCAGTTTGATATAATCCCATTTATCCACCTTTCTTTGAGTTGTCATGATTCTGGATCTTCAGGATATTTGACCTCTGCTTAGAAGGTATAGGGTTTCCCCCATCATTTCTTGTAATATTGTCTCTGTTTCTATACAATGGTATTCTACTCATCCATCAGAAATAATGACATTGTACCACTTGCAAGGAAATAGAAAAGCTTGGAAAATATATTAACCAAAGTAAGCCAGAACCAAAGAAATACAGGCTGCATGGTTTCCCATATTTGTGGTAAATAGAATGTGCCTATAAATCTACAACTAAACACACTGAATGACTAAAAATAAATCTGGGATACGATAAATTATATAGGACACTAGTCATTAACATATAGAGGACAAAGAAGATGATGTATAAGACTGGTGGGCAGAGGCACAATAGATATATACAGATGATTGCATAAACCAACATTCTATGAAATGAACTCCAAGAAAAGGAAACAAGAGACATTCTTTAGTTGCTGCTTTTGTTTTAGTTTTTCCTTTTGTCTGGTTTGCTTGTTTGTATTTGGGAGGGTAAAGTAGGGCACATAAAGGTGGAACAAGGATGGACAAATATAAGAGTGGTAATAACTAGACATTATGTGGAAAATAAGCTACATACCTTGTGGGTGAAGATGAGAAAGAAAGAATAGGATGGAAGAGGTTCAAAGACAATTATCCTGATTGTACCTGATTCATGTAACTGTAAACCCTCTGTATATCAACTATACAAATACAATAAGAAAAAAATGCTAGGAACTGTTTACATAATGAGAACACCAGTCCACCCCACATTGACTATGTATAGAACATATTCTGAAAATTGCTAAATGGTTTAACTCTTGACACAAGTATCTGATGATTTTTGTGCTTTTCATCACAATTTCCCTTAGTAAAAGGTAGTTTGATTAGATGTCTTCTCTCTGGCCTAACTTTTTAATACCACCTGTGACTCCCCAACAAAGCTGGAATGCTTGCAATTTGACAAGGTACAACATCACATAGCTGTTCTAGGAAATTGAATGGGAATACCAAATTTGAGAGACACAGGGTAAAAAAGGACAAACAACTACAAAAGCAATACTTGCAAAACTGTTTGGTGTAAGTGAACTGAACACCTCCGTGGGGGGGGGAGGGAAAGGGGGAAGAGGGAGGGGGGTATGCGGGACAAGGTAACAAACTGTACAAGAAATGTATCCAGTGCCTAACGTATGAAACTGTAACCTTTCTGTACATCAGTTTGATAATAAAAATTTGAAAAAAAAAAAAGAAAAAAAGAAAAGAAACTGAAAAAAAAAGAATAGGAACACGGGGCAAGAATTAAACAAGTCACACGTTACAATTTTGGAAGCAACAATACAAAAGGTGACTTGAAATGCAGTGCACAGATTTCCAGAGCACAAGACAGGCAATTCTAATTGCTAGGAAGGTAAAGAGAAGCCAAATATCTAGTTCAGATTCCTTTCACAACATTATCACTTTGATCTTTCTCTCTTCAGTGATCTTGACCTTGACTCCATTTTTTAGCCCATTGGTGAACTGCCTAGCAGAACAATGAATTATGCCAGGAATCATAGGGGCCCAAAGAGAGACCTGCTATTTCTCATAAAAGTGATTTAGGAAATGTATGTACAATGAGCATAATAACACTTATGCTAAGGAGTGTGGAAAACTTTTTTGACATTTAGACTAGATTTCTTCAGGCACTAGCAAAATTCCTCCAGTTATGTAAATGAATGAATGACCTCAAAAAAGACGAGTCATAAAGGGAAAAGGAGAGTCAAAAAGTGCAGGATACATGCAGATATATAATGAATAAATACAATTGAAAATGGACTTTGATGTTTTTGCCCTCTAACAATTTTTGTGTCCTGATTTTCATATATCACATATATATTCCTGTCACTCACAAAGATTTTTTTCACAACTGTGCTTTTCCTTTTTAAATATAAAAAGAGACTAATTTTTGAGTTGCAATTTTAAAGCTTTATTCTGACATTCTTCCCATCTGATAGACTCCCATTCCTCCAAAATCAGCTTAAAATTTAAACAATTTTTCAAGATCTCCCCACACTTACCTTTCTTTTCTTTTTGGAACTTTAATAATTTTTTATGCTATGATCTGGTTATATTTCCCTTCAAAGCTCATGTGTTAAAGGCTTGGACACTAGTTGATGGGTTCTTGTGAAGTGACTTGATCATTGAGGGCTGTCACCTAATAAAAAACTTGATCTACTAGGTTTATAATTTGATGACAATCCTGGAAGTTGGTGGGAAATTTGGAGAGCAAGACACACAATTTAGGTCACTTTTGGTATTGTTAAGGGATTATATATTATTCCAGGACACTTTACAATTTCTGAGAAGCCTCTGCTTTACCATGTGCTCTCAAACTGTAGGAGTTTTGCCTCACAAGAGGCCCAGAAACAAGAGAAAGAATTGATAATGAGTCCAAACCGTGAGTCAAAATTAATCCTTCCCACTTTAAGTTGATTTTCTCAAGTATTTGGTCATAGTGGGGAAAAATTGACTAAGACAATCACCAATTTTATATGGTCATATTTAAGATCATTTTACTTCAAATCCTTCAAGCTTTGCTAGGGACCTGTGACTCCAGGTAGCAACCTTAGATACTTGTGAGGCTGAAATCAAGAGGCTCAAGGGTTGAGACCTGTCTCCTTAGATATGTTTATACATTCCATCTCAACAGAAAACAACTGGGACTGGTGCACCACTTTTCATCCAAGCTATGATGCAAAGCACAAACTACATGGACATAGTAGGCATGAAATAAGAAAGACCATTGCAGAAGAGGGCTGAAGACACATTGTGCCTATCTAGAAAGTGTGAGGTTCTAAGTCCAAACCCCAGTATTGTAAAAAAAAATCATTCAAGATTCAAATCAAGCTTCCAGTCTATTAAGTATTCTCTGATGCTAGACTGAGTATTTAGTTGCCCTTCTTGATTTTTGACAGTTCCTGTTAACATTTGACACTGTCCTAACATATTTATCTTAATGCAGTAAAAGGTCTGAAAATATGTATCTTGAAAATCTTGCATTTATTATGGCACAGCATGTGTTTGATCCATATGGTACAGTACATAATACCTTGCATAAAAGTAGGAACTGAGTATGGAAACAAAAAATGAAATAGAAAACTTTCATTAGTAATATTTTCTATTCTTTTCATAACTAATAGTCTCCAAATTTTCCTAGTTTTGTACATCTTATGCCATTTCTGGTATCTTTCATATTCTCATGAAAACATTTTCTTTCTCAAGAATTTCTTCATTTTAAGAGAATCTATTATTATTATTATTATTATTATCTATTATTATCAATGTTGTCAAACCCACTTCCAATTTCTTATTTGAATTTTCTCTTTTATATATAGATGCACAAAAAGCTGGTCCAAATGCATAAAATTAGTCACAAGATTCTGAGAATAGGGGACTGGATAGCAGGTACTCAATAAAACAAGACCAAGTAATTTCTAGTGTTTCCTTGCAAAGAGAAGTGACCAGAATTTACAAGAACCCATTATACATTTATGATTAACTAAAGGGAAGGGTATTGAAGGATGTATGCACAAAGCAATGATAAAGAAATGTTAATTGCCCTGATTTTATCATTAAATGTATGCATGTATGTAAATAATGCACTCCACTCCATAAATATGTGCATTACATGTTAATAAAAATGTTAAATACTTTATGAGGTAGTAATACGTTTACTTTGATTTGATCACTATAAATTGTATATAAAATTGTGTATATGCATTATATTATCATACTATATCTCATACAGTCATACAAGTAAAATAATTATAAAAAAGCAATTTATGGCCAAGCACTCATGAGTTATGCCTATAATCCTAGTTACTCAGGAAACTGACATTGGAGGACCAAAGTTGAATGCCAACCAATGCAGGCAAACCTCTGATAGTCTTAATTTCTATTCACCAGCAAAAAAATCACGAGTGGAATTGCTCAACAGTAAAGTGCAATCCTTAAGTGGAAAATATTGAGTGAGAGTGTGAGGCCCTGAGTTCAAGTATTGGTAATACCACAGGAAAAGTAAATTCAACTTAAGGCCTCCAGACAGTACATATAGTGACAGAATTGATTTATGAAAGTGATTTCCAACTTGTACATATATATCAGGGATTTAAACTTTGTAATTTAGGCATATTTGACCATTTCTAAAAGCATTTTGGCTGTTTCAACTGAAGTGGAGTGATACTACTGACACATGGTATGTAGAGGTCAAGAATGGTGTTAAGACATCCAGCGTTGTACCGAAGAACAACCCACAAAAAACTTATATACCCAAAATGCCACTAGTGCTAACACTGAGAAGCTCTGCTTTACAATTTTTAAAGGGGAAATAATTTAATAATATATAAATCATAATATTTAATAAAGGGAAAACACCTCCCCAGGTAATTTCTGTAGCAAATATTACCAGACATAAGACAATACCAAAAAGTACAGTTCTTCTATAGACACACTTCAATGTGCAAATTAAAATCAGTACCTAGTAAAAACAACAAAACAAATACAACAGTGTATATAGCATATGAAATATCTCTCCTTGTTGATAAATATGTAATAAAATCCCTACCCTCATGTACAGAAAGGTTACAGTTACATAAGTAAGGTGATGAGTACACTTCTTTTTGAACAGTGCCACCTCTTCCCTCATTTTCTCCCAGTTTTCCTCCACTGTCCCCCTTTCCACCAAGGTTTATTTTCAACACAGTGTGTAGTGAGTAGCAGAGCTATATCACTTCGTGATTTCAAGTTTCGTTCTCATCAATACTTGGTATCAATTCTGATGTATAATACCTATGAAGTGATAGGGCATTAGGTTTTGTGATGACTATAATAAAGTTTTTCATTCCTGAAAGGCAAAGATGAAACGTTTAAATTTTATTATTATAGGCAATTATGTCAATAGAAAAAAAATTAAATGCAACCTTTTCAGTAAATACAGAACATATGTTGTAAAGATTAAAAAACCTAATCCTGGAAGTGGTACTGTGGCTCAAGTGGTAGAGCACCAGCCTTGAGCTGAAGAGCTCAAGGACAGCACCCAAGCCCACAGTTCAAGCCCCACAACTGACAAAAGTACAAAAAAAAAACTATTTCTGAAAAAATGTCTGCAGACATTTTGGTACATATTTTACATGATAAATAATTGCTGAAACCATAATCCTTTTGAAATGTTATAGATTAGAAATTCCCATTTCAATGAAGAACTAAACAGATATGTAATTCCTGTTTTGCCATGGCATATGTCAAATACTTTGGTGTTTTGGTGGGGTTAGTAAATACATAGATTTAAAAATCAACAGCTTGGGTTTGAACACAGAATATTTTTAGACATCTGTGTGATGTCAAGTGTTATCCAATAGATGGAGAGAAGTTCAATAGCTTTCTTAAGATTTCAATGATATCATGGGTATTTCAGGTACCATGGGGAGATCTAGTATTCTACATTTTACTTTTTTTGTTCCTTTTTAACGTATCTTTTACTTTTTGTACATACTTAATTTTAGATATTTTTGTGCTATATATGGACAAATATATACCTTAAGTAGAAAATTATTGAGTTCTAATATATACTTTTTTGGCAGTCCTGGGGCTTGGCTTCTTCTTGCTCAAGGCTAGCACTCTTCCTCTTGAGCCACAGCGCCCCTTTCAGGTTTTTCTGTTTATTTGGTGCTGAGAAATTGAGCCCAGGGCTTTGTGCATGCTAGGCAAGCACTCTACTACTAAGCCAAATTCCCAGCACCCCCCCCCATAAACTCTTAATTCAAGAATAATTATACAATTTTCAAACAAAATAGAGAAAAGATAAACATTTCCATAACTGAGTCAAGGTTGTCTTTCCTCTATGGCTTGCTGGTTACTCTTTTTTGTTTTTTTTTTGACAGTCCTGGGACTTGAACTTGAGGCCTAGGGACTGATGTCCCTGGACCCTCTTTGTGTTCAAGCCTAATACTCTTGAGGCATAGCACCACTTCCACTTTTTTCTAGGTAGTTTATTGGAGATAAGGGTCTCACAAACTTTTCTGCCTGGTCCAGCTTTGAATTGCAACCCTCAGATCTCAGCTCCTGAGTAGGTAGGGTTTACCAGAATGAGCCACTGGTACCTGGCTGTTCACTCCTTTAACAGACATTTATTGAGAATCTACTGTGAATCAGGGTCTCTGTGAGGCATAATAATTGACAGTAGCAAACAAAAGTCCTGCCTTCACCGAGCTTGTTTTAATAGAAGACCAAAACAATACATTATAAGTTATGATATGTATTAAACCAAATGAAGTGGGAAACTGGTTATGAAATACTAGATTAGGAAGAAGTTTTGAGTAGATATGTAAGTACATAGTGTATAGACACCACATTGTCTTGATCCATTCATCCACGGAGAGGAATCTGGGGTGATTCCATATCTTAGCTATGGTAAAAAAAAAAAAAATGCTTCAATGAACATGTCTGTGCTGCTGGCTTTAACAGGAGCTGGTTTGTGGTCATTTCGGTAAAGGCACAGAAGTGGGATTGCTGAGGCACTGAAAGCTCTGTGTATAGTCTGAGGAACCTCCACACTGCTTTCCAGAATGGTTCAACAAGTTGACATTCCAACCAACAGTGAAGCACTTTTCCCTTTGGGTCACATCCCCTCCAGCATTTGTTGTTAGTTTTCCTGATAATGGACATTCTTACCAGGGTGAGGTGGAATCTCAATGTTGTTTTGATTTGCACTTCTTTTATTGCCAGTGATGTTGAGCACTTCTTCATGTACCTCTTGGCTGTTACAGGGTCTGGGGGAGGTACCCTAAGTGGGACTCAAACCTACATCCCTCCGGAGTCCACCACGTAGAGACAATCTCAAGCAAAGATGGATATATTGGGGAAGCAAAAAGGGAACTGAACGGCCAGGGACACAGCACAGACTTGGGAGAGCTGGGGTTTGGAAAGCACAGATGTAGGGAGTTGACACAGGGGGTAGAGCAAGCAACAAAAGAGTTGCAGATCTGTTTACTACAGGAGAACCTGGATAATCCTGAGTAATAAAACAAATGATTCACAGTTATTCTTTCTTCTGAAAGGAATTATTTACAAGTACAGTGTGCCAAAATAAGCAGAGAAATGCAGCATTTTAATTTGTAGATATTTGACCTGTGCACACACCTGGAAGAAAGATTATCCTTGCAAGCAAGCCTAGTGGCCTCAGAATTTGCTGGTCTACTAGTATAGCTTAGTGTACTCAGGGAAATGGCAGCTACAGGCAATCCTAGCTTTACTTCTTAATAGAAAGTGATTGAATCACAATCGAACTCATTTTTCCAATGAAACTGTATTGCTTAATATGCTTTGCAATATTATGTCAAGCATTTTGGTGAAAACCTTTTTGACTTAGAGATTTTGAAATATGTGAGTCTGTATTTTTTAATTAATTTATTGTCAAAGTGATGTGTAGAGGAGTTACACTTTCATACGTAAGGCAGTGAGTACATTTATTATCCATCTTGTTACATACTTCCTCATTTTTCTCCCACCTTCCCCCTCCCCATTCCCCTCCCTCCCCATGAGTTGTACAGTTGGTTTGTGAGTCTGTATTTTTTGAAGATTTGTGGTTATGGTTGTGAGGGTGAGCTATTGACAGGGATTATGTGAAGATAGGGGTTTTTCCTCCTCTCTGGAGCCCAAGATTTCAACCATCACAATTCCTTTCTGGAAGCCTAGCAACTGAAGTTCAAAAGCAATATATAACACATGTTCATTATGCTATTTTATTTCTTTTATGTATTTTTGGACTGAGGGTTGAACTCAGGGTATTTTACTTTCTAGATAGGCAGTCTACTACTTGAACCATGCTATTAGATGTACTGTTTTATCTAAACCTATGACTATAGAATGATACAATTCATATATTACAAGATAAGAAGATGGAGGCTTAGTGATTTGAACTGGTTTTTCCAATGTAAAAGATGTGAGGGGAGAAGGGATAGTTTTCCTTTAAGAACTTGCAGGAAGTTTGGGAAATAATATTCATGTCCGACATATCTTAAATAAAAATAAAATAGAAAGGAAACCACATAAAAACATTATCATAATTATACATTAGTACATAAATTAAGAAAAAGTGAGTAAATTATGTCTTTTTTACCTTTTGGGATTTAAGCAAAATTAATTGATTTACAAAAGGGTTTCAATGTAGCATGTCAATTTTTGAGTATAGTTCATCTTATTCAATGTTATATCCTTTGCATCGTTCCCTCATCCCTCCCAACCCCACCCATCCTTTGTATTTTCACATAAGTACACTGCACATTATGAATGCAATGAATTCACCCATCTTTTGTTTATCTTTTCTTTTACCCCACGCTTCTTGACCTCACATCCCTTGACCATTTAAGTACCAACTTCCTGGTGTTCATTTTGTTAGACTTTAAGTTTGTTGCTCAAAGGAGTTATTCCATTGGAATCCTCCCCTGTATATATCATACTTTAATATTTGTTAATATAAGTATATAACCTTTTATATGTTTACATTTATATTTGAAATTTAGATCTAACTTCCACATAATAAGGAAAGCATGAATCTTTCATCTCTCTCTGAGTCTGGCTTATTATTTCAGTTAATCAAAGTGTGTATCTTTAATTTAGAGAAAATGATATACATATTAGACAATCTTCATCGACAGAAGGCTGCATAAATTTTCTAGAGTTTATACCTGCATCATACTTAGTCATATTATACACATTTCATCCATGGACACTAGCAATAGGAAGAAAGTGACAAATCATGATCAACCTCTGCCAACAGCTTCTGTCTGATACTGAGACTGTGATCAAATAATCAACTAATCACATTTATTGCACTGAGTTCATTTTCACTTTACTGTAAAGTCACCTCTGGCAAAAGTTAATTTTGTGAAACTAATCCATATTTCAATTACTTGCGAATAGGTCCTAGCTTCACCATGTTTATCCACCCTGACAGATGTCCCTAAGGTTGGAATCTTAGAGAACATGAGCTGGATTGATATTCTTTCTAGCCCACATTCTTTAATAAAATCAGGTCATTTTCTAACTAGGAACCTGTTTAGTATGTCAATAATGAAGATATACTTCACTTAATCATTTTAAATCCATATTATCCCTTTTCTCTAGACCTTTACTGTCTGATACACTAGTCCACTTAAATATGCTATGTGTAAAATGCACATAGGATACTGAAAGTCAAGTAGGAAGGAACACAAAATACATGGAGTATTTTGAATAGTGATTATATATTGAACTAATATTTTCATATATATTAAATTAAATACACCAATAACATTAACTTAATCACTTTTCAGTATTTGATATACCTACTGAAATTTAAAATTGTATATGTGGTTTATAGCATCTTCCTTTGGAACACACGTGGTGTAGCATAATAGTTACTTGTCCTCTGCTTATTACCTTTGAAGGTCAAATATAGGCTTGTACTTATGGGATATGCACACAATGTCAAAAATTTATAACAAACCAATACTCACACTATTTGCTATACCTAAAGCACATTGCCATAAAACAAAAAAGTAAAATATACTAGTACTTTTGAAAACTGAAAACTTGCACATAAAGTTAAAGAACATTTATTCAATGTGTTATCAATTTGAACCTCATCTTCACTGTGTTCATTCTACTACTTAAATTTCTACAAAATAAAGTATATATGCAAGTGTGTATATGTGTGTGTGTCTATGTGATGTGTCTTAAATTGCCTTTTAAGCTACTAGAGTCATTCTTTTTTTATTAAACTTTTTTCTTTATTGTCAATGTGTGTTACAGAGGGGTTACAGATTCATATGTAAGGCAGTGAGTACATTTCTTGTTCAACTTGTTACCTCCTCCCTCATTTCCCCCTTTCCCCCTTTCCCTCTCCTCCCAAGAGTTGTGCAGTTGATTTACACCAAATGGTTTTGTAAGTATTGCTTTTGGAATGGTTTTTCTTTTTGTCCTTTGTCTCTCAATTTTGATATTCCCTTTCCCTTCCCCAGTTCTCTTACCCTTATAAACAGTATCCAGGTTATTCAGATGAGACATTCTTAAAAAATGACAAAATTTAGTCATAGAATGGTTCATCCTCAAGATCACCTGATGTCAACTTTTTCCTTTTCTTATGAACTGGAGACCCAGAGAAAGTAATGAATTGGGTTGACATCATCTACATGTTAAATGACAGGAGGGCAAGCTGAATTCAGTGCTACTAACTGATATGAGTTTCTTCTTATTAGCATAATACAGGTAAAAGGATTTTCAAGCCATTTTCCTTTTCTAACAACAAAAATATATGCAACTGTTGATTAAAGACAACATCAAACAATTGAGAATGAGTCATATTCAAGTTACTCTTGCAGAACTCCATTAAAAAGTATTCTGTAGACTATACGGATCAGACATAAAATGTAAGAAATTTTCACACAAATAGCCATAGACTTGGAAGTAGTGTGGCTAGCACTCTTTCCTGCTAATTCCTAGCCTGCAATTCTAATGGGAACAGTGCAAATATGACACATCTGTTTTGCTTGCCTTTTAAATTCTAAATGCAACTTTCTCCTCAAACTGCTGAGATTGTCAAGGTGTATGACCCTTTGGCAAATGAATTCAAAACTTTTGCACACACCAAAGCATGCCTTCCTTCAGCTTTCAAATCATTGGAATGCATTTGGGTTGCTTAAAATAATTAATATTAAAAATACAACTCACCACAGTATCTGTTATGACAATTAATAAAATTAACTAAATACAGATATCTTTAAATTTCCAAAGTTTTATTGTCTGAATGCATCATTATTTTTGTTCTTTAAAAATGCTACCATTATCTTTTATTTTGAAATACTTAAGTATAATAATATGAATAATGAATAATAAAAAACCGAGTATCTATCATCCAAATATGAAAATGTTAGTACTTAGCCATATTTGTCTCAGTTTAAAATATGTTGTGTAGAATTCAAACATCATAAAATTTCTTAATGCAAACATTAAAAAATATACAATTTGTTGGAATTATACTCACAATCCTGTACAGCCATCATCTAAAATGTCCAAAATTCACAATAAATGTATCTCAGGAGTAAAAAACAAATCTGCAAAGAGTTGAGTTAAAAGATGGACTAAAACCTACATGGACAAGTTTTTCAAAAGAAGGTGCTTAAATAACCAATGGGTAGATTATAAAATACCTCATATATCTAAGTACCAGGAAAATAAAAATCAAAAGTAAAATGGCATATCATCTCATTCCCATGTAGTTACTATTTCCAAAAAAGAAATAATAGATGCCACTAAGGAAAGGGGAATTAATATATTTTAATCATTTTCTGTATTTATAAGAACTGCTCTGGTTTCTTTGCACATATTTTGAGCTGGAGTCTGCTCATGATCTGGAAGTTGCTATTAATCTAGTATGGACTCAATATCCTCCTGCCTCATCCTCCCAAGGACTGAGGTTACAAGCATGTCTCACTCTGTCTGGATTTTTCATATAGAATTGTATTTTCTATCTTATGATATTGTTTTTAAAATGCAACTCTGTGTTGTACTGTCATTTTCATCTTCATTTACAGTGAAAATACTAAAATATCTCTGAGTTAATTAGTCAGTGTCATCACACACCTTGTAAATAGCATAACCCAGATTTGAAGCCAGTTAATCTGGCTCTATATTTTGTGATCCTAACATGTTATGATTCACTGTCTCACAAGTTAATTTTCATTATCCAGGAAAAGCATAATTAGAAATTTAATTAAAATTGCACTTGATTCATATATGAATTAAGGTAGACTATCACATTCAAGTGAGTCTTCAAGTATATAAACCAAGAAATAAGTTTTCAATACTGTTTATCAAGGACTAGATATTTCCTATTTAATATTCACACTGCCTTCTTTCTAGGTAACAGAATAACAATTTTCTTTAGGGAAAATGTGACATTTTACAGTGTCCTTGCAATGGAGATGAGCATGTGACACATTTTTGACCAATGAAACATATGGTCAAGTAACTAAGCAGGACTTCCTGGAAAGCTCTTTTAAAAGAGGATGACTACTAACACAAACTTTCTTTTTGTCCTTCATTCTTCGCCTTCTTCCAGATTGAAATGAATATGCTGTGCTGGAGTTTGAGTAGTTATTCTTTGATCTTGAAGATAAAAGTCACATGCTACTGATGGTAGTGTAGAAGCTCAAGGAAGCTCTAGGTCCCTGAAATCATTATGTAGTCATTGTGTCATCCATAACCAACATCCTCCAGTATTCATTTGACATGTAAAAAGTGAAGCACATTTCTTTTTTAAAAATTTCCCAATGTTATATATTCTTGGGTGAACATCTGAGCACAAAGTATAACATTTAAATTACATGTCTCATTTTCTTCAATATTTCCTATTATCCTCTAATAATTGCAAATAGTGTTCTATAATTTTATTATATTTATTCATAAGCGCTAGTAGATTTATATTAGTACATTATTTTTGCTATGCCCCTAAGTCCTGGGAATTTCTTATATTTGTTTTTGTCCTTTTACTGGGGTTTAAACTCAGGGTATCATACTCTTTTTTGTCTTTTTGTAAAATTTATTTATTGATTAAATTTTTTGACAAGGTGTTGTGCAAACGGGGTACATTTACATAATAGGGCAGTGTGTACATTTCTTGTGATATCTTACACCCTGTTTTTCTTTCCCTTCACTAGATCAGGTAGACATATATACAATACACAGTGTACCAAAAACACATACAGTATACAGTACATACATTAGTACAGTACATATATTAGTACATATATTAGTACATTTTTATATGGAACTTTAAAATTGGTTGCTGTATAAACTATCCTTAGTTATGCAGGAAAATTATATATAATTTCACACTATGTGGCAAGATTTGTTTAATTAGTTGTAATAGTTGGTAGAAGTCATTGGAATTTCTGTTTAGATGAGTATATGATCTGTGAATAAAAATGTCTTCCTTAAAAAAATAATCGTTTCTTTCTTTTTTTTTTTTTTTTTTTTTTGGCCAGTCCTGGGGCTTGGACCTGTCAGGGCCTGAGCACTATCCCTGGCTTCTTCTTGCTCAAGGCTAGCACTCTGCCACTTGAGCCACAGCGCCACTTCTGGCCATTTTCTGTATATGTGGTGCTGGGGAATCGAACCTAGGGCCTCATGTATACAAGGCAAGCACTCTTGCCACTAGGCCATATCCCCAGCCCCGGTCGTTTCTTTTTTTTAACCTGTCCTTATCACAGTGGTTTTACTCTCCAAAACAATGATGAATATAATTTATTCCCTACTAAGTCGATCTTATTTGGTCAAAGAAACCTTACTTCTACTGTACTGAGCTTTTTTAACATAAAAAATGAGTGAGTATATTTCACCAAACATTTTGTCATACATTTTACGTATGTTTTCTCCACAATCTTTTAATCTGTTAATACAGTCAGCAAAATTGCTGGTTTGAAGGACACACTGAAGGACAAATGACAAGCTCTCGAAGTATGTCATGAGGGCACTAGTGATCAAAGATCTAATCTTAATTTAACAGCTAGCGTGTGTCTTGAAAGCATTTTATTTAAGAATTGAAGTTATTCTTTCTTGTCTCTATTGTTGAAAGATCTGTTCCCTGGATCACTACAACAAGAAATCATGATTAATACCAAAGTTTAAACCCTTAATTTCTAGTACCTGGAGATTCGATCTCCTATTTTGATGTCTTTTTCTTTTTAGGAATATGCTATATACTGTAATTTTATTATATATTTAACTTTCTAGTTCTATGTGTTTCTAGTGAAACTATGACATGTTGCTACAAATTACTGTACAACATATTTAATCAGGTAGAAAATCAATAGATACCTTTTATTGTTGGTACTGGCACTTAGGCTCTTTTTCTGGCTTTTCACTGGAGTTTTGCCTTCCTGAACTGACTTGTAAGAGAAATTCTCAGATCTTAGCTTCCCGAGTAGTGAGCATTATAGGTATGGGTGACAGGCTTCTGGCTGGGCTAGATGTCATATTTTTTTAAACTTCTAAAACATATGAAGCAAAAGGATTTTTTCTCTAGCATTTCTGTGTTTCACAAAGATTAAATGGGTGTCCAGAAAGATGCAAAGCATTAATTAGATACAGGCATTAATTAGTTAGTACATTGTTATATTTCAAACTGATATTGAAGAGTATTTAGTTTGATATCATAGTTCACTATAAGCACCAGAAAAGATATCTGATTGTATGTTTATTTTAATAGCAATTTATTTTTAGTAATTCATTGCAATTAAGTTTTCTAACATTTTATCTTTGCATTTTGGGATTATAGTATGCAAAAGCTCTAGATTCCTTTGAGTGGAAGAAAATGCCAGTCTTCTTCCATATCTCTAACACAATTTGTAAGTACTTTTCAAATGGAATTATTGAAATCAGAGGTTGTGTTCCTTGTAGTCTCTGAGTTTTATAGGTTTATTTCTCTCCACATAGACTGAGGGACTAGATGAAATGCAAATCTTATTCCTGGTTGCCAATGATGTATAGTTAGCAGTTAAACTTTTAAAGGTAATTCATAGTTTAATTTATACTCCAGTACTCTCATATCACTATTGCATTCATTTGGGCTTAAAATCTGCCAGAACAGTTCCCATCCTAAGGTAAGAAGGCCCTGGATAGAGATCCTCAGAGGGTTGCTTTGTCTTTTTGTCACTCAGAGCTAGTTTCTTACTGCAGAGTCTAATAGAAAGGTGAGGAAAAAAGAATACAGAATAGCAAGATGGATGAACAGTACCTTTCAGTTAAGGTTTTGTCTTTTCAAGGGCTTCAAACAAAATAACTTTGCATGATTTTTTGGAAGACATGACACTTAAGATGTATTTTTAATTAAGGAACAGAACTGTACAAAGCAAAGAATGTCAAAATTAATTTAAGTTTTGAAAAGAGGAGAAGTAAACTCTAACCTGAAAAAATACAGCAAAAATGAAAGAGATGCCAAGGTTTTAAAATAATCGTTAGGAAAAATAAAATGAATGCAATCAAGAATATGGTGTAGTGATATACTGCCTAAGTAAATAAGTTCATAGTTACTCATATAAACCTAAATGTTTCCTCTACTGTGCGCCCTCTGTGACCTTGGTCTAGGTTTAGCAAACAGTTGACGCAGCAATTCAAGGGTTTAGTAACACCTGCACAAACTCCAAAAGATCCTTATGAGGATTAAATTAGATGATATTGTGTGCGCTTTCTGCTATAACCCATAGTAAACAATTTAATATGTTTCTAGCACTTTTTCCTATTTCTTTACTGAAAAATTATAAAGCAGGATGATACAGTTGAAAGGCTACAAGGCATGGATGTAAAATAACTAGAAAATGACCTTGGAAAATATCAGTGCACCTCTCTGGCACAGATTAGGCATACAAATTAAATAAACAGGGGTTTGTTTGGACCTTGTTCAAGACCAAAGAGATAGTATTAAAATCATGTCCAGGTCTAATACCTAATTTTTTTACTGTAATATCCCCACCTTATAGGACCCTTTGGAACTGTCATATAAAATAAAGAATATTCTATGAGTAGCAATCCTATTTTAAATGGTTCTCAATCAATGACAAAAAGGTGAAATACTATGCAAGTCGGAGCTTTATGAGGTTTTTTGAAGACTGAAGTTCTTGCTATTTATTATGTGTCAATAAGGGTCATAAAAGTTCATGATAATTTTCCAAAGAACATATCTATGCATACATTGTTTCCTTTATGGGAATGTTAGGTAATATAAACAAGCACATTATTGGAAGGAGACATAGAGGTTTTGCAACTCTACTGCTGTGTGACTAGAATTCACTTTATATCTCCAACTCTATCCTATATAACTATGACTTCAAAGCAACTACCTCAAATTTTATTGAATAAAATACAATGCTTGTTATTATTTCTTTCAATGATACAAATTTAATGCACTCCGATGGTTTTTGCTTGTGCTGTATCTTTGGATTAATATAAGATAGCAAATGGAATTGGAGTCTTCTCAAAAGCTTCTTTACTTACTTGTCTGGCAGTTAATATAGGCTCTTGGCTGTGACCACAGAAATGTCTGTGAGACAGTCAGGATACTTGCATATGATTCCAAATTATAGCCTAAATTCTTTACAGAGGTTTAAAAAGGGTTTGAATCTCAATGAGGTTAGAAAACAACCTAAGGAAACAATAAGTAAATATTGTTTCAACTTTTATGACAGTCTGCTAAATCACATCATAGTGAGTACATTGCCTGCGTACTGTTTACCCCCTCCCCCGTTTTTCTCCTCCCTACCTCCCACCCCACCCCCGAGTTGTACACTTAATTTCCAACATATTGTCTTGTATCGCTGTTGCATTAGTTTGCCCTTTATCTTCAAAGAAAAAGGATACAGTTTTCAGGTTTGGATAAAGGATAAGTGGGGTTCTCTAAATCCCTGTGAATGGAACAATAAATGCCATCTCCTATTATCATATATACACACCACCATACAAAGGTCCATATGTCTTGAAATAGCATAGCAAACACCTCTTGTACACTTAACATATGTTATTATAAGATAAATTAGAAAACTACCTACATGACCCTATTTGACAAACATAGGCAGCTTGCACATCTATAAATCCAGCCTGTTTGCACTGCCAAATAGAGTAGATAATATTAAGTTTTCAATTACTCTTGGCATATCAATTAAAAATTATGCCTCATTTTCCTACACTGATGATGCAGTTCAAAAGTAGTGTTTATGCAGACCTTTCAGACAAAAGAAGAAAACATGTTCATTTGTAACTGTCAAAGTAATTGCAAATTATTTTTATTCATCAGAGAGCAAAAGGAACTTATTTGTTAGACAGGAAAGCCATTGTGAAAAGAAGCAGAAGTGAAATAATTGAACCACCCGTCACATTTTGACAGTTATTAAGGAAATGGATGGGATAGTTTGCTCAATATTCTTTCTTTGGGGGAAAATCCAATCACAATAATAAAATTATTCTCACCAATAATGTTTTGGAAAACAGTTTAGTTAATATATACTAGATCGTGCCATAGTAAAATAAGTAATCTCCCAAATATCAATGATTTAAGAAAGATTTATTTAAATGCTGTATGTTCACTGTTATAGCTGAACTGTTAAAATAGTTGCTTGAAGAT
The DNA here is from genome assembly GCF_023159225.1 of Perognathus longimembris pacificus. Lineage (NCBI taxonomy): Eukaryota > Metazoa > Chordata > Mammalia > Rodentia > Heteromyidae > Perognathus > Perognathus longimembris. Next base: position 6,861,454 of record NC_063188.1, on the reverse strand, counting down.
ATATGCCAAAGGAAGAGGCACTCTCATTAATTGTGAATGCTTTGTCAGATGGAAAAGATAGCTTTGAAGGGTCTCACATTTGCAAGAAAAAGCTATCCACATGTTCAAATAAAGTTAGTCCTACCTGCCATTAAAGGAGCGGTTATATGGCTATTTGATTCCAGAATAAGGGAAACTTGAAATATTTGGTGAATATTATGAATGAAAACCACAGAATTTAATGATTTAGCCCAATGAAATTCAGAAAGTTAGAAAATGAATAGCGAAGATGAGCAATTAAAGCTAAAAGGTAGTATGGAAGTACGTGCGAAAGTTCTTCAGGTATAATCAAATTCCTCTTCCAAAAATACTGGTATTGTAGTCTGTGCATATATTCATTATAGCACAGGTAGGGTAGATACATTTGTATATCCCAGCCTTGAACAAGATAGGCACTTAGAAGGGAGTTGCTCAGCTATTAAGTGACTGTTTTCTAAAGGCACATGTGGTTCCTATCAATCAGAAAAGTAATATCGGAACTATAATGTAGCCAAGAAAAGGTAAATCATTGTGTATTTATAGTTTACAATGTCATCAATACTATACATAACAAGTTCTCTTTTCTGTTTCATTTATTTTCTATCATGTGTACAGTTGTATTTTCCATTCCATTTTCTTCATAGTAAGTCATCCTTTTGTTCATATAACTTCATAAAATATACATTATTGTCCCTTATGCATAAAATTTAAATTTATGAAAATGATATTGTGTTGTATTTCATTTCTTCCTTTTTACATTCAGTAATATGTTTTTAATGAAACTGTCCATGTTACCATAGCCATATTTAGCTGGCTAGTTATAACTACTACAAGGAATATAAACTGCAAATAAAATATTTTATCTCCTCACTTGCCCAAGAGTGCATAACAAGATTGTTCAATTAACTATTCCTCTCAAATAATGCTTGAACATATCTCACTTTATGAACTAATGCAAAGATTTTTAGTATACCTTTACCTACCACATATATAAATAAATTAGATTACTGGATTAAAAGACACATACTTAGGTTGACTGCTTTCAGATTCTCTAATCTATGCATGTGAGTGTGAATGTGTAGGTACTGACATGAACAAAAAGGACTCAACATAGGATAGGTAGTAGTTTCAAAGTAGTATAGGTTTAGTATCATAGCAGCTTCATTCAAATTTCTGTTCTACTTCTGTTTGTTACCTCTTATGTGAGATTGGACAGTTCTTCACTTAGTTTGTGTCTTAGTTTCCTCATCTAAAAATATACCTGTATCCATCAGACAAGATGACTGAGAGGTTTAAATGAATGCTTAGTATAGTGGCACAAAATAAGCATTCAGTATTCATTATGTTTTTGTTATTATTATTATTATTATTATTATTCCATACAACTATGTAGGAATGCTACCTAAATTTCTACAATATTTATGCTTCAGGTTTCAAAGGTTTATGGGCTTATACTCTCTTTCCAATTACATACAAACTGGGTGATACAGAATATGCATAATCTACTTCAAGTAGTCAGAACTGTTTTCAGTAGGAAGAACTTTAGAGATTCGAAATTTTTTGCTGCCAGTCCTAGGGCATGAACTCAGGGCCTGAGCACAGTCCTTGAGCATTTGTGCTCAAAGCTGGTGCTCTACCACTTTGAGCTACAACTCAATTACTGGCATTTTAGTAGTTAATTGCAGATGCGACTTTCATGGCCTTTCCTTCCTGGGCAGAATTCAAACTGTGATCCTGAGATCTCAGCTTCCTGATTAGCTAAGACTGCAAGTGTGAGACACCAACGCCTGGCAATTAGTACCTTTTCAAGGTAGGTAAAATGTAGCTTATTATGAATCTAAGTAGAAATCATTTCCCAACCACTAAAATATCCTACCGTCTTTATATTTTCCCAATCTTTACAAACAAACTAGTCCATGAAAACTAACAGAAATTGCTTCTTGTGATCAAATGATAGATCTCTATAAATCTATAGACCCTATACAAATTCAATCCACCCCTAGCTTGCAGTTAAATGTTCTACAAAAAATAAAATACATTGAGTTAAAACCTAGTTTTTATTATAATATAAGGGACAATACAGGAGACCTGTACATACTAGGCAATTAATACTAATGAGTAAAATACTGAGTTCACAGCTAAAGGGTACAATATTAAAAACTAGTTGAGTCACTGAGAAGTAAACTTTCATTTTTACATCTAGACCTCACATCTATTTTTCTATTACTTAAATATTTACCCTGAAGAATACAGAGTATTGTAGCTGGGGATACATTGCAAAAGTAGTGTCTCACCTGTGGGTCATTTTGCTTACTCAGAAAGATATAGGGATATATAGAGACTTTTTTCTTTTTTATTGTAGCAACTTGTACTATTCACACTATCTACTTGGTAGGTGAAACTGACATTTAATTGTGTAAACTGTTCACCCACTCTGGAAAACAGTGTGGAAGTTCTTCAAAAGGCTAAAGGTAGAGTTCCCTTATGATCCAGTGACCCCCGCTTTGGGACATTTAGCCAAATGATTACAAGCAAGATCACACTAAATCTACCAGCACAACCAGGTTCATCACAGCACAATTTACTATCGCTAAAATATGGAACCAACCCATACACCCCTCAGTAGATGAATGGATCAATAAATTGCTTTAATTCCTTTTTTCAGGTATTTAATGTTTTCCTCATACTAGTCATTCACCTCTTTGGTTAAGGTTATTCCTAGGTATTTCTTGAGGCTATTGCAAAGGAAGTAGCTTTCCTGATTTCAGCCTCACTCTTTGTATTGTTGGCTTACAGAAACGCCATTGATTTTGAGGACTATCCTGCTACTTTGCCCAAGTTTTGGATCAGGTCAAGTAACCTGGGAGAAGGGTCTATTGGGTTCTTTAAATACAGGATCATGTCACCTGCAGGGAGATAGTTTTACTTTACTTTTTCCCTATTTGAATCCCCTTTATATTTTCCTCTTGCCTTATTAATCTGGCTAGGAATTCTAGTATTATGGTGAAGAGGAGTGAAGAAAGCAAACATCCTTGTCCCACTCCTGATTTTAGGGGAAATGGCTTTAACTTTTCATCATTAAGCATAATGCTGGCTGTGGGTTTGTCATACACACCCTTTATTATATTCAAGGATAATCCATGGATTCTTAGTTTCTCCAGAGCTTTTATCATAAATGGGTGTTGGGTTTTGTCAAATGCTTGTTTTCTTTCTACCCTATGACCCAGCAACCCCACTTTTGGATATTTACCCAAAGTATCACAAGCAAAACCATATTAAACATACCAGCACAACCATGTTCACTGAAGCACTATTCATCATAGCTGAAATATGAAAGCAACACGATGTCCCTCAGTAGATGAATGGATCAGGAAAATGTGGTACATATACACAATGGAATTCTATGCTTATATCAGAAAGAATGACATTGCCCCATTCATAAGGAAATGGAAGGACTTGGGAAAAAAATCATACTAAATGAAGTGTGCCAGACGCAAAGAAACATAGACTCTATGGTTTCTCTCATAGGGAATAATTAGTATATGTTTAGGATAGTCCTAATGGATCATCACAATGACTCAAAAGCTATGTACATATGAGTACATAAGATGATGCTAAGCAAAACGAACTCCAAGTTACAAATAAGTGGTTTATCATTGTTGTTATTTTCAACGTTCTATGTGAAACTATCCCTTTTTATTTTTTTTCTTCCCTGTGGTTTAAGCCCTGTTGTCAGTTGTCACTGTATTTGATTTTGTTACCCTGGGTATTTTATGTACGCTTATCTGAATCAGGGAAAATAAAAAATCAAAAGTGGTATAAATGGACAAACCTGTAGAGGTGGAAGTCACATGTAGAATCATATATAATAATGCTGAAAATAATTGTACGTATATACATATGATATTATTGCAAAGTTGTGCATAAGAATTAGGTAATTAGGTTTCCTATATCCCTAGTGATGCTATTAAGAAGTAAAGCCTTTTGCAATAAATGGGATGAGATGAGATCATGAGTAATGGAGCCCTCGGGAGAGTTATAAGAGAGCTTGTTTCCTTTTTCTCATTTTATCATGAAAGTTAATAGTCAACAACCCAGAAGAGTACTTGACCCTGCAGTTTCCCTGATCTTGGATATTCACACTACAGAACTGTGAGAAATAAATTTGAGTTATGTATAAACTACTCAGCCTGTGATTCTTTGTTACAAAATTCCAAATGATCTATAACAACAATTTGATTTAATAAATTAATTACACAAATACGTGCTTAGCCTCCAATGGCAGCAGAGTTGCTAACCGGGCACAGTATAATATAGCTTCTAATGCATACACAATTGTACCAACATAATTTCTTGAGTAATCCATCAAAACTATAAACTACCACCTCCATCCTGATAAAACCCTTATAGAAACTTTATTTTTTCTGTATCTATTATATTCATCAGAGAATTTCTTTGCCTATTATATTTTAGCACCAGCCTTCAACATCTTTATAAAGTAAGGCTACTATATGTTTGTGCACTTTGTCATTTATTATTGTTCAATGGTAGGATTTTATTTGACAATTCCACATGAATATTTTATGAATTTTCTTTTCTCCATTTTATTTTCATTAGCACAAATTAATTTTAAGAAACGTTTCCTGGTGGTATTTATACTCATGAATATAATGTGCTTTTATATTCACTCCCTCACAATTACTCTCTTTCCCCTCACTTCCTCTATCTTTCAAAAAGCTTTTAGTGAAGAATAGATACACACACACAGACACACACTCACACACACACACCCCTTAGCCTTACCCTTTATAACTTGTTTAATTTTTATAAGTTAACACCTCTTATAGACTTCAATTTCTTTAACTGTAGAATGTAAAATTATGATACTTATCTTATGTTTCTTAATGAATATTCAAAGAGTAAAGACAAAGTTCTTAGCAGGAAGTTCTATGGACAGGGTAGCCGCTAGCAAATATAGTACTTTTATTAAATGTAAGAAAATATGTTTTCTTCAAGCATTTTTCTTTTATATGTTGAAAATAATTCTAATACATAAATTACTTTTGTGCAAAATGTCATATTCCTACTCTTATTTTAAAATGAGGTGAAACATGATATTTTAATTTCCCTTATTTTAACTGCTCATGAAAGGATTTTTCCTCATAATCGTGTTGCTTATCAGTGTTGTGTTACTGCCTGTTAATTATTCATGTGATTTTTTTTCAATTTTGCTACTGACATTTAGTTTTTTACTAATTTGTGGAAATTTGCAAATATTAGGTTATTAACTCTTTGTCATGTTCCTGATAAATATTTCCCTCAGATATCTTGCAATGTTATGATATATACCGAGCAATAAAATCATCCATCATTCCATATGGAAGTAAAACCAAGATATTTGGCACAGCTAGAGCAAAGAATTTTGTATGTGGGTGGTACAAGTCATAGAAATACATAGAAAACATTTATGAAACTACTGTGACCTCTTGAGCATTGTACACTTAGTTAAGGAATATTAATTTTATTCTATAGAGAATATGAGCCCAAGAAAGTATTTTAAACTGGAAAATGATATGCTTAGATTTAGATCATCCTAGAAACTGTGTAGAAAATGAATTCGTAGGGGAGGTTCAAATATTCACTGTGTAGGTTAATCTGTCTCTCAATACAGCAGCTGTTCAAAACAGCAAAAACAAAAACAGCAGAGGATCCCTCAGGCTTCAGATAATGAGGAGAGTAAAACCAGAGGAGCTCTCTGCTTGCTGTCAGAACCACATTCAGCAGAGTTTAGGAGTTTCCTGTAGCATCACTTTCAGTGGCATCAGAGACATGTGTACCTCCAGTAGCAACCACAGCACAATCAGGAAGGTAAGAAATGTAATAAAATCATCTCCTCCTTAGCTACTACTTAAGTCAGAATGTCAAAGAGAAACAGAAATTCTCATTGTGATCTTGAAATACGATAGCAGAGATTCTAATGACCATTGGCCACATCCTATATAATTCCTTACGTATGACCATCACAATGCTATCTTAAACATTTTACTTTTACATTTTAGTTTTGCCTTAATTTCTTTACAAATACATCCACAAAGTTTATCATTTAAGTTAGCTTCCTAATGGGTTATTAAATGACCAGCTTTCGTTCAAATTTTTTGGTTATATGTGAACTAGATTTTCTTGCAAGATGAGTCTCTGATATCTGTTATCAATATAACTAATCCAACATATTTTTCTTTTACTTTATTATTGAGCACATACTTTTATAGTTCATGAATAAATTTGTTCAAAGAATATTCTTATCTACTTGAATAAAATATCTTTTTATATGTGATTTTATCTAATATATTTTTATTATCAACTATTTCCTGGTTTTCAGTGCTGTGTGCCTTTGGCCCACAATTTGTTGTTTTATTGTATATTTTCTATTATTATCCTTCCTTATTCAATAAATAATTTAGATCATAGGATCCTTTCAGTTCAACTGCTTGTTATTTTAGCTATTTTAGTGCATAATGCTCAAATGCTTGCATTTCTGTAATTATAAATATTAATAGTGAAACATTTCTAATGATTTCTCCTAAGATGAAGAAATTCACACATTCACTTTCACTAGACCCCTACTTCACATCCCAGCTTTTGTATCTATGTCCCAGATTTTTAATACTATTTTTCTATCTATGTGCCTATCTATTATCTATCTACAGTACTTCTATTTTTTCAACCAGTAGATAAACTATTTTTTGTTCAGATGATTATATGATTCATTGTTTTCTTTTATTTTTGTAGGAAATGATTTTTTTATTTTAATTTTTATTGTCAAGGTAATGAAACAGGGGGTTACACTAACATAGGTAAGAGAGTATGTACACTTCTTGTCAAACTTGTTACCTCCTCGCTCATTTTTATCCTCTTTCCTCCTCCCACTCCCCCACCCCGGGCTGTACACTTGGTTTACTACTTACTGTTTTGTAAGTATTTCTGTTGCACTGGTTCAAGTTTTACCCTTTGTGTCACCATTTTGACGTTCCCCATCCCTTCCCTGATTCAAACATATACAATACCCAGGGTACTAAAATTAAATTCAGTGACAACAGGTGATAAACCATAGGGAAGATAAACAAAAGAAAAAAGAAATAATGTCACATATTGTGTTAGAAATAACAACAACAATAAACCACTTGTTTCCATAACTTGGAATTTGTTTCTCTTAGCTTGATCATATGTACATAACTATTGAGTTATTGTGATCATCTATTAGGACTATCCTAAGCATATACTATTTATTACCAATGAGGAAACCATAGACTCTAAGTTTCTCTGGCTCCAGCTCACTTCACTTAGTATGAATTTTTCCAAGTCTTTCCATTTCTTTATGAATGGGGCAATGCCATTCTTTCTGATAAACTCCAACCTATAATGATGATGGTGATGGCTTATCAACAGTAATTCAGCAGACTATAACCCCCAATCTCTACAATTACTGCATGAAGCTAGACCAAACCCTATTAAGTTGTTGGCTTCAAATGGAAAGGAAAAGGTAATGCACTGCCAGTTTGTCTAATATGTGTCTCTACTGCTAACTCAAAATCTAAAGGAGAAAGCCAACTCTACCCCTAAAACCAACCACACAAGATGTTCCCTTCTAGTTTGGAGGGATGGTTCTTCCTTATGTCAGCAGACACCATTCAGTGAACATCTGATCCTCAGTTCTTTTACACTCTTAACTTTTCTCATTCATCAGTATGCCTTTGAATTTCTGCCAAATGCAAGGCCTAACGCCTTGCAGAACAATCTCTGAATGACTGATTCTTTTAATTTATGTCATCTTCATTTATTTCCTCAAAGCAGTGAAATGTCACTTAGATCCATACATCAAATGTGACCCTTTGAATATAGTGATGATTTTTACCCTAAGAGAAAAGTAACTATAAACATACATGCTTGTTTCCAAATGCAGATGCTTGATGTCAGCTTTACTTACTGTGAGATATTTTCATTTTTATGAACACGTGCATATTTTTACAATTATTTTCATTTTTGGAAAAGAGAATACCAACTTAGGAACATGAAATGATATCTTAAATAGAAGTTTCAACATTTATTACACAACTTGTTTTGTTTTATATGAGACGAATAAGCAAAATGTAGAATTCATGCCATCTGCTTCATGAGATGACATATAAGGAATAATCAAGAACTAAGTAAGATGTTGGTGACTGTTAATAGCTATTACATTTATGATAATCATCATGAAGTAATAGATACTCAGGTATGGTCAATGAACTCTTCAATAGAATGAAAGATGATTCTTGACTGCTTTGTCAGTTAGGAAAGAGTCTAAATACAAAGCTGAATAGTCCATGCAAATCATGTGTAAAAGTCTTTGCAAACTTACTTGTGATAAATTTTGAGCACAAAAACTGACAGCAGGAGAGTTTCAACACAAAGAGACTTGTATAAGAAATTCACAGGAAAAATGTATGTCGAGTAAAGGAAGTCAGTCTTGGAGACATAAAGCGAATATATTTTTATGTTATATGTGGAAGTTAATTCTAAAATATAAACATATATGAAAATACTACGTATGTGGACATCTGCATATGTATTTGATCAAATTGTATAAAGTATGCTATATACTGGGGTGGATTTGCATGGTGCAACCCTTTTGGACAATAAACATACAGTTAAGCAAAATGAATAACAAGTTGTGGGAACATGTCCCTTTTTTTTTTGGCCAGTCCTGGGCCTTGGACTCTGGGCCTGAGCACTGTCCCTGGCTTCTTCCCGCTCAAGGCTAGCACTCTGCCACTTGAGCCACAGCGCCGCTTCTGGCCGTTTTCTGTATATGTGGTGCTGGGGAATCGAACCTAGGGCCTCGTGTATCCGAGGCAGGCACTCTTGCCACTAGGCTATATCCCCAGCCCGGAACATGTCCCTTTTGAGAGGATACCGCTTAGGGGAGGGGCTGGAGGAATGAAGAGAGAAATGGTGAGTGAAGATAGTCATCATACCCAATGTGCATATGTGAAAATGGAGCTAGGAAACAAGGATAAGGGTGGTAAGCTGGACTGAGAGTGGGGATGAAAGTGTCGGAGAGTGAGGGAAGGAGTGACTGATCATGATGCATTTCATGCATGAATTTTCATGGTAAATTGAGATGCTTTTGTGTAACTATGAAAGTTACTAAAATAAATTAAAACAGAATGGATTTATAAATGTATGAGTAAATACATATGGAACAGTAATTAAGTGTACACAAATGTTTTAATTGTAATATATACATAGGGGAGAAATCAAATGGCATACTTGAGTAGAAAAACTAACAGTCCCATAAAATAAATACTAAGACACTAACACAAGGTTTGGGGGATAGACGAAGAAAGGAAGTGGAAATATAAAGCACCATAATATTCAGTGCATAACCTATGAAATAAAGAAAATTGAGAAAGTCTGGGAGAGGAGGGACAGAGAAAATGTTGAAAGGAATGACAGTAATCAAGATGCATTTTATTCTTAAACCATTTGGTTGAATAGAAACTCCTTTGTACAATGAAAATAAATAACTTTTTTGCAATTAATGAAAATAAGAATATAATTTTTAAAATAAGCCCTCTCATCTCCCAGCCATAGCAAATGGACAGGCAGGGTTGCCTCACTTTGAAAAATAACTAAAGGAATGCTATTATGTTTTGTATAAATTGCTTGTAAATTAATGTATCTCATAATGTTCTAAATAGAGCGGTCCTTTAGAATATCAGCTAAATTTGCATGAAAATAACGCTTGCTTTCGTGAGTATCTGTGTACCTGAATGTGCACATCAACATGGTGGACTGAGTATGGGAGGAGCAACAACTGATGAAATTGTTGAGACACCCATTAGTACACTTGGATGCTTTTTCTTCAAATTCCTCACTAAGAAATCAGTAGCTTAATGTGATGATAATTTTCCAGACCAGCTCAGTGAATCTTGACAATCACAATGTGAAATGAAATACTATGTCCTAAAGCTTTGTTCAAAGTTAAAAATGCAAGCTGCAGGATATCTTATCACTGTGAAAGAAATGAAAAGACCTTGTATAAATTATTTAATCTCTTTGAGACCCAGTTTACTAACTATAAAGTAGAAATGAAAATACCTTCCTTACAAAGAAGCTGTAAAGATTAAATAAGTATATGAATAATGGATATGGTAGATATACTACATATATTAAATGTCTCAGCATGCAAGAATAGCAATTAACATTGTAGGATTTTATCCCATTGTTTATCCCACCATACATTTAAATGTACAAACATTCTTGGTGCTTAGTACACAACAATCTTTCCATTTGTTCTCCATCTTTATTATGATTACCACCTCATTTTGAATGAGCCCATCAAATAATTTCTAAGGACCTACTCTGAAAATGGAGGAACATCAGAATAGCACTGTATGTGTTAGAGAAGCTAGAGCAATGCTCACTGAAAAGTACAATTGTAAAGAAAATAAGACATGAAAAAATAAGGATTATGTGTACTTGCCATTACACGTACTTGCCAATATATGCACTTGCCACGATTGCCTTGTAACTTAGAAAAACTGGATTTTTCCTTTTAGTTCTATGTACTAAATATGACTTGAGTTATATTTTGTGTAATACAAATTATGAAGTATTTAACATTACTGATATACTCAACAAATCTGTTTTATTAGTATATAATATACTCTAAGAATTAAATCTCCAAAGGACAGTACAAGAGATATCCAATAAATATAAAAATATATACCCTTGGGGTATATTAATTAGCATAAGGAGTATTTGGAATGATTTCCTTTTTCTTGTTTTTTTCTTATTTATTGTCAAAGTGATGTACAGAGAGGTTACAGTTTCATAGGATAGGCATTGGATACATTTCTTGTACTGTTTGTTACCTCCTCCCTCATTCCCCCCCTCCCCCTTTCCCTCTCCCCCCATGAGTTGTTCAGCTGGTTTACACCAAAAAGTTTTGCAAGTATTGATTGTGTAGTTGTTTCTCATTTTATCCTGTGTCTCTCAATTTTGGTATTCGCTTTCACTTTCCTAGTTATAATACCAGTATATACAGTTTCCAATGTACTCAGATAAGATACAGTGATAGTGAAGGTACAACCAAAGAATGGGGATAAGAGGATCATCAACAATAGAAGCTACGGTTTCACATGACATTTTGAAAGTAATTAAACAGTGATATATGGGAGGCTGGGGATATGGCCTAGTGGCAAGAGTGCTTGCCTCTTATACATGAGGCCCTGGGTTCAATTCCCCAGCACCACATATACAGAAAGTGGCCAGAAGGGGCGCTGGGGCTCAAGTGGCAGAGTGTTAGCCTTGAGCAAAAAGAAGCCAGGGACAGTGCTCAGGCCCAGAGTCCAAGCCCCAGGACTGGCAAAAAAAAAAAAAAAAACAGTGCTATGTCACTCGTTTCCATAACATGGAGTTCATTTCACTTAGGATCATCTTATGTGTTCATAAGGGTATAGCTATTGGGCTCTTGTGATCCTCTGCTGTGACTAGCCTAAACCTGTGCTAATTATTCTCTATGAGGGAGACCATAGAGTCCATGTTTCTTTGGGTCTGCCTCACGTCACTTTGTGTAATGTTTTCTAAGTCCTTCCGTTTCCTTACAAATGGGGAAATGCCATTCTTTCTGACTGAGGCATGGAATTCCATTGTGTATATGTACCACGTTTTCCTGATCCATAAGTCTACTGAGGGGCGTCTGGGATGGTTCCATATTTTAGCTATGACAAATTGTGCTGCGATGAACATTGTTGTGCTGGTGGCTTTAGTGTGTTCTTCTTTGTGGTCTTTTGGTTAGATGCCCAAAAGTGGGACTGCTGGGTAATAGGGGAGTTCTATGTTTAGCCTTCTGAGGAATCTCCAAACCACTTGCCAGAGTGGCTGAACCAATTTACATTCCCAAAAACAATGAAGTAGGGTTCCCTTTTGGCCATATCCCCTCCAACATTTGTCATTGTTAGTTTTCTTGATATAGGACATTCTTACTGGGGTGAGATGGAATCTCAATGTTGTTTTGATTTGCATTTCTTTTATGGCCAGTCAGGTGGAGCACCTTTTCATATGTCTCTTGGCCATTCTCATTTCCTCATCAGAGAAGTCTCTTTTTAAATCTTCAGCTCACTTGATCAGGGGGCTATTGGTTCTTTGCGGTTTTGATTTGGAGGAATGTAATATTTTTAGTTCTGCATATGTTTTAGATATGAAGCCTTTATCCGTCGCAATCTGTGGGCTTTCTTTTTATCTTGCAAGCTATGTACTTTGCCCTGAAGAAGCTCTGCAGTTTGATGCAGTCCCATTTGTCCATCCTTACCTTGATTTGTAGCATTTCTGGGTCTTGGTTAAGGAAGTTCTGTCCTGTGCCAAGGACCCCAAGTGTTTCTCCTACTCCTTCTTTTAGTGTTTTTAGGGTATCTGTTTTAATTTTGAGGTCTTTGATCCATTTGGAATTGATTTTGGTGCAAAGGGATATATAAGGATCTAGTTTAATTTGTTGCAGTTGTTGAACCAGTTTTATCAGCACCATTTGTTAAAGAGGCTATCTTTCTTTTATCCCATTTTTTAGCTCCTTTATCAAAGTTTAAGTGGGCATAGGTCTGTGGGTTCATTTCTGGGTCTTCAATTCTGATCCATTGGTCTTCAGGCCTGTTCCAGTGCCAATACCAAGCTGTTTTTATTACTATAGCTTTATAATACATCTTGAAGTTTGGTATTGTAATTCCTCCAGCTCTGTTCTTTCTGCTTAGGATTGTTTTTGCTATGCAGGGTCTTTTATTGTTCCATATGAATTTCTGGATTGCTTCCTCTATTTCATTAAAAAATGGTGTGGGGATATTAATGGGTATTGCATTGAATTTGTAGATAGCCCTTGGCAATATTGCCATTTTCATTATATTGATCCTCCCAATCCAGGGGCATGGGAGGTTTTTCCATTTCCTTACTTCTGACTTAATTTCGTTTTTCAAGCTTTTAAAGTTATCATCAAAGAGGTCTTTCACTTTTTTGGTTAAGGTTATTCCTAGGTATTTTATGTTTTGGGGGGCTATTGCTAAAGGAGTTGCTTTCCTGATTTCAGGCTCGGTCTTTGGGTCCTTAGCATAGAGAAAGGCCGTTGATTTTTGAAGGTTTATTTTATATCCTGCAACTTTGCCAAAGTTTTGGATCAGCTCTAGTAGCGTGGGGGTGGAGTCTATGGGATTCTTTAGGTATATGAAAATGTCATCTGCGAAGAGAGAAAGTTTAACTTCATCTTTTCCTATTTGGATCACCTTTATATTTTCTTCTTGCCTAATAGCTCTGGCTAGGAATTCTAGTACTATGTTGAAGAGCAGGGGAGAGAGTGGACATCCCTGCCTTGTTCCTTATTTTAAAGGGAATGGCTTTAGTTTTTCCCCATTTAGAGTTATGCTTGCTGTTGGTTTGTCATAAACTGCCTTAATTACATACAGGAATGTTCCCTGGAATCCCAGTTTTTCCAGGGCTTTAAGCATAAATGGGTGCTGGATTTTATCAAACGCTTTTTCAGCATCCAGAGATAAAACCATGTGGTTCTTTAGCTTGCTCCAGTAGATGTGGTGGATTACATTAATTGACTTGCGTATATTAAACCAACTTTACATCCCTGGAATGAATCCAGTTTGATCGTGGTGTATGATTTTTTTTGATAACCTGTTGAAGTCAATTGTCCAGAATTTTGTTGAGAATTTTTGCGTCTATGTTCATCAGGGAAATCGGTCTGTAGTCCTGTTTCCGTGATGAGTCCCTGCCTGGTTTTGGGATGAGGGTTATACTGGCTTCATAGAATGAATCTGGTAGTGAACGTTCTCTTTCAATTTCATTGAAGATTTTGAGAAATATTGGTGTGTGTTCTGTTTTGAAGACCTTGTAGAATTCTGCAGTGAATCCGTCTGGACCTGGGCTTTTCTTGGATGGGAGATCATTTATTGCCGTTTCTATTTCAATACTGGATATGGGTGTGTTTAGAATGTTTAAATCTTCATGTTTGAGTTTGGGGATATGAATTTTTTCTAGGAAATCATCCATTTCTTCCAAGTTCTCGAATTTGTTGGCATAAAGGTTTGCAAAATAGTCCCTTATTATTTTCTGAATTTTGGTTATTTCTGTGGTGATGTTACCTGTTTCATCTCTTATCTTGTTTATTTGAGTCTGCTGCCTTCGTTTTGTGGTCAGATTTTCCAGGGGTCTGTCTATCTTGTTGATTTTTCAAAGAACCAACTCTTTGTTTTGTTGATTCTTTCGATGATTTTTTTATCTCTAATTGATTTAATTCTGATTTGATTTTAATTATTTGCTTCCATCTATTGACGTGGGGTTTGGCTTGTTGTTCTCTCTCAAGGAAATTAAGGTGCTTCCTTAAATTACTGAGTTGATGTTTCTCCAGTCTGTTGAAGTATGCACTCAGAGATATAAATTTTCCTCTGAGTGCTGCCTTTGCTATGTCCCAGAGGAGCTGGTACTTTGTGTCCTCAACTTGGTTGAATTCCATAAACATTTGAATTTCTGTTTTAATTTCCTCAATGACCCTCTGATGGTTCAGCAGTGTGTTGTTTAGTCTCCATGAATTGTAGTATTTTCTGTGGTGGCTGATTGAGTTGAGCTCTAATTTTATTCCATTGTGGTCTGAGAGAATGCAGGGAATGGTTTTGATACTTCTGAATTTGTACAGATTTTCTTTGTGCCCTAAGATGTGATTTATTTTGGAGAATGTTCCATGTGCTGTGGAGAAGAATATGTAATCAGTTGTTACTGGGTGGAATATTCTGTAGATGTTGGTTAATTCTAGTTGGTCTATGCAATTATTTAGTTCTGTGGTTTCTTTGTGCAGTTTTTGGCGTGTTGATCTGTCCAGAGGTGATAGTGGGGTGTTAAAGTCCCCAACTATCAATGTGTTTGGGTCTATGAGTGATTTTAGAGCCAGTAGTGTTTGTTTGATGAAGTTGGGTGCTCCTGCATTTGGTGTGTAGATATTTAGAATGGTTATATCTTCCTGTAGGAGAGATCCCTTTACTAATATGTAGTAACCTTCTTTGTCACTTCTTACCTTTTTTAATTTGAAGTCAATTTTGTCTGATACTAGGATTGCAACTCCAGCCTGCTTATGGGGGCTATTTGCTTGACAGATTTGATTCCAGCCTTTCATTTTCAGAAGATGTTTACTTTTGCTGGATAGATGTGTCTCTTGGAGGCAGCAGAAAGATGGATCTTGATTTTTGATCCAACTTATGAGCCTATGTCGTTTGATTGGAGAATTAAGTCCATTAATGTTGAGAGTTAGGATTGAGAGATGATCGTTTGTTCCTTTCATTATCACTATCTTGCTTAAAGCTGTGTCTTCCCATTTCTTGATCTGATGTTTACTATTTAGGGTTCATTTCTCTGTCTGTATTGAGATCTTGATTATTTTCCCTGTATAATACATCTTTGAGATTTTCTATAAAGCTGGTTTGGTGGAGATATATTATTTCAGTTTTTCCTTACTGTGGAAGACTTTTATTTGACCTTCGGCTATGAATGAGAGTTTGGCTGGGTACAGAAATCTTGGTTGGTAGTTATTTTTATTTAGTGTTTGGTATACTTCATTCCAGGCTCTCCTTGCTTTCATGGTCTCTGCTGAGAAGTCTGGGGAAATTCTGATTGCTTTTCCTTTATATGTGATTGTTTTCTTCTCCCTAACACCTTTGAGAATTTTTTCCTTGCACTCTACTGAACCTGTTTTGATCAGTATATGTTGGTGGGATGTCCTATTCTGGTCTGGTTGGTTTGGGGTTCTAAATGCTTCTTGTATCTGTATAGGCCTTTCCTTCTGGATATTTGGGAAGTTCTCAGCTAATATTTTGTTAAATAGGTTGCCTATCCCATTAACCTCTTTCTCCCAGTTTTCCTCAATACCTATTATCCTTAAATTGGGCTTCCTGATCGTGTCTTGAATCTCCTGTAGCGATCTGTTTTGTTGATTGGACTGGATTTGTATTGATTTTTTACCTTTCTCCATAGAATCTAAGGAATCTTCAGCTCCTGAAATTCGCTCCTCTGCTTCAGTTAGTCGGGATTGTAAACTAGGTACTTGATTTCGAATTTCTTTTCCTTCTGACTGGTGTTTCCTGATGGTTTCCATGTCATTTCTTAGGTCTTGTATGGACTTCTTTACTTCATTAACTTCATTACTTTTGTTTTGAGTCTTGTCTCTTAAATCTTTAAGCTGGTTAGCTGTCTTTTCATTTGACTTTTGAAGTTCATTTATCTTTCTGTTTGTGGATGCCATGAAATTCTCCATTAATTTTTGCTTTGCCTCCTCACGCTCTAGAATAATTGACTGAAGAGTTTCAAACTTTTCATTTATCATGTTTATCAGTAGACTTTGTAGAGCATTTTGGGGGTTCTCTTCTATGTCTTTGATTGACTGCTCTGCTTCCTGCTTTTTTGAGTGGGGGATAAGACTTCATTGTTTGCCATCTTTCTTGTGTTCCTTCTGCCCATTTGGACTGGGAATGCCAATCTACAAGCACCTATGAGCACTGTTTAAGACCCAAAGCAGCCTTTACCAAGCACTGTTGTGTAAATTTTACAAGTTCACAATTATATACAGATACCCTGTAAACCTGTCTATAAAATTAGATTTGGTGTTCCTAAAGAATACAATTTCAATATAGCAACCAATCCGGGGCCCTGTAATCAGTAGTTACTTATTTACTGTTACAACCCTATAAGCATTTCTTGTTTTTTATTAAGTTCTTTTAGGACTGGCTTTCTCTATGAACCCCTTTGATTCACTCAGATTAAGCTGGGATACCCTCTATACAATAACCAGGAGTCAATGGAAACTGGAGGTCCAGGCAGTAAGTCAGGAGCGTAAGTTGGAGGTAGTAAAGAGAATAGAGTAAAATGTATTGGGGAGGTGGGGTGGTGGTTTTGGTTTAGTTTCAGCGATGTGGAAATGTGGAGAAGAGTAGAATCAGTAGAAAGAACAAGGTTAAAATGATTGACAATGGAGAGTTAGCAGAAAAGAGTGGAGGTGTTATTCATAGGAAAGTAATTTTTAGAGATAGAGAACGCAAAGAGAGAAATAAAGTAAAGATAGTGGAAGACAGAATCACAAAACAGAGAAAAATTATTTTAAAAAGAAAAAAAATAAAAAGGAAAAAAAACCAGAGAAGTAACAACCCAAAAAAACAGCAAAGAAAAAACAACTTGATAAAACAAACAGGTAAAAATGGAAAACAAAACAAACAATCAAATAAAAAAACCGACGACATTTCAGAAGTAAAAAAAAAAAATTTAAAAATGGAGTCCTCCTTGTTTGGGTGGTCTTTCCCCAGTCTCTGGTTTCCTCGCGATGGTCTGCAGTCTATTTTGCTGCTTGGCTGTGTTTGACTTGATTTCAGTTTGCAGGGGGTGGTTCTGTTCTGATCCTTCACCTCTGTTGGTGCAGTCCTGGGTGTCTGTGGTTTGCACAGCTTGCTGGCCGACCTTGGTGTCCTCTGTAGATGGGGACTTGAGGAGTCCTGGGAACCGTGGCTCCTCTGTCTGCTGTGGGGCCGCTGCCTTTAACGCCTGGCTATGAATAGGCTGTGGACTCACCAGAGCGGGGCACCTCTGGCCTGTTTTATCCGACTGAGAGTTGCTTGCCTGGGGGAGGCTCCTCACTCCTGGGCGGGGTGGCCTCCTTGGTGGAGGTGGCTATGGAATGCAGCTCCATTTCAGGCTGGGAATTGGGCTTCCTCTGTGACGGGACTGTTTAACTGTCTCAGGAACTGTTTGTTCCCCTGTCTGGTGTTTCTGTGACACCGGGAGCTGCTCGCACTGCATTCGCTTTAAATTTAGAAATTCCTGCGGGCATGATGGGGCAACTCTGGCTGAGCTGAGGCCCAGGACACGCCTCCTGCCAGGGCAGGGGAAGTTCTCCTTGGCGGAGCTGGCTCTCACTGGTCGGTCCCTCTTGCCCTTTTCAAAGATGGCTCCTTTGACCTCACTTTCTCCAGGCCTGCTTTAGTTCCAATCTGGTCTGACCCAATGCCAGTGGCAAAGATGGCGCTTTGCTCTGGTGGTGGGGGAAGGGCTGCCTTCCAGGAGCTGCTCTGTGGGCGCGAGTGGGAATATCTTTCGTGGGGTACTCACGCTTTCTCTGCGATTTCAGGTCATCCATGCTCAGCCGCGGTCTGGAATATTTCTCCCTGGTCTACACTGTGTGCTTTAGCCGCATGGAATGCGGGTGCTGTGCCGGGTGCTGTGCCGGCGCTGGCACTGGCGCAGTGGTGGGACGCCGCCCGGAGCTCAAATCTGTGTTTTCAGATGAGCAAAGTGGATTTTTCCTTCCTAGCCATAATCCCTGTACTGTTAGAACTTACTCTGGCTGTCTTTCTAGGCGTAAAAGTTTCTATGGGGTGAGAAAACTACGGTGTCGGAGGGAGCTCAGCTAGTGCTCTGCAGCTCCTCAGCTGTCTTCCTCCTCTCTTCTGTAAGGCCATTTATTTTTGAGGGTTTATTTTATATCCTGCAACTTTGCCCAAGTTTTGGATCAGCTCTAGTAGCTTGGGAGTAGAGTCTATGGGGTTCTTTAGGTATAGGATCATGTCATCTGCGAAGAGAGAAAATTTAACTTCATCTTTTCCTATTTGGATCCCCTTTACGTTTTCTTCTTGCCTAATTGCTCTAGCTAGGAATTCTAGTACTATGTTGAAGAGGAGGGGAGAGAGCGGACATCACTGTCTTGCTCCTGATTTTAAAGGGAGGGGCTTTAGCTTTTCACCATTTAGAATTATGCTTGCTGTTGGTTTGTCATAAACTGCTGAATATAATAAAATATGAATATAATAAAATATTCAGGAGTGTTCCCTGGAATCCCAATTTTTCCAGGGTTTTTATAAAAAATGGGTGCTGGATTTTATCGAATGCCTTTTCTGCATCCAGAGAAATAAGTAAATATGACTTGCATTATATTTTGTGTAATACACATTTTGAAGTATTTAACATTACTCACATACTCAACAAATCTCTTTTATTAGTATATGTTATACTCTAATTAAGAATTCAATCTTCAAAGGACAATACAAGAGATATCCTGTAGATATAAAAATATATACCCTAGGGCTATATTAATTAGCATAAGGAGTATTTGGAATGATTTTATCATTAAAGAAATGAATGGTACTCAAAAAATGTAGTTGACTGTTTTTGCCTAAAGAAGAGATTGAAGACTGATAAGTCCAGAACCTAATACTTCTGATGTAGTCCTTAATGACTAAAGTTCCATTGGTTTTGTTTCCTTCATTATATGAAATACTACTTTGCATGAACTATGTACTAAATTGGCTTCTCCAGTTATCAGGTGACTTGCTAGAGAAACTAAGAGCAAGAGTGATATTACTCATAGCTACGGACAATATAGCTAGTTAGTAAGTAAATTTTGCCAAATCTAATGCTAGATTTGTTTTCATATCGCCTTGTAAGCACTGAATATATCTAAATTCCTAAAGCCAGTAAAATGTCAAAAGAATAGAATCAGTGCTGGATGGTTAAGTAAATTTGGCTCTATTTTAGTTCTTACTGCACCTATGCATATGTATTTGCCCAAATATAGAAAATAATGAAAGAAGAAGACTACTCCTTAAAAGTAAAATTATTAAGGTAGTATTCCTTTGTTACAATCTCAAACTTTTCATTTTGTAGAAAGGAAAAACAAAAGAAATGGAAAGACTTGGGAAAAATCATACTAAGTGAAGTGAGCCAGACCCAAAGAAACATGGACTCTATGGTTTCTCTCCCTGGGAATATTTAGTACATGCCTAGGATAGTCCTAGCAGAAGATCACAATAGCTCAATAGCTGGTAGGTATGAACTCCAAGTTAGGGAAAGAAGTGGTTTATCGTTGTTGTTGTTATGTTTAACATGCCATGTAAAGTTATGCCTTTTTCTTTTGTCTTTCTTCTCCTTGGTTTTGCCACTGATGTCACTGTAACTGATTTTGGTATCCTGGGTATTGTATATACATTTATCAGAATTAGCGAAGGGAAGGGGAACATCAAAATGGAGAGACAAAAGATAAAAAGCAAACCAATGCAACAGCAATATTTAGAAGACAATATGCTGTGAACCAATTCTGTACAATTATCGAGAGGGGAGGGAATTGGAGAGGGGGGCAGGTGGGAGAAAAATAAGGGAGAAGGCAACAAGTTTGGTAAGAAATGTGCTCACTGCATTACATATGAAACTGTAACCCCTTTGTACATCACTTTGACTATAAATTAATTAATTAACTAAAAAAAGAATCTAGAAGATATTTCTTCTCTAAGTCCACAGTACGACATTGTGAAAAAAATATAAGAACAAATATACGAATCAGAACACCAACCTAATATCCCAATTCTGCTCAAATTTTGGCTTGACTTTAAGATTATATGTGTCTGGAAAGATTGATTCTGTGTTCTAGTTGCTGAACTACTTGTCAACAAGATAGAAGGAGACTACACATGGACAATATGCATTAGATTAGGAACCAATATAATAGAAACATAGAATTAAAATTTGATAAGCTTTCTTCAAAATGGAAGATTCAGGCTATACCTTAAAAAGCTTAGTTTCTGAAAGACAAGTATCATATTTTTCTTTCATATTTGAATGTGAATAAATAAAAAAGGTGCCATAAGAACAGAAGAAAAGAGGAAGAGCAACAGGGATCACATGAGGAGTAGAGGCAAAGAAGAAAATAACAGAGACAAAGGATAAAAGGCAAACCAACGCAACAGCGATACTTACAAGACAATATGTTGGAAATTGACTGTACAACTAGGGGGTGGGTAATTGGGGAGGAGGGAAGATGGGAAAAATGAGGGAGGAGGTAACAAGTTTGACAAGAAATGTACCCATTACCTTACATAAGTAACTGTAACCTCTCTGTACATCACGTTGGCAATAAAATTAAATTAAAAGAATAAGAGGGAGCAGAAATGATGAAAGTATATTTGTCTAAATAAAATGAAAGACATTTTCTACATAATTAATATAAAAAATAAAAATAAGTTTTAGTGAAAGAATAAGAATAGTTACCACCAATAGTTACCATCTTACTCCTGATGAGATGAGTATTTTTAGCATGTTGCAAGTTAGCTCACAGCTAGTTTGACAAATTTAGTAGCAAATGAACAAGTTATTCCTGAAACAAAAGATAACTATGAACAGATGGGTTTATTAAGATGCAAGACACCCCACTGGAATTAGAATAGAGTCAGAATGTCCACATGAGTGTCGTTAATGAAGGAAATGGGACTCATATTACCATTTCACTAAGATGACTTCTCTGATTTACATATTACATTTCAATGTAGCCAGAAAAGGGCAGTAGTACATGCCCTATAATTAGCATACACATGTTCATGTGTATATACGTTTATATTAGCTTTTAATGATAAAAACTGGGCAGTGAAAGGTAGTCATGATTCAGCATCAATGAAACACACAGAAATTTCAAATAGAATCCATATTGAATCATCTGAAAGGAAAATAAAGTGAGAAATAATCTCTAAATTTATTTTAAGCAAAGATGAGCTTGTCCCTAAAATAGCAAGCTGAAAATGAAGCTTTCTACTAATGACAGCTGATAGGGCTGAACAGTGCTGGTAAGATTCCTGAGACCTGATTATCCTGTGAGATTCAAAGGGTCAGTAAAGAAACGAATATTAATCGAGCAGTGGCTCCCAAGCGATGATCCCTCTGGGAAATAGGAAGTATGCTTTAAATATGACTGGAACTAGTCAGGTAATCAATCATGAAAATTGAACTTGTAGAAGGCAAAAATCTGAGAGGAAAAAAATTAAAATGTATGATTTGGGGTGAGAAAGACATTTTAGTTTCATAAACAAGCTGAAATTTTTGTACTTAAGACCATTAGCCTATGGGAACAAAATGTAAAACGATATGCTCAATGCATATGTTTAATACCACTACTGTGGAAAACAAAATGATAGTTATTCAAATAATTAAAAATAGAATTACTGTTATTATCCAATAGTCCTACTTCTCAATATAAATTCATCTGTGCACTTTTTTCTGTGAATCAATGAAATTGAGATGAATATGCTCCATGCTGGAGGCATACAATTTTTTAAAAACTTTGAGACATTTAATACCTGAATATTTGTATATGTTGTATTGAAATCATAGAGTATACACTTAATATCCTTAAAATGAATTATGGTAGAAATGAACTGAAATCTCCACAAATATAAAACATTTCAAACACATAGGGATAATGGAAAAACCTGTGTCTACATTTAATTTCTATGACAATGGAGAATTAATATGTTATAATTTGTTCTAAAAAGAAGAGTTTGAACAAAACTTTCTCTGTCACTAATTACTTAAAGGCCTTGAAAACGTTTAGCCACACCTCAGTCTAACAAAATGAAAACTAGGAAACTAATAAAGGGCGAGAGGTGATAAATGAGAGGGCTAGTCAAATAAACAGAGGAATGTGAGGATAATTTACTTGCAAAATTCAGTGCATATCATACAAAATTAAGAAAAATGAGGGAAGGGTTTGAGTGATGGGTAAGAATATTAAAAGGGGTAATATTGACCAAGACTCATTTTATTCATAAAGTGCTTTCTTAAATGGCAACTCTTTGGAGATAAGTCCTTAAGAATAATTTTTAAAAAGAAAGTGGTTAGCCATGATGACTTCTCTAGAATATTAACCAACTGAAATAACGGCAAATAAACTTGCCACTATTTTTCAAGGAGTGTAACATACCCACCTTCCCTCTGGTATGCCATCTTTAAAAATAAGTATTTTTTGAGGAAGGAGATAGATGAGGAAAATAAAATATAGTATTAACAATAGCACAGTAGACCTACAATTTGCTTTAAACATGTAAATCACCAGGCATCAGGAAATCTGTATTTGATTGTAAAATTAAGAAATGATCAGGATTTAACTGAAGGTAACACAAAGCTTTCCAAGTATGATAAATAAAACTACCTATTGTCAGAAATTAAGTTTTCTAAAAGAGTATACTGGCCAAAGATGTATGCTTTAGTCCAAGTCTTAAATTGATTCCAAGAATACAGCCCCAACCAACCTGTAAGGAATTAACTATCTTAGCTTAATCAGAAAGATGAAGAATCCAGAATCTGCAATAAGAGGGTATTGTTTGTTTTTCTAGATTGAGAGACATTCCAAACCTACATGTTATGTGAAACAATTGACTCTCAGAAGTCTTTTTTTTCAGATTTCCAGCCCCATATGAAGCAGAGACAGGATAAATATAGGATGAACCTAGCTGTTGTTGACTACAAACCAGGAAGATTTCAGTTCACAAAGTCTAAGCAGGAAAGGGTTGTACCCATGGAAATATACTGCCTCCTTGGGCCTATTTGAAATGACACCTTATGACACAAGTCCTCCAAACTTCAAGAACATTTTTTCTATCGGAAGAAAGAGCTGGGGTTGTGTCACTCCTCAAGATCAAGAGGAGTTTACATCATCCAATGAAAACTTCAGTAACTATATCAGAACAAAAGCCAAACGAGGCTCCCGTGGACGTTATCCATGGGGTTCCTGTGACATTCCAATGACTATATCAGCTAGCAGCTAGGAAAGCTCTTGCTGAGTCAGCCCTGGGAACATTTAACTAGAGGAAGAAACAGAATTCCAGTTTACTAATGGATGACAATTCCACTCTAACAGAAACATAACTAGACAAAAACTGGTACAGTTTCCTTCAAAGGAGCAGAAAGATCAATTAGCAAATAACAATAGTTATCAGACAGCTGTAATGGCAGGTAAGATGCATGAAAATACAATAGCCCGAGGATCTATATGTTGTTGCATATGTATTAATAATAGTAAAATAATTATCATCAAATAATTGATGTTTCATTATAGTCACCTCATCATTTTTACAGCCACAAGGACCTATTCCAACAACCAGAGTCATTGGGATTTACATGTTTTGCCTATGTCTCCACATATGCATTCAACTCATTAGAAACTGATTTTCGCTTTGTGAACAGGGAATCAGCAGAGTGCATATGAACTTTGGAATCCATAGAAGTGGAACAAGAAATGGGTGTTATTTTAAGTCACAAAGTATAGGGTAATTTGTAATGAAATACTTGAAAATTAATATGTCAAGTAATTCTAATTCATGCATCCCTATTACAAAAAGAATATAGAAAATATTGGAAATTTATTATGTATAACCCCTAATGCAATTATATATTTACAGGTAAATCTTTATATAATAAATACACATCTATATAAATGCAAATACTTATATTAATATACAAGAGTATGTTATATTAATTTATACTATATTAAGTAGGCAGAAATTTACAATAAAAAACATTAAATAAATTCATGTGAGGTAATTAGTCATCTGTATGGTATGAAGCAATACCATTTAGGTGGTTTCCTGGGTATAATTAGAGACAGAGTAGGGGAATCAGTCTCTCTATTTGTTATTTTTTATGTAGCCATTCTCAGGGTGCCTAAAAATGTTACAGGTAGGGGCTGGGGATATGGCCTAGTGGCAAGAGAGCTTGCCTCGTATACATGAGGCCCTGGGTTCAATTCCCCAGCACCACATATACAGAAAACGGCCAGAAGTGGTGCTGTGGCTCAAGTGTCAGAGTGCTAGCCTTGAGCAAAAGGAAGCCAGGGACAGTGCTCAGGCCCTGAGTCCAAGGCCCAGGACTGGCCAAAAAAAAAAAAAATGTTACAGGTAGGTATCATGTTGTTCTGTATAAAACAAATGGAATACTAATGTACATTCTCACATTGGTAAAGGTATAAGGAAGTAGCAAAATGAATTCAGAATGTAGGCCATTCAACAGAAGTTTCCAGCCAGAGAAAAAGTGTTTCATAAAAGGAAAAGCTTAAAAACACATTGAATGAATTATACAACCTACCACCTCATATTAGTCTTTACTTCAAATTGTTTTTTATAAAGAATTTTTGTGATAACTGAGGTTAGATATTGTTTATCCTACTTTATTAATTTTTTAACCTTCAAATGATTGCAAAAATACTATTTAACATATCCATTTATGTGTTAAGTGAATCATGATCAGACTAACACCTTCTATCATTCTCCCTTAGTCACTTCCACCCATTTGGGAGTCACATTTCCCACTTCCTCTTTCACATATGTGCATTGACTATGACCATATCTGTCCCCTGTTCATCCACCACCTTCCACTACTCACCCATTTAATTTCCTGCATATTCATATTGTCAAACTCTGTATTCATTGTTCAGAATACAGATTAGATATTATTTTTATTTTTGCTTTGCAAATGCCAAGGTCTGAGAATCAAGCAGCCTAATAACTTTGGAGCAGTGGCTGTGGTAGACATACTGAAAGAACTGTGACTCTTCCCAAAGCACAAGTCATTATAAGGAGTCTCGTTCCATGCCTAAATCCTCCATGTGACTCTTCAGGCATACACATAGATGATTACAAAGGCTTCACCCAGAAGGCCTTACCATATTTTATGCACATTCTGGAGGCAGTTGGTCTTGTCTGTCCACACTCTTATTCATAACTGCATTAATTACCTCTTTATCAATGGGTCTTGGCTGAGATCACTCTTGGCTCTCTAGTGGGATCACCTTATCTTGGAGACATGAATACATTTTTCTCCATTCTGACTCAGCATTTAGTTTTCCCACTACCAGCTGTTCCTTCTACGTTCTCTCATCCTATTCATTCCATAAAGTAACAGGACACTTTCCTTCAGATCTCTCTTGACATTGTGATCATTTCTTACCAATGTCGTTTGAACTTCACTCAATGTCGTTTGAACTTCACTCAATGTCATCCTATGAGGATAAATGGAACACTGGAGGGGATGGGAACTTAGGAATTGATTTGGGTTCCCTTATACATTTGTATTTTGTTTGCTTATTCCCAAGTACTAGAGAATGTAACCTTATTTGTAGATTCGATTTTTCAAATTTTATCATTAAATAGTTGTACAAAGAGGTAACACTTCCATAATCAGGTTATGAGTATAATGCAGCTTGTTCTAAATCATGCCTCCCACATTCTCCTCCATATTCCCCTCCCATCCCTACTGTAGTTCAATTTGCATATAAAGTATATTGAATATAATGATAGCATTTGGAGATAAGAATTTTAAAGAAGTATTCAATGTAAAATTAGGTGGTTTATACCTTCTAGACTGATGGCTTTATAAAAAGGACACACACATTTGTATATATACAAACTCATGAGTGCACACATATGGAGAATGATGTGTGAAGATGAAGACAGAGTTCAAAGAGATATCTCTCCATGGCAAAGAATTCCAAAATTGCTATGCAATCATGAGAGGAAAGAGGCCATGAACACATAAATATAACACTAAAAAAGACTACAGAAGTAATGAACTCCATCAACCATTGTATTGATGTTTCACTTTGTTCCCTAGACTCATGTGAGAAATAATTTCTGAGGTCAAACCGCATAGTTTGTGGTGCTTTGCTGCAACAGTAATAACAAACCACTGCATGGTCTTTCTGGCCTTCTATGTTATATCATCACAGTAAATACATTGTTGTTTGGATTGACTAACTTGACATATAGCAGTACAACATTTTTCAACTCACTTCTTAACAACATGCCATCATCTTTCTGACTACAAAGTCCTACCATTGAGGTATCATTGCACCGAGAAATAACTTACATCTGCAATGTTATGAGAAGGCAGAATATCTAAATTCAGACAGCAGGCATCCGTTGACCCACAATAAAGAGGGTTTTGTTGTTATTCCTTGACATGTTTAGTGATAGTTTTTATACTTGTCAGAATTTTGTCTAACACTTCCTTTTATTGTAGTGTATCACTTGCTGAGAAAGATGTGACAATAGGGTTGTATAAAAGAAAATGTACACCCCTCATTATCTACCAATTTCTACCTGTCAACTGAAGTAAATTATAAAATACTAAGTCATCTAATTGGTTTAGATCAATGGACTAATTTATTGATATTTTTGTGTTTATGATTTATTTTTCTTTTGTTTATCTTGGGAGCTTGAACGCAGGGCTTCAGCACTGTCCCTGAGCTTTTTTTGCTCAAAGCTAATCCTCTACTACTTTGTGTCATGGCACCACTTCCAGTTTTCTGGTGGTTATTGGAGGTGAGAGGCTCATGAACTCTCATGTCCAGGCTGGCTTTGAACTGTGATCCTCAGATCTCAGCTTCCTGCTTAGCTAAGATTACAGGTGGGAGCCACCAGCTCCCTGTTTATGATTTATTATTGCTCACACATTTTGTATATAAAATTTACAAGTATTGAGCTGCAATTAGATTAACCTCTGGCTCTGGTGTCTCCCTATACTCACTGTGATTCCTTGAGGTAAAACTTCCAGCTCTGCTAACTATCAGTATGTATAAAATTCCTTCAGCAGTTGAAAAAGAATCATCATCCATATCACACAGCTCTTTTCTGGGATTCCTTTAAAAGCAAGTATTCTCACCTGTATGTTGCTGATGTTTCCAATGGGGAGATCATGAAATCTGAATTTTGGACTGTTTACCAAATTACACTATGATCTTTTTTAGAAAAAAAGTAATATTTAATTATTGTTAACTAGACTTTATTCTCAGTTATGCTATTTATGTTTATGGCTATTTGCAAACTTGGGAATCAAATAGAGGTGCTATGATATTTTGACTTTATAGAGAAGATCATTGAGACAGGTTAGATAACATTCCCTTAGCCACATACTTTTGGGAGAACTAGGACACAATATCATGCCTTGGGTATGCTAAAATATACACTCAGCTTCCCTCTAGTCCTTGATCCATGAGAATTTATTAAACAAAGTGAAAATATTAGAGAGCAATATTCTTCCAAGATAAGATTATACCTAAAAATAGAATAAGAAATATGCAAGTATAATTTCATGTATAATAAAGTGTAAAAGGTGAACGAATGCAAGTTTGGCAAGAAATGTACTCACTACCTAATGCATGTAAATTTAACCCCTCTGTACATTGCCTTGACAATAAAAAATAAAAATTTTAAAAGGAATCACCAGGAAAAGGAGAAAGCTTAAATGAAAAATTAATCCTTCTAATAGGGTAATATTTTATGTTTACATCTACTGAGATATGAAAAGCTATAAAAGAAATTCTTAGAACTACAAATGGGAAAATTTTGCACTTATTATTTTTTTCTCCTTTCTGATTTCTTTTTGTTGCACTTCTGTTTAAATTCAGTCTCAGGCTCTTCCATTTGAATCACAACCACAGAGCTTTTTGCATTTTGTTGTTTTCAAATAAAGTTTTTTTTCTTTTTCCCCAAGCTCTTCTTAACAACAATAACTTACTTGCATATCTGTCCTAGGGTGCCAACATACCAAATTTTATTGGGTGTGATGTAAGTCTTGCAAAATTTTGCCTAAATCAATCTCTGTCATCCAAGTAGCTAGGATTACAGACAGTAGCCACCAAGCTTGATTAGCTTTCTCCTTTAAAAATGTGATTCCAAATAAAATATTAATATAGAAAACATAATTATTTTATGACTTTATAACAAACTGTCTAGACCCCCATTGATTCAACATTAAACACATTCTATTTTGAGGAGGTATCAATATATAGCAGAACTAATAATTCCTTGAGATTATTTTTAAAAATTGACCAATAGACATTATCTTCATATTCCATAATTCAGAGCACCATAAATTCCAGTCACTACTTTGTCTGCTGCTTATTTTTCCTCCTCTTAATTCTACTCTTTCTCTTTTTTGTACCTTGTTTTGTTTTATTGCCTGAACTTTTGTGCAATATCTAAAAGTCATTGCCTAAACCAATCTTAAGGTTTTTGTCTGTTTAGTTTTACAGCTTTTGCAACCACAGACTTAAGCTAAAATTTTAAGTTATTTAGAATTTGATTGAATTAGGTAATTTTGTGCCGCTGTCATAATTTTTTGTTATTATACTTTGTGATATAGTTTAAAATCAGGGAATATTATAGATCCTACTTTGTTCATTTTAACATTATTTTTCAACTTATATTCCATATCAGTTTCAGAATATTTTTCTCTTCAGTGAAAATTTCCACTGCCATTTTGTCCCAAAAAGATAGAAAAATGTACCACAAGTAACTGAAAAGGTATTTAATAATCACTAATAACCAGAGAAATATAAGTTAAAATTATGAGATATTGTTACCTGATAGGTATTAAAATGTTTATTATTAGGAAGAGGAAAAATGGTAATTTTTCACCAAGACATGAAGCAAATTGAATGCTTTTACACATTCTATAGGAATGTATATTGGCACAACAATTATGGAAATAGCATGAAAGAGCCTCACAAACTTAAAAATACAGTTTTCCAGAGTGGTTGAACAAGTATACATTCCCACCAACAATGTAGTAGGGCTCCCTTTTGGACACATCCCCCCCCCCCCCCAGCATTTGTTGTTATTCTTTTTCCTGGTAATGGACATTCTTACTGGGGTGAGGTGGAATCTCAATGTTGTTTTCATTTGCATTTTTTTTATGGCCAGTGACGTAGAGCACTTCTTCATGTGTCTCTTGGCCATTTTCACTTCCTCTTCAGAGAACTCTCTTTTTAGGTCTTTAGCCCATTTGTTGAGGGGCCCTTGGTTCTTTGAGGATTTATTTTGGAGGAATTTAATTTTTTAAATTCTATGTATATTTTAGATATGAGGCCTTTGTCTGTTGTATGGCCAGTAAATATCTTACCCCTATCTGTGGCCTTTCTTTGCCATGCAGAAGCTCTATAGTTTGACGCAATCCCACGTGTCCAACCTTTCCTTGATTTGTTGCATTACTGGCCCTTCATTAAGAAAGTTTCATCCTCTGCCAAAGAGCCCAAGTGTTTCTCCTATTCCTTATTGTAGTGTTTTCACGGTATATGATTTTACCTCAAATTTTTTGATCCATTTGGAATTGATTTTGGTGCAGGGTGATATATAAGGATCTAGTTTGGTGGTTCCTCAGAAGGCTAAACATAGAGCTCCCCTATGACCCAGCAGCCTCACTTTTGGGCATCTCCCCAAAAGATTACAACCAAGAACACACTAAAGCCACCAGCACAATGTTCATCATGCAATTTGTCTTTGCTAAAACATCTAACCAACCCAAATGCCTCTCAATAGATGAATGGATCAAGAAAATGTGGTACATGTGCAAAATGGAATTCTTTGCCTCTATCAAAAAGAATGACACTGCCCCATTCGTAAGGAAATGGAAGGACTTGACAAACTCCTACTAAGTGAAGTGAGCCAAAGAAACATGGAATCTATGGTTTCCCTCATAGGGAATAATTAGTACGACAGTTGTAGCAGAAGATCACCACAGATCAATAGCTATGCCCGTATGATCACATAAGATGATACTAAGCAAAATGAACTTCAAGTTATGGAAATAAGTGGCATATTACTGTTGTAGATATTTTCAACATGCCATGTGATAGTGCCTTTTTTATTTTATTCCCTTCCTGTAGTTTTACCCCTGATATTACTGTAACTGATTTTAGTACCCTGGATATTGTATATATGTGTATTGGAACTAGGGAAGGGAAAGGGAATACCAAAATTGAGAAAAAATGGACAGAAATACAAACCAATGCCACAGCAATACTTACAAAACTATATGGTTTAAAACAACTGCACAACTCATGGGGGGGAGAGAAAAATGGGGAGAGGGGAGGCAGAGGGAAAATGAAGGAGGAGGTAACAAGTTGGATAAGAAATGTACTCACTGCCTTTCATGAAACTGTAACCCCTATGTACTTCAATTTGACAATAAAGAAAAACACTTAAAAATAGAAATGCTTTATGATGCTGAGATCCCTTTGTTGTGTGTATATACAACAAGAAATAAAATCTTCACCTTGTTTTGACATCTGCACTTCCATAGTCATTGCAGCATTATTTACAATAGTAAGACACAGAAACAATCTAAGTGACTTTAGACAGATGAATGCATAAATAAATCATAATGAGTTAACAAATGGACACAGACATAGATACATACACTACAATGGAATATTATTCAAATTTAACAGAGAAGATACTATCCTTTATGAAGGCAGATGAACCTGAAAATACCTTATTAAATGTAACCAGCTAGACCCTGAAAAAATATATTATTATTTCACTTGCATACACAATTTTAAATTTCTTTAAGAACTGAAAGCAATTAATTACACAAAGGAATTTCATTTTCGTATGTATATAGAATATATGCACATATGCATACAATACACTTTGAGCAAATTCACCCCTCCTAATCTCTATCCCCAGAAGTCTGTGGCAACAGAAAGAAAGGGGCCATTTGTTTATTTTTCCAGTAATGAAAGGATTACTTTCTTCTGTACTGCATATCATTTTCCCTTCACTAAATGCCATTCTGTGGGGAAATAGGAAACATCAAGGATTTGGCCTCCTCATTTGTAACTTGTCTGTACTGTTGTAAAAGTCTAAAATATTATATTTCCTTTTGGCTCCTTGACTAAATTGACCATCACCTGGGCAGGTTAACAAACTGCCAGTCAATTGTGTACACTATCTGTGAGTCATATTGGATGCTCAAGGAAAGTACATGCAAGAGATTGAGATATATGACAGATGGTTGGGGAATTGTTTTGAATTAAGATAATGTACAAAGGGATTATAATTACATAAGTTAGGTAAAGAGTACATTTCTTTTTGGACAATGTCAGCCCTATCCCTTTTTCTCTCCCGGTTTTCCCTTCTGTCCCCACCAACAAGTAGTATAGGTCATTTTCAATATAGTGTTCAGTGAGTACCACTGCTTCATTTGTTCATCCTTTTCCCTTCCATTCAGGAGTGCTATTGATGGTTTAGACAGTTTCTAAGTTCTTTCTTTCTTCCTTTCTTTCTATTTTTTGGTTATAAGCAATTTTTTCACTTTCATTGTCAAGGTAATGTACAGAGAGGTTACAGTTACATATGTAAGGCAGTGAGTACATTTCTTGTCCAACTTGTTACCCCCTTCCTCATTTTTCTCCCACCTTCCCTCCTCACCCATCTCCCCCAGTTGTACAGTTAGTTTGTAACATATTGTCTGAGAATATCGTTGTTGCATTGGTTCACCCTTTATCTTTGTCTCACCATTTTGATGTTCCCCTTCCCCTCCCTAAGTCACATGAATGTATATACAATACCCAAGGTTCATATGATAGCATAAAATGATGCTAATATATATATATGGTATGTAAATATATATACTATATATTTCTGAGTCTCAACATTGCTCCTTCTTTTCAGCCCCGGAATTGTTACATGAGATTACATCATGAGTGGACCAAATTAGAAATCCAACAAGGTTCAGAAGCAGTTTACTAGCTATCATGCAAATGCTTCAGCAGTGGACCAGATTTTGTCCGGAGCTAGTACAGCTGAGTTGTTGCCATCATTAATTGTTGTAAACTGTTAGTAGGATCCTAGTGCTAGTGCTTTATAAACATGAGTGTACAAATAACTCTGAGACACATCCTTTCAAATATTTTGGACAAACAACAATTCCCATTCAACAATTTGATAAATATACTATAACTATCAGAATAATGAAGCCTAAAGTAGAATGCCAAATGGATACAGGATTTCCAGAAACATCACAAAACTGTTTCCTTCAGTTCATTTTCTCACTTGCTGGAAAATATATCTTGTTTCAGATTGTACCAAGACTTTCTTCCATTACTCTTTAACTAAAATGAAAAGGCAGTTCTAATGTTTTCCAATATTGCTTGACTATTGTACATGGTAGAGTTCTAATTTCTCTGCTGTAACATGTCTTTTATGTAGTATGCCTAAAGAAACAGTATTCTAACCTCTACCTCAAGACTTGGCCTCTATGATGACATCTGAATCCTTAGAAATCTCACCCTGTGGCACTCAAATTATTACTTGCACTTCTCAGTATTGATTTGTGAGAGAAGATACACTTTAGGCAAATTATCTCAGAAACATTAGAGTACCAAGATTATTAAATATTTTAGGCTCATGCTAGAGCCTAAAGGCTCCTTCCTGCTCTACT
This sequence comes from Perognathus longimembris pacificus, assembly GCF_023159225.1. Lineage (NCBI taxonomy): Eukaryota > Metazoa > Chordata > Mammalia > Rodentia > Heteromyidae > Perognathus > Perognathus longimembris. The sequence goes on along the minus strand of NC_063188.1, from coordinate 6,828,334 downwards.
TATTAGCAGCTGCAATACAGGCAAAATTGGTTCAAGCTAAGAATTATGGTGTTGCTGGTGATATCTATAGCATTTATGTATCACATGTTGCCAACCCCTTGATTGAAAGGACCCAACATTGTTTCCATCTCTTGCCTTATATTTGATAAGATGTTTTTATTCATATCTACCACTGTGGAAATTTTAATCCTTAACTGAATAGCACCACCAGGATTTTATTGCAAACATTCAAACTTTAATCTTTCCCTGACTTAATTTTGGTGAAATTTATGTAACGTTTGAGTCTCTTTGTTAATAGTTTATATCTATCTTTACCTCAGTAAAATGTTTCCAGGCTGGAACATTATTACAGTTTAACAACTATATAGAATACAATCCTCTCTTGGTACAAAATTAGTTTAAATAGCAGAAACTGTTTTTCAGTTTCTGTTTAGTAACCTTGGAAAGTTAGCACCTGTATTATGCTTCTAAATATATCAATTTGATATGTTATAGAAGAAAAGAGGATTCATGACACCTGGGCAAGCAATTAAAAGCAGGAAACAAACATTAAACATGGTGGCTTACCCTTAGCTATTAAGGAGTCTGAGATCTGAGGATTATGGTTCAAATACTGCCAGGCAGCAAAGTCTGTGAGAGTCTCATCTGCAATTAACTATTAAAAAAGCCCAAAGTAGAGCTGTGGCTGAAGTGGTAAAGTGCTAGTCTTGAGCAATAAAAGCTCAGAGACAGTGCACAGGCCCCAAATTCAAGCCCTAGAATCAGCCCAGACACAACAAACAGCAACACACACACACACACACACACACACACACACACACACACACACACACACAGAGATACACAGCAGGAAACAAGTAGATAACCTCCTAAATGCCTTAGTATTTCCAAAAGAGGTACTTTTAGCCAGAATTGAAGCTCATATAGGAAATAAATATGTGAGATTAGGGAAAACACATTATGTAAGAAATATTCTAAGATACAAGGTCTTAAAATTGTCTAGATATTACTACAGTCAGGCACAGGATCCAAATCCATTATTATTGCCACCCTGTCCTCTAATGATGGAAATAAAAATCTCCACATAAAATTTCTGAAGATACAAAGGCCAATAAAAACCAAAATGGATTGGCTTTGCTGGGGCCTAGATGGTCCTTTGGCCTGTCTCTTCAGTTTCTTGACTGAATTTCTTTTTAGCACATTCATAAGTTGCCCATCATAGTGAAGTAGAGAAAGATCAACCCCTGTACTAAAACTGGAAGGAAAACTTTCACTTCACACCTTGAATCATTATATTGCTCCATTCTGATAAAGGAAGTTGCTATAGACTAAAGTACGAGCATCGTGCGTACAAATCATCAATGACCCCTATTCTACACTGTCATTTGCCACAGTAATAAGTAGCCTGTAATTTTTGAGTGGCTGCCTGGTGGAAGGGCATGCAGCAACAACATGGACCTACAATAACTTGTGTCGTATGTTTCGATAACTCTGCCATTCTAGCTAAGACTCAGTTTTATTCCGCAGTTTATGGTGGTTAAATATAAATATTCAAAATGGGAACTTTCTAAATATTACTAATTTTAAACTTTAAAATGTCTAGGCTTTTATTTTCATTAGCATATATTAGTAATTCAAGGGAAATTTATTGTAATAACTCCATACAAATGCACAGTTTACTTTGAAAATCTTCACACCCTCTTTTAATTTACATTTTTCTCTCCCTCCTCCATCCTTTTAAAGAGAGTGTTCAATGAGTTGAGTTTCATTATGCTCTTTTTATAAAGAGAGACAGACAGACAGATGATATAAGTATACTTACTTACTACATTGATAAATTTGACAGCATTTTGTTATTTTTATTATGCCAGAAAATTTAGGTTGTTCAGTGATTTTTATAGTCATGCAATGATGTATTTCAATTTCTATTTCATCAAAGCTCCTCTCATTTCCTTAGGCCAAGAGTCTTTTAAAAATGGTTGTTGTTGTTTGGAAACATAGTCTTTCTACGTAGACAAGTTTGGTATTAAAATTTTCATCAACTTACCTCTTTTTCCTGTGTTAGCTATACATTCCTTAACCACTATACCTGGTTGAGAGCAATATTTTTGAAAGAAAGTATATGGACAAACAATATAAACCATAAATATCTGTGATAGAATAATACATTTGGACATCCTTCAAAGAAATAAAAAGCATATACAAACAAAATTTTTACTTTTAAATAGCATAATAAAATACTGTTATTCAAATAGATATTAAATTTCTACTTTAGTTTCTGTTGGAGAGAATGTAACAATTACTCTTTGAGATATTTTATCTGCATACTTATATATTTGGTATTGAAGAAAAAACCCTTATTTAGTTCACAGACACAGAAACACACAACAGGAAGGAACCAATTAATTTCCCCAATTACATATAAAGCTTCAGGTGAGTCTTAAATGAAATACAGGGGTAGGAAAAAATAAAGTGAAAACATAAATAGAAGGAAAGTTAGGGATTGCAAATGAGCAAAGCACTTGGATTCCAACCTTCAAACCACCTTTTACGATGTTCACAGACTCCCTGGGCCTGCACTGGAACAATTTTTCCTCCTAAACTGTGTTTAGTAAGCTATAATTAATTCATGCCATCTGTATTATTACTATTTTTCAGGTTCACTGTTGATTCTGATTTTAACCAACAATCCATAATTATGAAGGTTTTATAATAATATTATGAATTCACATAAATCACTGTCATGTTTGTGATAAGCTGTAAAGTCAAGCAAGCCTGCAGAAACTTATGTACTGCTCACTGATACCAATCATTTAAATGTGGTCATCAATCTGTGCTCAAGTCCAAGATTAGTCACACACTGAGAATGTTTAATTTGAGTATTGTGACTACCTCACATAGAGCTCTTCTCTGCATGATTAAAGCAATAGTCATCTGCCCATAAATTCCTATGATGTCACCATAAGCCAGTCAGGCACTTTTCCTTTGCTAGTGATTTGATGAAACCCAGTCCCAAAGCAAAAGTATTTGATATTTACATTATCTTATTCAACATTATTGTGGGGAAACTTATAACATTTATTAGGATTTTGAAATATGGGAAAAGTAGCTTTTCTTTTTTATTCTATTTATATGAAAAATGATGTTGAGAATAAATTTTTTGCTTAAATGAAAAGCATCAGGATTATATGGCAACATTATATAAAGAAGTAGCAAAGAAATTGTATTAGACTTTAAATAAAATGCATTCAAGGTCATCATTCAATTTACAGTTTCTATGGCTATTATAGGAATGTCAGGGTATTTCAATAATTTTCTTATCTTTGTGATCCCAATACATAATGCAGTGCCTCGAGGCAGTAGGCAGTTAATATATGTTTGTTGAACAGGAAGATTTATTTTTCCCAGCTGAGGAATGTCAGCATTTAAACTTGGTTTTGTATCACAAAAAACACTAGGAGTGACATTGTTTTCTAAGACAAAGTTACCACATATGGGAAAGACATGAGAATGTCAAGGGAGCCAAAAGCAAACCTTAGTTCTACATGTAAATGTTTCAACAAACAATTACATCATAAACATCTTCCTTTCTCTGGAACCCACTTACGACTCAATAATGACACACAATCCTGAAGTTTAAGCTAATGTTTAGAAATGAGGCATTAAAATCACACAGACATTTCCACAACTTGGCAATTCTACTTACTGTGCTTGGTACCAAGTTATTCATTACCAGTACATTTAATTTTTCCTCATCAAAGAAATAATGATCATTATAATGTGATCAAATGGTACATATAGTCAAGTCCTATTCTAGGATCTTTGTGTATGGCCAGATAAAATGCAGGGCATACTTTTCTTAATTGAAAGAGATAGATATGTGTTATTTTGACCCCCTATTTCTTGCTTATAAAACTCCTAGCATCATGTTCTAGACGCTAGTCATTGTAAAACATATATCTTTGCTTGCTATACATCTTTAATTGAACTTTCATCATATTTGCTTCTAAGAAAAAGAAATAATCTCAAAAGGACACAGTTGGCTTATTAAAGATCTTGTAACATACTGAAGCATAAATGAATCAACAACTTTCAAGGTTAGTCAGATATTTACCCCACACTTTGAAGTTTACTCCATGATTATTTCATTATATTTGTCATTAGTTCTATCTCTTGTCTCTCTCTTCTCTCATATATATGTACACACAATATTATAAAATTCTATATCAGGTATTATTATTTCTATCTTTTGAATGATGAATGAGAAGGCAGAAACTTGTAGAAAAGGCAAAAATTCCAAAATTGTATCTGGACTTGAATCTTGGATTTTTGTAAACTTATATAAGATAGTTAAACTGCTTATGCTTCATTTTTTAAGTCTGTGAAATGAGTGTAATAAATGATTCCTTAGAGAATTGTTTGGAGTACAAAATGCAATGACAGGAGGTATGAAATACATGATCACACTACTATTATCAACTTTCCCCAAATTAAAATCATCCTATTGTCTTATCTTATTAAAAGAAATGCTAGAATCTATGTTTCTTTACTTGGAACTTATCAAATTTCTTGGAAATACTTATGGTTAGGAATTCAACTTGGAAATATGTACATCGACTGGTTTCCTAGAGTAATGAAACATCTATTAGACATGTTTTCAGATTCAAATACCTAGAAACATACCATTTTGCACATCTCAGACAAATCAACACAACAGTAACATTCAGTTCATCAACAAATTAATTGTATTTATGATGTCAGTTTGACCTTAATTGTCACGGAGATTCTGCTACAGTCAATGAATATTATGCTAGTACAAGAGCACTGTCCACTTGAAAGATCTGCTCAGGAAAGAATTCTGTGTCCCTCCAGTGAAGGAAATAGCATAAACTAACAGCTGATTTGAGAATTGAATGACTAAGTATTTAACTGTGCAAATATTCTCTATAAGAGGGAAAGAAAACATCAGAAAACCTGACTCTACTACTTTACCACTATTGGGATGACTTCTCTTTTGCAAATTTGGTAAGTTTTGGCAAACAGAGGAAGAATAGCAGGAAAATGAGCATGTTTCAACAAAGAATGTATTTATTGGACTGAATGAGAGCCCAGATATCCCCCATAGACAAATTTATCAAGAAAATTACTTATATATACAGAATGGAATTTTACTCATTCATTAGAAAGAATGACACTATATTGTTTACAAAGCAAAAAATACATTAAGTGAAGTAACTCAGGCCCAAAAGACAAAGGTGGCCACTTTTTCCTCACATATGGATGCTAGATTTAGTTTATAAACTTATAAGTAAATACATTGAGTGGTATGCAAATGTATACACATAAATTAACTGAAATATGTTAGATTTAAGGGAAAACACAAATAATGTAATTGCACAGAAAAAGTCAAAGTACAACAAAATAAACACCAAGTGGGTACTTGAAAGGGGTGAGGTGGAGTCAAGGGAAAAGGGATAGGCAAATAAAAAGGGGTAGAATATAGTCAAGAATTCAGTGTATATCCTAACAAAATTAAGGAAAGTAATGGAAGTGTTGGGTTGGGTGGGATGGGTGACAATGTTGAAAAGAGGTGGCACTGACCAAGACCCACTGTATTCATAAAGTGATTTATTGAATGGTAACTCCTTACTTAAAGATAATGTCGAGAAATTAAAAAATAGATCTTCCATTAGAAAAGTGTTACCTATTCTAAAAGTAAATCATACTTGTTACCAATGAGCTTAGTAATTTTACAGGTTTTATATGCTATCAAATTTGACAAATTTTCTAAAAAAAAACTTAAATGAATTCATTTTGAAACATTTTTTAAAATATTTGTAAATTGGATTAAATGCTTTATAAACAGTTCCTATTAATTTTAGGAGATAGTGGCAATCACCTTCTTTCCACTCACCATCAGTGCAAAATTCCCAGGTTTCTGTTTACCTCTGATTGGACAAATTAAAGTTCTTTAGAATAGATCTTTATTTGTTGAGACAAAGAAATATCAAGACCTTCTAATAATTCTCTAATTGCTCCCAAACTGCTTTTGCATACATGAATTTACAATCCCCTTGAACATCTTTTTCTGAAAAAGTTATTATATTTGAATAAATTCTAGAATCTCCCACATAAAACCCTGTCTCTATATCTTCATTACCATAGACCACTCTGTTGTGCCAAGTCGCAAGACCACCCCCAAGAAGACCACCGAGATTCAGACACTCCAAAATGCAAAAGCAAGGCAGGGCTTTATTTAACGAGCTGCCAACTCAGGCCTCGTCCTACCCACCGACACAGCGGAGGTTAGGAGGGAGCCCCGAGCTGTGATTACACAGGGCTTTATAAAGGCAAAGAACAAGGTTACAACAATCAGCTGTGCAAGCAAGATTAGAACACAGGTACCAATCTGATTGGCTCAGGGTTCAATTCTAAAATGGGGTTCACGTGGTGGGGCCTGACTTCAAAGTCTGGCACCTCATTTCCCCCTTTTTCTTTTTGGTACCTTGGGAGCCAATCATGGCTCCATTCTGTCCATTTCAATGGCTTGCATGTCTAGGGGATGATATAGAGGTAAGGCATGGGCCAGTAGGGCCAAAAGTAGTATCCGAAAATAACTCTGGTCCCTCGGTTTTAAAGGGGGGCTGATGGGTGAAGATCATCCATCTTCTGTAATTTCTTCAGGCTGACTCAGGGGCGTTGACCTTACCTAGCCAGGAACCTATAACCTTACTGCAGGATTACTGCAAACTGAAAATTAAAGAAGGCAAAAAGAAAATTATAACAATATTCAGTCTAACTTTCTTTTCTTGAGGCGAAGGCAAAGCGGCTGAGTTGGGTGCTTGGAGACCTCCCATGTTCCATCACGGTAGTTGTCATCCAGGGCAAAAGGTTCAGCTGGCCTGGCGTGGGAGCAATGGACCCAAGTGGTGACGCCATCTACCTTAAGGGCGGTGGGAGTAGTCAGTAGCACCACATAGGGTCCCTTCCATCGTGGTTCTAAGGATTTGGGGTTATGCCTCCGGACGAACACCCAATCTCCTGGCCTGAATAAATGGGGGGTAGGGACAGAAGCAGAATCATATAATGCCTTAAGTTGGGGCCACATTTTCTTGTGCACGAGCTGCAAATAATCAAGTTTACACAAAAATTCAGTATCATCCAAATCAGCAAGCAATTCAGTCTGAAGGCTAGGGATAATGGGTGGGGGGTACCCGTACATTATTTCAAAAGGAGTAAAGCCAAGTTGATAGGGAGAATTTCTTACCCTAAGTAGAGCAAAAGGAAGGAGTGACACCCAGTCTGCGCCAGTCTCTAAGGCCAATTTAGTTAAGGTCTCTTTTAGAGTCCGATTCATTCTTTCTACCTGTCCTGAACTCTGGGGTCTATAAGCACAATGCAATTTCCAATCCGTCCCCAGTGCTGCAGCTATTCCCTGACTTACTTTTGAGACAAAAGCCTGCCTGTTGTCTGACCCAGTGGTGGATGGGAAGCCATACCTGGGTAGGATTTCTTCCAGGATCTTCTTAGCCACTACATTCGCAGTCTCATGCTTTGTTGGATAGGCTTCAACCCATCCTGAAAAGGTGTCTACAAAAACTAGCAAATATTTGTAATTTCTGTGAAATCTACTTCCCAATACACACCTGGCCTATTCCCACAGAGGCGAGCTCATTAGTAATCTGTTGATTGGGGGCATTGGCAAGCTGACAGGCCTTTAACAGATCTCAATAAGGACATAATCTCAGGTCTACAAGCTTTCTTTACTAAACATATGTATGAGCTTAAAATTCTCACTGCCAGTCAGGGCTTTGAGTAAATGCGGGGGGTGAGATTTTAATCTATCCTCTCATTTGACAAACTTACCCTTACTAACCACTATCACAGATGACTGGCAAATTCCTGCCCAGTAGACAGACATGGGCATTGGAAAGGCATGCTTATGAACTATTCTTCTAGGACTTCCCGGCTTTAGCTTTTGAAAGGCCAACAGTAGTGACTCTAGGATCTGACACCATCTCTGCCATCCAAGCAGTGGCTTACTGCCTCTGGATGCTCCATCACATTTGTCCCAGGAGGAGTGACTTTCGACTTGGACTCAGGGCCTGAGTGCTGTCCCTCAGCTCTCCAGCTCAAGACTAGCACCGTACAACTTTTGAGCTCCACACCACTCCGTTCCCAGCACTCTGCTGGCTGATTAGAGACAAGTCTCTCACAGGGACCTTTCTTTGCCCGGGCTGGCTTCGAACCGCAGATTCAGATCAATGAGTCTTATAAGGGGCCACTTTACTCCAATTAGAAGCAACAAGGTGGTCCACACAGAAGTAGTTTTTAAGCATGCTATCTTACCTGGAACTTATTAAGGGTCAGTATTAGATCTTGACAAACTTGTAAGAATCACCTGTGCTTCTCTGTGGGCCTGCTGGAAACTGTTACAAAAAAACCTACAAAGAAGCTGGAATGGCAATTAAACATTTTGGTAGCCATAATTCTCCTTTTCTCACTTTGCAATAATTATTTAGGACAATTTTACTTCCAAATTTCTTATCTAGAAATGTATTCTTGATTTCCAAAGCCTTTTTAACACTAACACAACACTTTAGCTTTTATCTGCATCAGAAAAACTGAAGCTCACAGGCAATCTGAAACCAGGTGCCGCCCTTTGCTTACAGGCTGCTTGTTTCAAAAGAGCCTCTTTTTTTTTTTTTTCTTCAGTCCCAGTTACTGCATGGCATGAAGACCTTTGAATTTAAACTTAGTTTTGCACCATACTGCAGTCTTGAACATGTTCACACTCACACATGCATACACACATACATTTTCAAAAGATCTTAAAGCGCGCTGAATAAGCATCGGCCGTACATTTTAAAACAAAAACCTTTAACAAATGATTTTAGCATTCTCCAGCCTCATTTTCCAGGGCTTGATAGTTTTAGTAAAACATTTTTAGTCTTAGTAAAACATTTTAGCGCACCAAACAATTTTCTGCTTAAGAAGGCTGGGTGGGGGTCCCCCCAGAGTTCTTTTTGTGGACACTCACACTCTGTGAACCATCGCCTGTACATCTTTGCAATGAGCTAAAGTCAAGTCCAGGGGAGTGGGAAGGAATGTTCCCCATCATCCGTTTGTCAGGCACAGTGCAAGAAAGAAACACACAAAAATGAGCTACCTTCTTAACCTCCCTCCAGTGAGCTTGGATCAAGTCTAGGGGGCTAGATGGAGGTCCTCAAGATAGAACGTTATCCATAGCTCTGATCAGATGTTCAGTCCAAAAGGCTACAGAAAACAAACAATTAATACAAAAGGAGGAAAACACACAGGCCTAAGAAAAGCTACGAGTTGGAGATCTCCCAAGCTGGCTCACAACCTCCTATAAGGGTGCAGAAGGAATGGACCCGAGTTGGCCCACAACCTCCTGCAAGAAGGAGTGGACCCGAGATGGCCCACAACCTCCTGCAAGGGTGCAGAAGGAGTGGACCCGAGTTGGCCCACAACCTCCTGCCAGATAAGCAGAAGGAGCAGACCCAAGTACAAGGTGGGCTGGTTGAGTCTCGTTTAGGAGGCCCTCCTGGTCAGTTCCGGCCAAAAACCAAACTGACTCGCGCCCTACAAGTATAAGCAAAAGCAAAACAGACAGACAAGACAAATGAACAGCGCTGTTTTCTTACCTTCGGAGTCTGGGATCTCAGGGTCTCTGGGGCTATCCCGGACGAAACCCCAAATGTTGTGCCAAGTCGCAAGACCACCCCCAAGAAGACCACCGAGATTCAGACCCTCTGAAATGCAAAAGCAAGGCAGGGCTTTATTTAACGAGCTGCCAACTCTGGCCTCGTCCTACCCACCGACACAGTGGAGGTTAGGAGGGAGCCTCGAGCTATGATTACACAGGGCTTATAAAGGCAAAGAACAAGGTTACAACAATCAGCTGTGCAAGCAAGATTAGAACACAGGTACCAATCTGATTGGCTCAGGGTTCGATTCTAAAATGGGGTTCACGTGGTGGGGCCTGACTTCAAAGTCTGGCACCTCATGTTTACTTACATAAATTTCTAATGGCATGCTGCAATCCAATATCCACAATTAAATCACTATGTGTCATCAGGTCACAAGACAATTTTTTCACTTGTTTTTTTCATAAAAACTCTACTACAGGTAGATGGCACACTACTTAAGCCACAGAGTCTAAATATGGGGGAAAAATCCACAACCATGATACAGAATTTTTAAAAATGTATTTATTGTCAAAGTGATATACAGAGGGGTTACAGTTTCATACATAGTACAAAATGTTGTGTGCTGTAGTAAATAGCAGAAATAAGGTATGGAACATGCCTGGTGGATTTGGGGAAATGCTCTGTGAAGCAAACTGTGGCAGCATTAATAAAGTAGGTTTATGAAGAGGAAAAGATTGAACTAAACAACACAATCAGACCCAAAGCCCCAACAGGTCAATCCAGGCAGGAACTTAAAATTAAAGGTGGAATGCTGCCTAAGCGTTACCTCAAAGTGAAGTTTGAGTTTGTGTTGTCTTAAATCAGCCAGTCATGAAAGTCAGAATCCTGACCCTTGTGCCATTCTGAGCAAAAGATGCAACTTTTAGCATGGGCAAAACTCTGAAGAATACATTGTGGGGCACACCTGGAAGTCAACTAGCTGGCCCCGCCTGTTTCTCAGTCTAGGGGCCATGCATGGCTAAGATGGCGGCGCCTAACAACGCACAGCTGCTACAAGTGTCTTTGGTTATAACCCGGAAGCGGTTTTGTGGGCGTTGACGCCCCCCCCCCCCCCCCGCTCTTCCGCCCTTGATGGACAGATCATCCCTCCCCTTCCTACTGATCTTAGACCTGATTGGCTCCTGTGCCTTATATTAGCAGCACTTACTTCCCCAATAAACGAGATCTTGTGCTGACTTGACTCCCTGGCCATCTGATTGTCCTGTGGTGAGGGAGGGCTGGGTGCGGGCGGCCTGCCAACCCTTCTCCTTTCTTGGCTCGTCCGATGGAGTCGTGCGCTGACATCTCTCCTGGACTCTGTCTGATTGTCCTCCGGTGAGAGGGGGCTGGGTGCGGGCGGTCTGTGGACCCTTTTCCTTTCTTGGCCTGCCCCAGTCGGGGAGAGCTTCCCTGTCTCTCCCATAGGCCGGGAGAGCGCTGGGGGCTGAGACCTCGATAGTACATGAGCTCAGAGCAGTGAGCCCCCAAAATTCTCAAAAGCAGAGCCTCGTGCATTTTCTTGAGTTAACTCAATTCTATAGGTATGTGTTGGAATGGGATGCCCAGTGCCCCTACAGCATAGATTACAGTCATCCCTCACTTTATTGCAGTTCATTTATTGCAGCTTTGCTGTATTGTGAGTTAAAAAAAATAACAGTGATTCTCAGTAGACACTGTGTGTTAAATGAACTTTACAACTTAGGTGGAGAAAGTTGAGGGGGAGAGAAAGCTGGAGAAAAGAGGGAGGGGACAACAGGGTTCAAACAGAAATGTATTCATTATCTTACTTATGTAACTGTAACTCCTTTGTACATCACCTTTACAATTTTTAAAAAAGGAAATAATGATCCTTCACCTATCATGAGAGTTACGTTCCAGAGACCCCCTTGATAGGTGAAAATCCATGAAGCAGCAGCAAGTGAACCATGATATAACGACTATCACCTATTGTGGGGGGGGGGTCTCGGGAACGTAACTCTCGCAATAAGTGAAGGGTCACTGAACTACACAGCCCTGTTTCCTTAGATTTATTTGACCCATGGAACATCTAGCTAAAGATCCTTTTGAAGGGCTTTGTCTAAGAGAAACATAGAAGAGGAACAGTCTCAGACTGATCCACTACCCCTAGGCTAGCCTTGGGTTATAAAACCCCATTTTATATTCATCTTCTCCCTCCTGAACCATTCATTGTAAATAAACCTCATCCTCCCACAACCTTACTTGTCTGATGAGTTATCTAGTGTGGCTAACTTATGCTCTCCCCTTTGAATTATCTACAAACCAAGTTATCAGGATCTTTGCAGGTTATGAGAGTGATAATTCATTTCCTATCAAAACTGGGCAGCAATATAATAAATCAAAATGCAAATGTACCACCTAATTGTCAGATGTATTCATTTATTGTACTGTAAAGTGGCAGCTCTGCCTTCTTCCTGATGTTCAAGGCCCCACATGCCTGCCAGAAAAGCAATGTCTGTCTATGTTTGCTGGTTTCTTGGTGTATCTAGTCTCCACAGAAAGAGGTAATGTCATAGCTTTATGTCTTATGAGATGTATACTGTGTCTCTTGGCATAAACTTTTCTACTCTGAGAATTCAGACTGCTAAAACTAAAGGGCCCAGAATGTGAGGACAATTTCTGACATATTCTGGGATTTGATAGTGAGAGGATGTTCCTAGATGTATGACTTTCTTCCAGGATTATGCACTCTTACTACAGGGAACAAAGGACAATAAAATAAACCTTTCCTTTAGAGAACATTTTGTGCCTCTTAGGATGACGCTTTACTGCGGTAGAGTTTTACCTATAGCCTGGCACATCGTCATGTCTGTCATTATATCGTCATTTTCAGACTAGTAGCTCCACCACTGTACCATATTTCCTATACTATAAGTACTTTGGTGTGAGTATTTTACTTCACAGTCCAACAAACTAAATATGAGAGTCCTGCATATTTCAGAGAATGTCGAAGACATGATTGGATATAGGAATGCAGATACAGTGCAGGCTTCTTGGCTGCCAGTATATTATTTGGAACTTCAGAATTTCCATTGGATATTAAACTAAGTTACTAGATATCTTTAACTGAGTGAATGTATATAACAGGAAATAAAAGGGCAATGAGTGAGCCTAAATAAAGTATCATCCAAAGTTTACACATCAAGACAGTAAGAAGGAATTAGGACTCTCAGAAGGAGCAGTTAATGAAGTTGCACAAATCTTGGTCCTGGACACCAAGTGCAGAAAGTATTTCTAAGAGTTGTTGACTTACTATAATAAGTTGAGAAATCAGGAATTGCCACTGAAATTAACAATGATGTGTTCAGAGACTGCTTTGGGTCGAACCACAGAGGCAAAGCTTTATTTCAAGAAGGAATGGTGGGACAGGAATTTAAGACAATCTATATAGACAGTTATACTGTGAAACAAAGTACAGAAATATGATGGTAGATGGCTCAGCAGGAAGTATGATCAATATGTCAAGACAGCTGTTTTTTTTAATTCTGACATTTTTGTGTGATTAGATACATATTTTAAAAATTGGAGAAGTGACAGTATAGCTGTCTTTTAAAGTGAAATATCCCACAGGAAAAGCCATAACCTTCATTTCATTAGTTGAGAAAGTTGAATACAAAATTCAAAATGTGGACAAGTTGGTGATTATATTGGAACATAGTTAATTCTTAGTATAACATAACATAGAGTTTACATAGGCACAAATATACAGAGGTGTGGAGATAAAATGCTGGAAGTCTGTGGAAGTGCCTTTTAATTGCATCTATTTTTTTTCAGTAAAATAGGAAGCCTAATTGTTTGTTTCTTTAAGTGTTTGCTTGCTTATTGCTGAACTTCTGAGCACACTTCCCTAATATATCTACCTAGCCTGCCTCTAATTGCGTTTTTACTCTGTCTAAAAATTCCCTGGTGACCAGAGGTCTCTGCAGTCAATGACATCTATGGAGATAGAAGATGAGAGATAGCTAACTATTCCCATTGATATTGTGGAGCTGAGTTTAGTGTGCAATGTATGGCCAAGAATTTTCAGCGGAAATTACCCTTCTCCAGTTGGAGCTTTATCCAGAGTATATCTGATCAAGTTCTATGTTTCTCCCTCTGCTTTGCTCTGCTAGATTTACTGCAGAATGCAATCCCTTGACCTTGAGCTCTAAGAGTCTTCCCAGTTCTCAGGGTCCATATTAAACATGAAACTACTTTCATCTTTAAGATAAGAGAAATAGTCTCTTAAAAGCAGTGGATATATAAGCCTCAGAGCAATGGTTCTCAAATTTGGCTGATCATTGAATCATCTGGATTGCTTTGAAAAAAAATATGCACTCCAGGGCTTCTCTCTTAAATATGGATGAAAGTAGGCATGGAGTAGGGTACGGATATGATAATTATCTAAACTCATGAAGCCTCCATGGACTCATCAGTCACAGTGGAGATAAAAATACCTTTCTATTTCTAGTGCAGTGCCTGGAACACTGAAGAAGTGCAAAGAATGTTTAAAATTGCCATCTCATTTCCCTTTACTGTGCCTTTTCCTGACCACAATCATTTAACCATTTGTTTATTTTAGTAAAATATACATAATGAACAAAAAACTACCATTCAACCATCATAAGTCTACCATTCAATGCCATTATGCACATTCAAATTTTTGGACAACCCTTCCCCTAGTATTTAAAATGAACATTGTTTTGCAATAATTTTAGATTCACTGAAAACTTTCAAAGTAGTGCAGATTTCTCTCAAACCCTTAATCCAGCATCCCTTATTGTTTTTGAATTACAATGAGGTAAAAATTGTTTATACAAATCTAGGAACTATCATTCATACTAGATTTTATTCAACATTATTCATTTTCCAATTTAATTAATTTTTCTCTTCTTGGATTGAACTCAGGATACCTCTAGTCCTAGATATTTTCCTTGATAATACTATCTAATTTATTCAGTTGAAATAAAACTTGAAGTACTTTAACAAGGTAATGATGTTGTAGAAAACAACTTAATAAATTTGCAAATAAGTATAAACCTTTGAAATCACTACAGTGTATGAAATAAACATATTCATCTCTTCCAAAATTTTCTCCTTGCATCTCACTGCTTCTACTGTTGGATTATCCTTTTTGTAATCATGACTCTTAGGAAAATGTTAAATGTAAAAGGTAGAATTGATAACTATAGGCACTATACTACAGAGAGAAAGACCAAATATATGTGCATTTTGGCTAATATATTTCTATTTCTTTGTTTCTATTTACTTATTTATTTATTGCACCTCTCTCTTTATTCAAACTCTCATCTTATTGTCTACTTCTAAGAACATAACTATTTCCTAGTCTTCTTGCCAGCGGTTTCCTGCAGTATTTCCTTGATATGTCTGGCTTACTTCACTTAGCACAATGTTTTCCAATCCGTTCATGTTACTGCAAATAATAGAATATCATTATTTGTAAAGCTAGGTAATATTCTGCTGAGTATATAATCCAAATTTTCTTTCTGAGTTCATTTTCATGGTAATTGTATTGTATATACGTCTTGTCTGTTGTGAATAATGCAATGGAAATGAGAGGTAAATATCTGTTATGAGTCCTGATTTGAATTTGTGTATGTGTGTGTGTCTGTGTGTGTCTGTGTGTGTATGTGTGCATGTGTGTGTGTGCGTGTGTGTATCCAGAAATGAAATAATATGGTAGTTTCATTTAAAATTTCTAAATTAATTTCTGTACTATTTTCTACAATGGTTGCAATTTATAACTTCGCTGGTGGTACAAACTCTTTGGTTCCTTTTTGTCTACATTTTCATCCATGTGCTATGTTTTGTTTTCGTTTCTTTTTTTTTAACCAGCCCTGATGCTTGAACTCAAGGCCTGAGCACTGTCCATGGCTTCTTTTTGCTCAAGGCTAGCACTCTACCACTTGAGCCACAGCACCACTCTGGCTTCTTCTGCTTATGTGATACTGAGGAATTGAACCATGGCTTCATGAATGCTAGGCAAGCACTCTACTGCTAAGCCATATTCCTAGCCCTTTTGTTTGTTTTTTAATAATAATGATCCTAGTGGTCTTCATTTGCCTTTCTCTAACTATTAGTGATGCTGGGCTTCTTCCATGTATCTGTTGGCTATTTGTATGCTTTCTGTCTATAATCATATTTGTTTTCTTGATATTTTAAGTTCCATATATATGCTGAATATTAAATTTATCATTCTTCTTTTAAAATAAAATATGTAACACTTTAATGAAGACTTTGTAAAATCAACACATCTTAAAAAACATAATATTATACTTTAGTTTTCCATAAGCAAGTAGATATTTCCCCTGTGTATGTATTAAGCCAGAAAAAAATGAATGAGACAGTCAATCAGCTTACCATGGAAATTCAAAATTGACTCATAAAATGATTATTATTCATTAACATGTATTGGGATCCTTCTATTTGCTGGCATTGTACTCTACAAAATAACTAAGACAAATGGGACAATATCTATGCTCTCAATTAGCCCAATCGAATGGAGAAATTAGACAAGTAAATAGTGCTAATAAAACACTGTGATAAAGGCTATTTACTGTTACACCTAGATGTTAGAATGAGTAAGATGATGCCCAGTAATGATTTTCCTAGAAGACATAATAAATAAGATGCAAAAAGAAGTTCTATTTTGGCAAGAATGGAGAAAGTTTGGAACAAGGGTAGAAGAAGGACTATAGGAACAGAGATAAGACATGACAAAATAGTCACTTTTATTTGCATATATTAATTACAAGTGTTTCATTGTGTTATTTCTACATGTATATACACTGTATATTCACCTCCACTATTACTCTTTCTGCTGCGCCTTCTTTTGTTTTACAATGATAAGTACTGGAGGATTCTATTTTCATACATCTCTATAATGCATTTAATCATATTTAGCTTCACATTACTTTCTTTTTCTAAACCCTCCATATTCTCATTAGTCTTTGCTATGTAGTTTCCATTTTTGGGCTCCCTTTTATTTATGAGTGGGAACATGTGATGGTTGTATTTCTGAGTGTGGTTTATGTCACTTAACATGATGATCTCCAGTTCAATACATTTTCCTGGAGAAGATATGCTTTCATTCTTTATACTCAATGATACCCTATTTTGTATGTGTGTCACACCTTCTTTATTCATTCATTACTTGAATAGATGAAACATTGACTGAATCTAATGCTCATCTAGAGGTTCTAGTGCTGGTGTGCTGGTATATATTTTGTATGCTGAATTTATTTTCTTTTCATTTATGCAAGAATGGTATATAAGGAAATTATAGTAGCTTGACTTTTAGGTTTTTGAGGAATTTTCATATGTATTTCTATGCCTGCTGCACTGTTTTATATTCTCATGAGGGGTATACAATAGAATCTCTTTCATTATCCATGGGGTCTACCGATAGAGTTATAAGCCACTTCTCATTATTTAGAAATGAAGGAAAACATGCACCCTGTTTCTTTGGGTCTGGCTTACTTCACTTAATATAATTTTCCCCAAGTCTTTCCATTGCATTAAGAATGGGGAAATATCATTGCTTCTGATGGAAGCCTAGAATTCCATTGTGTGTATGTACCAAATTTTCTTCATCCATTCATCCACCAAGTGGCATTTAGCTTGATTCGATACCTTATCTAGGGTTAACAATGCTGCAATGAACATGAGTATTCTGGTTGTTTTAGTGTGGCCTGTATTGTTGTCAAATGGATATATGCCCAGGAGTGGGATAGTTGAATAATAGGGAAGCTCTGTGCTTATTCTTTTGAGGAATTTCCATATTGCTTCCAGAGTGGTTGAACAACTTTACATTCCTAACAACAGTGTAGTAGCATTCCCTTTCAGCCACAACCTTGCTGGCATCTGTTATTATTAATTTTCTTTTTAAAATTTTATTGTCAAGGTGATGTTCAGGGAGTTTACAGTTACATAAAGTAGTGCATGCATTTCTTTTCAAATGTGTTACTCTTTATTTTTCTCCCACTCCTCATCTCCAGTTGTACAGTTCATTTTCAACATATTGTCTCATAAGTATTGTCTTATAAGTATTGTTTGCTCTTTGTCTTTTGTCTCACCATTTTGTTGTTCCTCTTCCCTTCCCAAATTAAGATAAACTAATACACATCATCCAGGGTACCAAAACCAATTACAGTGGCAACAGGGTATAAACCTTAGGGAATAAATGAAAGAAAAAAGAAATAACTTCACATACTACATTAAAAACAAAAACAACAACAATGACAAACCTCGTTTCCGTATCTTAGAGTTCATTTTGCTTAGCATCATCTTATATGAACATATGTACATTGGTATTGTGACCCTCTGCTAGGACTATCCTAGATATGTACTAATTATTACTAATGAGGTAAACCATGGAACCTATGCTTCTTTCGGTCAGGCTTACTTCACTGAATATGATTTTTTTCCAAGTCTTTCCATTTCCTTACGAATGGGCTGATGTTATTCTTTCTGATGGAAGCATAGAATTCCATTCTGCATATATACCATATTTTCTTGATTCATTCATCTACTGAGAGGCATCTGGGTTGTTTCCATAACTTAGCTATGGTAAATAATGCTGCGAATGAACATAGTTGAGCTGGTAGCTTTAGTATGGCTTTGTTTGTGGTCATTGTGGTCATTGCTGGTCATAGGAGAATTCTATGTTTAGCCTTTTGAGGAATTTCCATGCTGCTTTTTTGAGTGGTTGAACAAGTTTACACTCCCACCTACCATGTAGTAGCTTTCTATTTTTGCCACATCCTGGTCAGATCTGTTGTTATTAGATTTCTCGATAATCCCATTGTAACTGGGGTGAGGTAGGATATCAGTGTTGTTTGGATTTGCATTTCTTTTATGGCCAGAGATGTTAAGCTTTTCTTTATGTGTCTATTGGCCATTATTTCCTCTTGATAATTGTCATTCTAACTAAGGTGAAGTGAAATCTTCATGTTGTTTGATTTGCATTTCTTTTATGGCCAGAGATGTTGAGCATCTCTTCATATGTCTGTTGTCCATCATTACTTCTTCTGAGAAGTCTATCTTTATGTTTTTAGCCCACATTCATACAGTGAGACTAAAGGAGGATATTCTTAGGAGAGGATCACAAAGGCTCAATAGCTATGTGCAAATGGTCATATAAACTGATGCTTATCAAAATGAACTCCAAGAAGTGGAAACAAAAGGTTTTATTTTACTTTTTTGCAGTTCTTTTTCTTTTCCCTCTTTTGTTGCCATGTTTGATTTCGGTACCTTTTGTCTTGATGATAAGTTTAACTGATTTGGGAAAGAGAAGAAGCACAGAAATGGTGGGGAAAAGGGTGAACTAATTCACCAGTGATACTCCCTAGACACTATGTTGAAAAGGAACTATACATTTTAGAAGAGAATGAGGAAAAAACTGGGAGAAAATGAGGGAAGAGGTGAGACTGTCCAAAAGAAGTGTACTCAATGCCTACCTTATGCAACTGTAATCCCTCTGTACATCATCTTTACAATGAAAATGAATCTCTCTCACTCATATTCTTATTTATATTGGCCATTTTAAATTCTTCTTTTGAGAGCTGCCTGTTCAATTTACTTGTGATTTAGTTTTTGTTCTTTGGAGCTTTTGTTTTTCAACTTTTTTGTGAATCTAGAGAGGCTTGAACTTACAATATTCCCTTGCTTAACTTTTAGTGTTCAAGTCTAGTACTCTAGCACTTCAGCCCCATCTCCCCTCCTGGCTTTTCACTGCTTAGAGTTTAGACTCTCATGAACTTGTCTGTCCAGGCTACCTCTACCCCATAATTCTCAGATCTCACCTTCCAAGCGACTTGTTCCTAGCTTGGGTCTTTAAAATCATTGGGCATGACTGAAGTGCTGGTGATTATACACCAGGTGTGGCACATATTACTTGAGTAAAAAGAATGAGTCTACTGATCTAGGAAAGGCTGAACACGATGAGAATTCGATCTTATCTTTCCAAATTATCACTCATTCTTGCTGTTCTCACAAATGTTCTACTTTTGATGCACATGTATGCTAACCAAGCAACCACATCTACTGCAGTTTCTGAAATCCTGAATAAGACTTTTGATGAAATCTTTTAAAATACTGAAAGGATTTCTAAATTCAAGAGATATCAACAGCTTGACTTCTTTAAGAAAACAATCAAGAGATAGATACACAGTAAACTGAAGCTCAATTTCTGTACATTTTGTCATAATTGTTTCTTTTCTAAACCCCTTTCTCTCCATTCCTCCAAATAAAATTTCAGTTCCACTAATACTAAAACCGCCCTGGTTGCTGCACTAGCTCCTCAGTCCTTTGTGCTTTGATCTACATTATCCCTGCAATTGGGAGGAAGGATAATCTCCACTCTTGTCAACTCACTCTTATTTTAAAAAAACAGTCACAAATGATTTGAAAATCTGCCAATTTATCTGTTATCTAAAGTAATCCTATCATCTACTCAGAGACCTCAAGTTCTATCTGTCTGGGATCTTACTGTTCTTTTAATACTTTATAGTGCATTATACTTGCATTTGTATCCCATTTTAGACCTCTTGAAAAAAAATTAGCTCATCCCTAACTATATCACACCTACATTGCTGCAAGAGTATGCTGACTGGTTTCTTGGCCTCTAGTTTCTATTTCATACTTTATTTTGTATACTCTTGGTAAATTATATTTTAATCAAACTAATTTTGGAGTCTAGCTTAAATTTCAAACACTTCTTTAAGCATTCATGGACACGCATGAGATTGTGTCATCAAGTAAACTTTTATATAAAACCAATTTTTAACTCAATCAATCTATTATATTACTCTACAGATATGCAAATAAGTTTATTCACTTTTATCTTTACTTACCTTGTCCCCTCAGCTTCAAATCTCTTCCTTTTCTCATCAATGTGTAGCAGATTTTTTAAATAATTTCTTATTCCTCTGCCTTATTTGATTATAAACTCTTTTATTGATGCCACACTTTTACTCAGTATATAGCCTACACTGGAACAGACATTATTCTGGTTGATTAAGAATATCACTGTATCTTATCTGAGTACATTGGAAAACTGTATATAATGGTATTAGAACTAGGAAAGTGAAAGGGAATACCAAAATCGAGAGACACAGGAAAAAAAGACAAACGACTACAAAAGCAATAGTTGCAAAACTGGTGTAAACCAACTGAACAACTCATGGGGGGAGAGGGAAAGGGGGAGGGGGGAGGGGGGAATGAGGGAGGAGGTAACAAACAGTACAAGAAATGCATCCAACGCCTAACTATGAAATGTACCTCTCTGTACATCACTTTGACAATAAATAAGAAAAAATAAAAAATAAAAGAAAGAATAAAGTAAATGCAACTAAAATATCTCAAACTTTTCCAACAAGATAGATTTTATATGACTCATTATCTTCCAGCTCCTCATGTCAAAATCAATGCTTTAAATGTGTATCAAGTTAATGTGACTATATCATAATTATTAGAAGTTGAAAATCTGTACCTGTAGTTTTACTTTGGAGAAGAAGAATTGCTCAGATGGAGAAATGCCATTAAAATATTGTAATGGTTGGGATAACAGAAATCTCTTGTTCCTAATTTACATTTTTATAATGCAAGCTACAAAAACTAGAATTTGTTTTCCTACCATTCTTTATAGAATGAAGTTTTCCTATGTGGCATATTTCTGGAAGGAGCATGAAGTGAAAGTCTTCTTGGAAGACCTCAGAAAGCCTTGACATACTTGACAAAAAGAATTAAAACTGACACACTATCTTCCACTTTTATTTTCAATGTGACTATAATGCTTTTCTTAAAACAGTTATCCTCTGATCAGGAGGGAAGTTTAAAAGACTTTGGGAGATATTTGCAAAATTCCCACATGGATGCACTTGCTTGCATTCAGATTTATTATTATTATTTTTTTTTTTTTGGCCAGTCCTGGGCCTTGGACTCAGGGCCTGAGCACTGTCCCTGGCTTCTTCCCGCTCAAGGCTAGCACTCTGCCACTTGAGCCACAGCGCCGCTTCTGGCCGTTTTCTGTATATGTGGTGCTGGGGAATCGAACCTAGGGCCTCGTGTATCCGAGGCAGGCACTCTTGCCACTAGGCTATATCCCCAGCCCCAGATTTATTATTTTATAAGAAAAATTAACAGCTATTTTCTTTCATAAGTTGTTGATACTAGTTTTGACTAAGTTTGACCTGAATATGTCTCATCCCTGAATCTTCCACTATTGGTTTGTGTACCTGATTCATTAAGCTTATATCTTCAGGAGCTCCATGAATACTTTCTCATCCTTAAGATTTATCCCAACCAGACCTGATATTGTTTCATAAAGGCTGAGTAGACAAACACAGAGAATATACTTTAGTGCATAAATGATGCAGCTATTAACTAGAAGGAAGAAAGGTTAAAAATAAAAAGGATGCAATTTGTATTCAGTCCATTATTGCCCTGAATATAAGCTATAATCCACAAACTGACAGTTCTGCTACTGAAACGTGGTATGGTGCCAATGTTTGTACACTTCTAAAATTCATATGAGGAAACCTAACTCCCAATGTCTTAGTATAAATCGGTGGGGGATTTGGAAATTAAATCATATTGATAAAGTCCTCACAATATCTTGTTTTTTGGCCAGTCCTAGGGCTTAGACTCAGGCTTGAGCTTTGTCCCTGGCTTCTTTTTGCTCAACGCTTGCACTCTACCACCAGAGCCAGAGCGCCCACTTCTGGCTTTTTCTGTACATGTGGTGCTGAGGAATTGAACCCAGGGTTTTGTGCATGCTAGGCTAGCACTCGACCAATAAGCCACATTCACAGCCCAGTCCTCACAATTTCTATTATTACTGTTATAAAGGAGGATTTCCAAAGATCCTTTGTCTTATCTGACATGTTATGAGAATATAATAAGACATTACAGCCTGCAAAATACTTTTCCAACTGAATCCATTTGTTCTTTAATGTTGAACTTCCTAGCCTTCAGATCTGTAGGAAATAAATTCGTGTTTCTGGTACTTGGGCTTGAACTCAGAGCTCGCCACTCTTCTTTAGCACTTTTCCTCATAGCTGGCAATATACTACTTATTCCCAAACCCTAATTCTAGATTTTTGTTGATTAATCAGCAATAAGTCTCATAGAATTATTTTCCCTACACTGCCTCTGAACTATAGTTCATCTATGTTCCTGAGTAGTAGCTAGGACCATAGATGTATGCCACCAGTATCCAGCCTAATTTCTGTCCTTTGAGGATTATTCAGTCTTAACTGGTTTGTTATGGAAGCCAAAACAGACTAAAAACACAGAACTTTCTGCAAAAGCTGGCATCAGTTATATACTTCAGAAAAATGGTAAAAATAAGTTTCTACAGTGGGTTAAGTAATCACAGACTGCCTTCAACCAATTCATCAGAATGTTGCCATTACTGGTGTTAGTACAATATCCATGCATGGAGAGTGTGAACAGTAAGTAGTCTAGTGTTATTTAGATGGAGCCATTGGTCAGTGAGAAAACATTTACTATACCCTATTTAATAACCTTGTTCTGTCAATTCTATATCATAAGAAATAAATTCAGACAAATCTCAATGTAATGAAGGACTGCATTTTCATTACCTAAATGTCTATAATTTACCAAAATGTTTTAAAAAGGTAATAACCAGCTTGTCTTGTGTTTTTCACTGCTCAACTGAAAGAGGAAAAGTATTTAGTCAGAGTTATGTTCAATGCCATCATCCCTGATGAAATAGTATCAATAAAATTTGAATTATTGAGCATATTTCCCTCAATTCATTAATTACATTCTTCACTATATCCAGCACTAGGGGAAAAGTATGCTCTGTAATACCAAAGAGAGAATAAAATTATTTTGAAGGGATTATCAGTATAGGTGTTTAGAGCACAAAACTAATAAAATTTAGTGAGCACTTGTTCCAACCGTGGCAATAATAACCAGTTACTGAAGTTTTGGAAACAATAAACTTTTAAAAGCAGATTATCCATTTATTTTTTATGTAACAGTACAACTTCTCTTGCCAAATTAAAAATAATTGTGCAACTCAAGTTACTTTAGCTGTTAAATGGATGGCATTCTTGTTGTTAGGTGTTATAAAGTAATTACAGATGTAGAGAACAATGATGTTCTCTATTGAAAAAGTTCTCTGATTTGCAAGATGGGGTAGTGAAAAAGAAAAAAAGAACACAGAACTTTCATGTTTTCCTCATCATTGGCACTAGGGTCTTGAACTTAGAGGCTCACATTTGCTACACATGAACTCTTCTACTTGAGCCACAACCTTAGTCTTTTTTAGTCTAATTTTTAATAGAGATAGGTTCTATGATTTTACCTTGGCATGGTCTCGCACATATTTCTGCCTCTGCCTCCAACACAACCATCCAGCTTGATGTCTGAGAATAGGGCCTTGTTTGAGGTGTGCACAAACTGTTTCTGGCTCCCAAGGAGTTCAGAGTATAGTCATTAAGCCACCATGCCCAGTAAACTACTGATTTTAAAAGAAAAACTTTTATTCAAGCATTATCCCTTTACAATTCATTAAATTTCTTATACATGTTATATCACTTTAAAAATGGAGACAAATATTAAATGCATTAAATTGGTTTATCCTTAGAGAATATGATTATTTATAAATCAGGCATCATACTGAAAAATAGACACGTGATAGTGTTTGATCATGTTTACCCAAAACATGCATTGGAAACATAAGCTCTTGTTGACCCAAATGAAAACACATTAGTTCATGATGGTTGTGTCTCCATCAATGCAATAGTGCTTTTACTTGGGGAATTGAGTTTGTTATCATAAAAGTGATTATTATTAAAAATTGAGAGACAAAGGATAAAAAGACAAATGACTCCAAAAGCAATACTTGCAAAGCCATTTGTTGTAAACAAACTGAACAACTCATGGGGGGAGAGGGAAACCCAGGGCTTCACATATGAAACTGTAACCTCTCTGTATATCACTTTGAAAATAAGTATAAAAAAAGGAAAAAAGTGATTGTTATTAAATAGTGAATTTGGACCCCTTTTCTCTCTCTGTCTCATCTTGTCCTTGCATTTCTACCATGAAATGATATAAGGAGCTATCCTTCAACAAGTATTTATCCTTAATTCTACAATTTTTCAGATTCTAGAAACTTGACTCAATGTATTTCTGTTTTTATAAATTACCCAATCTCAAAGTTTTTGGTAAAACAGAGTACAAATAATATGGTAATATCTAGCAAAAAATTTAAAAAGTTAAAACCAGAGACTGCTTCAAATATACATCCGAGAAGTTCAACATAATGTGCCAATTGAGTTTACAAATACAGCTGATTAAGGAAGTTCAGAGAATAGTAGAGTAAAAAGATTATTTCTTATCCCAATTAATGATTTTCTGAATGTACCATTTAGAAGGAAAACCAAAATGGAGAAGGCTTAAATTTGGAATATATATATATATATATATATATATATATATATATATCTCACATTGGTCATTGGTCATTGGTCATTGTTTCTTTACGTTCAGCAAATTGGTACCCTCTTATATTTCGCATACAGAAACACTTGTTAATTGACTAAAATATTTTTTTCCTCTCACTGTAATTTCCCAAATAAAACACCCTCATTCTCTTTGTTTGGAGAGAGTCTATGTCCCAGGTATGTCTTGGTCTAGTTAAAATCATTCTCAGTCTTTTTCTAATTCAAAGTAAAGAAAAGCCTGATAGCAAATACTTTAACTGGTACTAATAACATGGATTACCAAATGTTTTTTGGGGAAAAATAAATGTATAAGAATAATGGGGCTGGGGATATGGCCTAGTGGCAAGAGTGCCTGCCTCGGATACACGAGGCCCTAGGTTCGATTCCCCAGCACCACATATACAGAAAACGGCCAGAAGCGGCGCTGTGGCTCAAGCGGCAAAGTGCTAGCCTTGAGCGGGAAGAAGCCAGGGACAGTGCTCAGGCCCTGAGTCCAAGGCCCAGGACTGGCAAAAAAAAAAAAATAATAATGGCACTGTGTCAATCTTTTACTGTATCATTTGGAGGAGATAATAACATTGTCCCAAAGGAACATGTTCTCTAAGTACACACCCCCTTATCCATGATATTTTCAATACTACAGAACGGTATTCTGAGAAAAATGAGAGTTTAGATTACGACAATTAAAAGAAAATGGACTGTTTGGAGATATCCCAATGGGAGAAGGACCAAGGGAGTGTGCTAGGCATATGAATACTGTTGAAGTGCGTTATACTCATGTTTGAAAATGAAATAATTAAACCTGCTGAAATTGTTTAGAAAAAGGGGCAATGGGATAGGTAAGA
The DNA here is from genome assembly GCF_023159225.1 of Perognathus longimembris pacificus. Taxonomy (NCBI): domain Eukaryota; kingdom Metazoa; phylum Chordata; class Mammalia; order Rodentia; family Heteromyidae; genus Perognathus; species Perognathus longimembris. Next base: position 6,802,282 of record NC_063188.1, on the reverse strand, counting down.
GTAATCAAGAAAGTGAATTTCATCAAAGTACATTAGATGTGTATATGTGTACATAAAATCAATAATAATAAAAATAAAAAATATTAAAGACCATTTCCATCACATGGTTTTGATTCTTTCATTCTTTGACTAAAGTGAAATTTTCCTTATTCACTTATTTTTCCATAGTTAACTATGATATTAGCTAATGAAATAAAATGCTGATATTATTTTAAGCATGTATAACTTAGTACATAGTGAATGCCACAGCCTAATGAAATGGAAAGTAAAACAGCAGTAAGTTTATGTACATTTAAATAATCTTTGACAGATACAAATTCTCATGTGTAGTACAAAAATGCCTGCCAAATATTCTTTTACTTTTTATTTCACAGTTCATTCTCATTGGAACTATGTGTGCCAAATTAAATATATTCTCTAAAATATATTTAATACTTGGGAAAGTGATAAAGGTGATGGCATGGATTAGGACATATTGTAAGCATGTGTAGAAATGTAACAATGAAATCCCCCTCTGTGTAAGCTAATGAAATTTATATTTACATAAATATGAAAATAACACACATAAATTCTAATAATACTCAGTGTAAACAAACAATACAATAATAATAGATTGAACCAGTTGTCATATTTAGAACACTTGCAATTGGTAAAGAATTGAACAGTAAACTTGGTACCAGTATCCATTATCCTAGTTGTTCAGAAGGCTGAGATCTGAGGATAGCAGTTGAAAACCAGCCTGAGCAAGAAAATCCCTAAGATTCTTATCTCCACTTAACAAACAAAAGGCCAGAAGTGAAGGTGTGGTACAAGTGGTACAGCACCAGCCTTGAGAATTTTGTTGTTGTTGTTTTTGTCAGCCATGGGGCTTGAACTCTGGTCCTGAGAGCTGTCTCTGAGCTCTTCAGCTGAAGGCTAGTGCTATACCCCTATGAGCCATAGTGCCATTTCCAATTTTCTGGTACAGAAGCCTTGAGCAAAAAGCTAAGGGATAGTGCCTAGGCCCAGAGATCAAGCCCCAGTACCAATGTACATTAAAATTTTACTGCTACTCATGGAAGTTGTCACTAGCAACCAGTTTCTAAAACTATGTCAATCAATGCCTATTAAATGAGCAATCTCTCAATTCCATCTTCTGAAGTCCTTGAAAATACCTACATCAATTATGAAAATACTTATTCACCTTTCCTGGTCTGACAGTATTTATCAAATGCTGAAAATGTTTGTAGTTCAAGAATCTCTTTTTCAACTTTTTTCTTTACTCTGAGATGATAGAAAACATGTATTTCTTTCTTCCAACAATGTCCAAGATTTGAGTTCAAAGGATTATACAGCATCTGGATTAAACTGTCAGCTTGTACAAGCTTGAGGTTTGAAAAGAAAAAGTGCTGTACACTAGATATAAAGTAATGACGATCCTTGAAAGTTGTGGTAAGCATAAAGGAAGCAAAAGGTTAACTTGAGTATCAAAAAATCTATTACCAAGTCCACATAAGTATGATTTGAGACTGTAGAGAAAGCAAGATGGAAGTATTCAGCACTCACTGAACCAATACAATATGTGATGTGTGGGTAGAAGGTAAAATGGCTACATAATCTTTTCTAACAATTTGGGGAAGTAAATAAGGGTCACAAAATGTGACCAGTACTTTATGATTTAAAAAAAATCAGTACTAAAATCTAGTGATATATTTGCCAGGATCAACATCTATCTATATATCCATTTATCTATCTATCTATCTACCTATCTATCTATCGATCTATCTATCTATCTATCGATCGATCTATCGATCTATCTATCTTAGCTATCTACTTATCTCTTTATCTATAGTTAAAACTCTGCAAAATCCTATAATGAGGTTGTATATTTAAGTTCATGTAATACAAAATTTAACCCATATCTTGAGAAAGGGATACTCTTGAAGAAAGAGCAGTAATAACTTTTTGCAAGGGACATTTTTGCCTTTTGGTTTTCTAACTTAATTTTACATTTCTTCCTATTGTTACTATCCAGTACCTACCAAACATATCCACAATTTATTTATGCAAACAACCTTAGAGTGCATTACTTTACATTGTAAGAAAACTCATGTAATTCTACACATGTAATATACATAGGAAAGTTCATTCTACGTTATTTATTTTATTACACTGACATCATTTCCGTTGTGCCTTAAGTCTCTGTCATATTTTTCACATAAAATGTCAGATAAATTGTCTCTAAGTCAACTTGAATACATTAAATAGATTATTATATTTTTACCAGTACTATTGCATGATGTTAGAGCTTCATTTTTCTAGGTAAATACTCTTCCACTTGAACTATGTCCCCATGACATTTTTTGCTTCAGTTATTTTTCAGACAAGGTCTAATGCCTTTTATTCCAGGCTAGTATAGGGTGGTGATCTCCCTAAAAAGTCCTGCTACATACCTAGGATTATAGCTTTGATAAGCCACTACAACAGGTTTATTGACTAAGATTGTGAAATAATCATTGCTTAAGTCACTTCCATATTTCATATAGGAAATAGCAGTGTTGTCATTTTTTATTAAACTTTTTTCTTTATTGTCAAAATGTGGTACGGAGGGGTTACAGATTCATATGTAAGGCAGTGAGTACATTTCTTGTTCAACTGTTACCTCCTCCCTCATTTCCCCCTCCCCCTTTACCTCTCCCCCCAAGAGTTGTGCAGTTGGTTTACACCAAATGGTTTTGTAAGTATTGCTTTTGGAATGGTCTGTCTTTTTGTCTTTTGTCTCTCAATTTTGATATTTCCTTTCCCTTCCCCAGTTCTAATACCTGTATAAAGAGTATCCAGGGTATTCAGATGAGATATAGTAGTAGTAGGGATACAACCACAAGAAGGGAATACAAGAGAAACAAAATTAAACAATACAATCAAACAAACAGGCAAGAAAACAAAACAAAACAGAAGGTATGGTTTCACATGGCATGTTGAAAATAATTACAACAGTGGCATAACTCTTGTTTCCATAATGTGGAGTTCATTTCACTTGGTTTCATCTTATGTGATCATATGGGTGTAGCTATTGGGAAGTTTTGTTCTTCTACAATGACTAGCCTAATCATGTACTAGCTATTCCCTATGAGGGACCGTAGGGTTTATATTTCTTTGGGTCTGGGTCACTTCACTTAATATGATTTTTTCCAAGTCCATCCATTTCTTTATGAATGGGGCAGTGTCATTCCTTCTGATGGAGGCATAGAATTCCATTGTGTATATGTGCCACATTTTCCTGGTCCACTCACTTGTCTACTGAGGGGCATCTGGGTTGGTTCCATGTTTTAGCAATGACAAGTTGTGCTGCGATGAACATAGTTGTGCTGGAGGCTTTAGTGTGGTCTTGCTTGTAGTTTTTTGGGTAGATGCCTAAAAGTAGGGCTGATGAGTCATAGGGGAGCTCTATGTTTAGCCTTCTTAGGAACCTCCACAGAGCTTCTGCAGGGCAAAGGACATAGCGTCCAAGGTAAACAGAAAGCCCACGGATTGAGACATGATCTTTACCAGCCATACAACGGACAAAAGCCTGATATCTAAACTATACACTGAACTCAAAAAATTAAATTCCACCAAAACAAATAATCAACCAACAGCCCTCTCGACAAATGGGCTAAAGACCTAAAAAGAAACTTCTCTGAAGAGGAAATGAGAATGGCCAAGAGACACAGGAAAAAGTACTGGCAATGAAAGAAATGCAAATCAAAACAACATTGAGATTCCACCTCACCACAGTAAGAATGTCCATTATCAGGAAATCCAATAACAAATGCTGGAGAGGATGTGGACAAAAAGGAACCCTACTACATTGTTGGTGGGAATGCAAACTTGTTTAACCCCTCTGAATGCCCTTAACCCCTAAAGAACCATGTTTCAAAACGTATAAACTATTATCCTGATTTCTCTTTCATTTTTCTTCCTATTGTAAAAAAGCTTTTTGGAGGGCTGGGAATAGGGCTCAGCAGTAGGGTGCTTGCCTAGCATGCATGAAGCCCTGGGTTAGATTCCTCAGCACCACATAAACACAAAAAGCCTGAAGTGGCTCTGTGGCTCAAATGGTAGAGTGCTGGCCTTGAGTAAAAAGAAGCCAGGCACAGTGCTCAGGCCCTGATCCTGAGTCCAAGCCCCAGGAATTGCAAAAAATTAAAAAAAAGAAAGAAAGAAAAATATTTTTATTCCAGTTCTCTCTCTGGTATACTGCTCATATACGTTTTTTTTAGTGATATAGTGTCTAAATTCTCACACTCCCAAATATCTTTGTTGTACACTAACATATCATTGAGAGTTTGGTTGTTGAATAATCACTGTGTTATGGTCAATCCTACTGCTCATACTCTTAAGATTCATAGCAAGGATGTAAATAAAAGCCTAAATATCATATATCTAATTATTTTTATTTAAAAAATATATATCACAAGGTGTGCCATAAATACTTAAAAGTGCTGCCTGATATTCATGGCTCACACCTGCATTTCTATACAGTCAGGAGACTGAGATTTGAGGATGATGGTTCAAACCTATCCTCTGCAGAAAAGTCAGTGAGCATCTTGTCATCTCCAGTTAACCAGAAAAAATCTGGAACTGGGGATGTGGTTCAAGTGGTGAATTAGCACCAGCTTTCAGTGAAAACCAAAAAAACTAAGGGACCTCATGAGGCCCTGAGTTCAAGCCCCAATACAACCACAAAAAATGAGTACATTATCAATTGGAAATGAAGTAAGTTATTTTAAAAAAACCTTAATAAATCACTAATGATCTTCTAGCATTCCATTTTGCTAATCATAGGTGTATAATGGCCTGAAAGGTCAATGTTTAATCAAATTCTTTGATTTTTGTTCTCTATGGAAGTTAGTGGCACAGGGAGATCTAGTTACTGAATGCTGGCCACAATGAACTGTCAAATGCACTGTCCTATAAGGGGAAGGATGACCAGAAGAAGGTCAGATTGGCTCACTCAAGCATTAAAGTTTGGGGCAAAGTGACCTTTGGCTTTGGTCAAAGTGTGATACTTATTGTAATGGATTTTGGTCAGTAATATTATGAATGAGAAATTCAATTCTAAACTAATCATTTTTATTTCTAATGTATTCTTTCTGAATTAATATTTCTAAGAATTTATCTTCACCCTTGGATATCTTGACAAACTGCAGGGCACATAGGTCATTTTCAAAGTTTAGGAAATATTGGTTTTCATTATTCTGATGGGCAGAATTCAAAGAAGAATATAAAACATCCATCCTATGTGGCTGACAAAGTCTAAAATATTTGTTAACTCTTGACAGGAAATGGTTACTGATGTCTGGAGAAGACTTACCAGAAACTGCTTCTGCATCTAACTTAGTTCTTAATTGAATATTTTAAATGCTTATTTATTGTTGAATGAGTGCACATTTTTAATATGAGAGAATTTCATTGAAATATTTCCAATAAATATGAGCAGTGTACTTTGACCAAATCTATTTCCTATCCCATATTCCCCGTATCCTCATTGCTTTCTTTCTTTTTGATGAATACAACATTTCATTGTCCTGCATTCATGCCATTTGACCAGTATCATGTCTCAATATTCCATATTTTCATCCATTTCCTTCCTGCTAATGCTGTCAAAGACAATTCTCCTTTAATATTCATTCCCCATTGTCATTACTGTCAACATCACTACATAAGAATGGGACGTGGTATTTTCAGCCTATTTTATTTTACTCAATATAATAATCTCCAGTTCCATCCATTTTTCTACAAGTAAAAATTTCATTTTTTTATTGTTTCATAGTATCCCATGGTATGTACGTGTATTATAGATTTTATTGTTTATAGTTTCATCAGTTAGTGGCCAAGACAGTGAGCAATCCAGCCAACACATTCAGCTATTTCACCACTACACACACACACACACACACACACACACACACACACACACACACTTTTTTTTTTCTGGTGCTGAGGCTTGAGCTCTGTCCCAGAGCCTCTTTGTGCTCAAGGCTGCCACTTGAGCCACAGCACCACTTCTTGTTTTCTGGTGGTTAATTGGAGATAAGAGCCTCACTGACTTCCTTGCCTGGGCTGACGTCAAACCACTATCCTGATGAGTAGCTAGGATTACAGGCCTGAGCCATCAGCATCCAGCTGATTCATTTTTATATATTATTTTTTCAAATACCTTGAGTACAAGTGTTTACTACGTTATAATAACATTTGGACAAAAGACCCTACAGGAAAAATTACCTACAAAGACAACTACTTGATACGAACAGGTGTTTAAGTAATTTTTGAAGAATTTCTTATAGAATTTACTATAGAGTTTTCAGGAGAATGACCACCTATTATAATATCTGGTGTTGCCCAGCTTCAGTAGTAGTTGCCATTTCCCTCAACTATGCTGTAAGTTACACTCCTAAGACTTATGCAACACAGTGACTTTGCTGCTTATCATTGATTTATTCTTGTTAACAAGAAGCCGTGAGTATTGTATATGTTTTTCAGAACTTGGGAAGGGAAGGGGAACATCAAAATGGTGAGAAAAAGCATAAAGGGGGAACCAATGCAACAGTGATACTCACAAGACAGTATGTTAGAAATTAACTGCACATCAATGTGGGGCGGAGATTGGTGGGAAGGAAGATGGAAGAAAAATGTATGAGGGGTGTAACAATTTTGACAAGAAATGTAATCACTACCTAATGTATGAAACTCTAACCCCTCTGTACATCACCTTGACAATAAAATCAAAGTGAAAAATATAAAGAAAGAAAGGAAGCTAATATTGTTATTATCCATTATTCAGTTAATATTGTGGACCCTCAAACTAGTTTGCACATTAAAAAAGTGTGCAGTGAAATATAATCTATTCAAAACAGAACCTAGATCACTTATAATAATGATTTTATTGTTGGAGTATTTTGCTTAACTTCCCATAATAATTTAAGCATAGCATCATGGTTGAGGAGTATTTGTCTAACATTTTCAGCATATTAGTGATTATAACTTATGGACTATGAAACTAATATAAATACCTCTGATAATATGAACCTTAAAAGAATCTAACAATTTAATCTGAATGTAAAATTAATGGTAATTAACATTCTTCAGTTGATACATGAATTTAGGTGTTTGTAATTCCAAAATTCAAACTGATATCACCTATGCAATAGCACCTACATGCATAGATGAGCAAACAAATGACCTATTCAGTTGTGTAGAGTAATCACACTGTTTCTATCATTATTTATCTAAAATCTTGAGACATTAGGTTCATCAGAAATATCATACATAGTGGCTGGAAATATGGCCTAGTGGTAGAGTGCTCGCCTCGTATACATGAAGCCCTGGGTTCGATTCCCCAGCACCACATAAACAGAAAAGGCCAGAAATGGTGCTGTGGCTCAAGTGGCAGAGTGCTAGCCTTGAGCAAAAAGTAGCCAGGGACAGTGCTCAGGCCCTGAGTTCAAGCCCCAGGACTGGCAAAAAAAAAGAAATATCATATATATCAGGAAGATTTCCTTGATCAAAAAGGTATTCTAACTCCTTATATTTCAAATAACCATTTAAAATATGTTAGTGACTGCTGGGTCTGAATGAGTCCCCCAAAATTCTTGTTAGAAATGTAATGCCCAATGCAGCAGTGTTGGGGAGTGACATCATATAGGTCATAGGGTAGCATCCTTTTGAGTAAATTAATGCTGCTATAAATAGGACTAGTAGAAATGGGTTTGCTCTTTTGAGTTCTTCTGCTATGTGAGAACAAGGCATATTTCTCCCCTTAAGATGATACAGAGTTCAAGATTAGATCTTGAAAAAAGACAGGTCAAACAACAACCAGAAGATCCCCAAAATTTTTAGTTCCCAGTCTTTAAACTTGTGAAATAATAAATTTTTGTTCCTTCTAAGTGACATAGTCTAAGGTATTCTAAAAGGACAAAAAGCACTACAATGTAACTAAGGCTCAAAGGCAAATATATGCCATAAAGAAACCCCATAAATTTTTTTAGTACTACTTGAGTTAGAATTCAGGATCTCATGCTAGACAGGCACTCTTTACCAATGAGTCATGCCTCTAGCTCAGTTAAGCACTAGTTATTTTAAAATAAGGTATCTGTTTTTGTCCAGGCCCATGACTAAACTATGATCCTTCTTCTTTACACTTCCACCATATTGAGAGAAAGAGACACTTGTCACCACACTCTGTTACTTTAGTTGAGATAGAGCCATGTAAACCTTTTTTTAATCAGAACTATCCTTGAAGCACAAATCTTTCTGATCTCTACTCACTGAAACTAGAATTACAAGTGTGATCAACCATGTTGAGCTGGGTACTTCTACAAATTTTAAGCAGCTAAGTAAATTTTTTTTGTCAGAATTCTTGCTTCATGGGCTTTGTGGGTTATACCATGCTTCTAATGGAAATTATTTTTTCCATTCCATTTGGGAGAGTAGAAGCCAAGGTTTTTGCCATTAATTAACACAGACCAAGAGGCAGCTAAGTACAGCTTCAGGAAAATGTTATTTCTATTTTTCCCTTTTTATTTTAGTTTTCTGCACACTTTGTCTTCTGGATAAGCTTATCTGATCTGTGGAAGGGAAAAGGAACCATAAAAACAGCAGGACAAAGGATGAATAAATACAACAATGATACTCACTAGACAATATGTTGGAAATGAACTTGGGGGAAGCAGGAGAAAATGAGGGAGGACGTAATAGTATTTACAAAGAAATATACACATTACCATACTGTAACTTCCTGTTCATCACCTTTACAATATTTTTAAAATGGAAAAAATGGGAGAATTTCTTAAAATGGATATTGGTACTCTCAAGAATATGAGAAGCCTCAATTTTGAATGAAACTTCAGTGACATGAGGCAGGAAAATGATAATATTTATTTAGGGGGCTTTAATTTACTTTATGGCCATAAGAAAACATAAAAACATTATATTTTCTTGTTTTCTCTTCCATGGGGAAGAGTAGTGCTGGAATTGTTTACGCCAATATAAACAAAAGAGAAGAATATACAGAATCTCTCTAAGTCTTTGTTTCATGGACCTTGGAGAAGTTGTTAGAGGACCTTAGCATGGAGAATAGAAATTGTAGAGCTGTATACATAGCTGATGAACAAATAAGATGTCTAACTCCCTCGAAGGAAGACTCAACTGCTTACTCTTTACTAACATCCAGATCTAGGGGTGAAATTGAACAATGCCTCCACAAAGTCACAGATTTAGCACATGTCAAGACAGTACGTGGAATCCTATATCCACTCTGATCCCACAATACTGAAAGTATCAGTTTAAGGAACAAAGGCAATTAAATATATCTCAGAACTAGTTCACATTATCATGCCCACTAGCTTTTGAAAAGACAGAATAAGAGCTTCAGTCTGAACTGGAGCAGAAGATAAGAAATGTTATATTTCTACTCCTTAGTATGCTAAATTTAAAGAGCTAAAAATGATCATGGATGAACATAATCTGCTAAAGATGTTGCTAAGGTACAGAATGGGAAACGAGATTAAAGGGACATTACTGAAAACAGTACTTGGGGAAAAGACTGTTTAATATTTATCTTTCATTGAATTCCCATCACTATTGGCAAAGGAGTTTATGATTTTTACCTTAAAGTCTATTAATAGCAAGTAAAACATTATTTTGAATTATCATTAGTTGAATACATCTCATACTTTATGAATGGAAGCATTCTGCTTTTAACACATCGACAGATTTCTATTTTTTTTCCATTTTAATTAAAGAATATTGGAATACCAGCTGCTCTACTACATGGGCATGAGCAACATGAACAGATTTTAGAATCATTAAGACCTAGATTCAAACTATTTTTTCCATTCACTAGCTGTGCAGACTTGCCTAGTTTATGAACCATGGTCTACATATAGCATCAGTCTCATGGTATATGAATCTTGAACAGATTGTTTTGTACTAAGTGCTTAGTCTGATGCAAGTCCTACTGAGAAGACTTCGAAAACATTACCTTCTTTTTACTTTTCCTCTCATTTGCAAATTACCTTGCTAATTTATTTGCTCTGGAATTCTGAGTTAGGTTAAAAATGAACCAATAAAGTTTAGACTTGAGCTTTTCATTATGTTTAGCCCCTAAAATTATATTTTGACTATTCATTTTGCAGTTAGACGTATCAATTTTATTCATGTTTGTCCCCCCAAAAAAACTGTTTGTTCTTATGATTATTATTGTTTGGCCAAGGCATAACTCAGGAAAACTGGAATGAAGTTAGGAAAAATATAAATTTAAACAGAAAATCACTACCCACTTATTTCAGAATTTTTTATTGGTAACCGAATTTTAAATACTATTCCATTCAACTATTCTAAATGCAATATAGAATACAAATTCCAGCAAGTTATGAATGAAATCTAATCAGATAGTAAACAAGAGCCCAAACTAGAAGAACCCAAGTGCTCATCTACGCCAAGACAATGTGTTTTTCTAGGCTTTCTGCAATCAGAAAAGGAAATATGCCTCCAGACACTGGACAACCTTGGGAAAAAGTCCCTTTCCCTCCTTGTGATCTGTGTTGTGTCAGTAAAATGAGTAGGCTAAATTAAATGCTGTCATAATGTTGCAATGCTTTGGAAGTTCTGATGTCTATGCTTGATTTTATGTTATCAATATACTATGATACTATAACTTAATTAACAAAATGATTAATTCTCTCATCCCATGACTTAAGTCAATTCAAACATTGTCTTTTAGAGTTCATTCTCTTATTTCAGCAGCAAAATTATCAAACAAAAGTAGAAGAGACAAATAAAAGAAAAATGGAATTTGGCCATTAATGTTCACAAGAGAAGAATTATTAAGGCAACTATGCTCATTTTCTCATGGCTTTAGTTTTATCTTATGAATAATACATTTTGTAAAATGAAAAAAAATTAAAATCCATATCTTCATGTGTATTGCTGTTTTGATGTAATAGTGTGTATAGTCATTATGGTATAACCTATGCTCTTCAAATAACAGCAAACAAAACACACACAAATTTGATGAATCACCTTCAATTTAGATAAATAAAATCTTAACCATTTGTGGAAAACTAAAAAAAATATATGTTAGTTTTCAGCTCGTTAAATAAGTAAATACTGGTCCAATTTTGGAAATTACTCCTACATGCAATATCAAAGTTATATTAAATCATCTGGTATCTGGAACTTGGTTATTCCTTTTCACAGAAAGGAATGATCCTCGGGAATTTAAAATCTCTAAAAATGAAACAGGTATTCTTCATCTAATTTAGTTAGCCATTTTGTAGGTCCTGGAGACACAATGATGAAAAAGAGGCAGCACATGTGTGCTTTTATTTGCTCAGCTGATACTAAAAATATATTCTATAGTTATAAATGACCAAAATATGAATGAAGTGGCTGTAACAGTAATCTTAGTATCTTTTAATCCAGATGGCATGGAAATTCATAGAAAGTATTATAGTACTCTTCATCTTTGCACTGGGTTAATTTGTAGATTATATCCCAATCTAAATGTTATGCTATACACCAAAATAAAATCATGTCCTCTCAATCATCTAAGCAGGGGAATTCATGAGCAGTAAAGGGAGCATCTGTAGAAGCAGAAATATAAGGCTCTATGCAAATATGAAGATAATCCATTTCTGGAGTAATAACAAATTATAGTGAGGCTCCAATTTGGAGGAAACATGGCTTTCTTAGAATTAATTGAGGAAGGGTAAGTATTTGAATATCTGCCCTTTAAACCATTCCATATGCAAACAAACCAGAAGTGTTATTGGTAATTAAGGATCTGTTTTAAGAAAGTTCTAATTCTGGGGAAGCCAGGGAGAGTCCAAAGTATAAAACCCAAATGGAGGATAAGAACCTGGATAAAGAAGTGAAAAACACAACCAGAACAAAAGGAGTTCTACCCTCTTTATAGTGCCAGAATTTCTTGTTGAATTGGAATGGCAAACTAATAAAGGAATGATAGGTTATTTTATCATTATAAATCTCATATTAACTAGTTCCTCCAAATACCCCTGTTTACACCTGTAACTAGGCTAGTAATGTGTTAATTAACAATTAAAATCCACATTTAAGATTGTCATGATTATGTAAAAATTACCTCTTTGAAATTATGTTATGATGTTACTCATCTATATATTGCTATATATAGCAAATGTATCAATGGCTTAAAGTTCATATGCACAGGAATTTCTGTATCTTTAATAATGTTAGAGTATATGGGCTTTATGGTATATAACATACCTAACAATGTTATTTTAAATGCTTATCATTCTTGTCTAGTGTTTATTATCATGTGTTACTGGTATTTTAACCCAATTTTTCTTCAGATTTACAATGATCGTTTATCACTTTTCAAACCTTTAAAGCAAGCTTTTGCCATTGTTATTTCATCCAAAGTGACAATGTAAATTTTAATAAATTAAAAGAATAAAAAGGACTTCCCATTGGGATTTGCTCTTGATTTGTATAAAAAACAACCATGAGTGATTATTCTCTCACATACCTTCAGCTCTTTTGAAGTAGATAAAGGCAGGATTGGTAATTAACTGATCATAGAAGAATAATAGTCAAATATTAATTCCTTGGTTCTTCAGCCAAAAATGCTTTTTACATCTCATTCTAATATGATGACTCAACTAATTCTAGTATGTATACCCAGACTAATGCTTTGAGCACAATAGCTTATGCTACTGGGGCATTAATTGCTTTTGGAGTTGAGAAAAGTGTCTCTTCAAATCTATTATCTGAAGATGTGATTTTTAGTATGTGTAGGCTGAAGGCTAAAGTAAAATAAAAACCTGTTCATGAACAAAAACTGGATCTTTTAAAATAAATCTTGTTGAAAAAATCCACGAAATAATCAAATCTGTTTCCAATCATCACTCTTTGCTTTCCTCTCTTCATCTTTCCCTTCTCTAACTTCCCCTTAACCAAGGCATATTTCAGATTCTAGCCATTGATTTTTAACCTGACAGTTAATTCTTCAAATAATTTATGTCATTGGAATACACACACACACACACACACACACACACACACACACACACACACACACATATGTTATACTAAGAGTTTATTGCCACTCTGGAACATTCACATGAGACTGTGTGCTTATATGTGCAGGTATACATAAAAATATGCCTAATTTAAATACATCGAAATTTTATCAAGTGTTTCAGAGGGTCCACATTGTCTCTTTAAAATTGTAAAGGGTTGCAGATGAAAACAGAAACAGCAGAAAAGCAGTTCCTTAGCCTTTAGATGGAAGTCAAAATGGACATACTAACCCCCATTCTAGGGGCCAGAAGATAAGTCTCAGAAGGACATAATGAATACAGTGAAATCTTGCTTGGATTAGTAAAATTTATCATTTCCTCTGGCTTTGATAATTGCATTAAACACACATTGCAACCAGGTGAAAGATTATCATTTCTTATTGTCTACTGCCCCCTGGAGTCTGTGATGACTTCAACAACAGTTTGCCCTTTTTTGCTGAAATAATATAATGGCAATTATTGAGTGGTACATTTTTAGTCTCCATTTTACTTTATCTTAAGAGTCATTGATTATGATGAGAAAAAAGAAAAATGACAGAAATATCCTAAACTCCAGACTAGTGCGATTTTAAACCACTTTGTTGGATGTTTTAATTTGTGCACAAATTTTTTACATTGGTGTAAACTAATGATGAAGCTTTTAACTTAAAACATGATTATAAGAAAAAATTGAATGCCTTAGGAGGAATCATAATGAGAAAATCACTTAAGAACAGGTACATGGCATTTCATAATGTTAGAATTAACCAAAGAAAGAACACAGATGATGAACATTTACAGCTAATACTTCAGTTGATAATAAACTGTGTAGAAGTAAAATTCAATAATTTTTAGGTCATAAAATAAAATTAACTATTAAGTGATATTTATTTAAATACACACATAGTGGTCACTAAAGTATGACCTTGCTGTTAATTACTTAGTTGGAATTCTGAGAGTTCTTATTTTTACTGATTTTAATATTTTCTTTACTCAAGAATTCCAAAGTTTTGTCTATGAGAATACTCATTACAGCAAGAATTACTGGACTGGAAGTACAGAATTGTAGATGTAGAGTACTACTGTGAGCAAGAATTTTTCCACTTACTAGGAATAAAGTCAGAATCCCAGCCTCCCCTAGGAAAAATTATTTATTATTTATCTCCATTTTCTTTATTTTCATCATTTCCCTTTAGTATACTCTTTCTATCCACCCTACACATGTGATTTCTATATATCATCAACTCTAGGCCAAGGGATGTGCAGATAGCTAGAAAAATATTCCTGGGATTTCTATGGGAGGTATTATACAAACAAATAACATTTGAATTAGTAGAATAAGGAAAATCAACCTCCCCCTTTAGGAATCACCTAAACTGTTTAAGTCATGAATAGAACAAAAGGGTGATGGAAACACAAACTTACTGCCTGTGCTCTAGTATAACAACACCTACTATCTGCCCATGATTCTTAAGCCTTCAAAGTTAGATCAAATCATACAACCACCTTTCCTGAATCCCTAGTTGGCAGTTGGCAATTGGCAGACCTGACATTTCTTTGCCTCAATAAACTCATAAAGTAATTTCTATTAGAAATCTTTATATATTTAAATGTATCTCTATTTGTGTTCATATCTACGTCAACTTCAATTTCTTCTTGCTTCTGTTTATCAAGAAGACACTGACTAGTACAAAAGTCAAATGTGACAAAATAAGATATTTACAATAGGAAAGGAATTTCAACTTAGACCTTTGTCATCAGTAAGTACAATACCTTGGTTTCTTTTCTTTTTTCTTTTTTTTTTTTTTTGTCAGTCCTGGGGCTTGAACGCCGGGCCTGGACACTGTCCCTGAGCTCTTTGATCAAGGCTAGTGCTCTACCACTTGAGCCACAGTGCCATTTCTGGTTTTCAGGTGGTTTATTGGAGATGAGAGTCTCCATGACTTTCCTGTCTGACTTTGAAAGCAGATCCTCAGATCTCAGTCTCATGAGTAGCTAGGATTCCAGGAGTGAGTTGTCAGCACCAGGCTACCATGGTTGCTTTATGTCCTAGTCCTTTGTCCTTTTGCTCCTTGACTTTTTTCAGAATGAAAATATGGACAATATCCTTAAAGTCTTCCATAGCTATAATCCCTCCTTTTTACAGTTTCGTATGTAAGGCAGCAAGTACAATTCTTACCCAACTTGTTACCTCCTCCCTCATGCTCCCCCACCTCCCCCTTCCAACTTCCCCCTCCTCCCCAGTTGTGCAGCTGGTTTACCCAACATGGTTTTGTAAGTACTGCTGTTGCATTGGTTTGTCTTTTTATCCTCTGTCTCTCGGTTTTAGTATTCCCTTTCCCTTCTCTAGTTCCAACACATGTATATACATTATCCAGGGTACTAAAATTAGTTACAGTGATATCAGAGGTAAAAACATGGATGTGAATTAAATATAAACGAGAAAGGGCATAACTTCACATGGCATGTTGAAAATAACAACAATGATAAACCACTTGTTTCCATAACTTGAAATTCATTCCACTTAGCATCATCTTATGCATTCATATGGACATAGCTATTGAGCAACTGTGATCTTTTGCTAGTAGATGAGTGGATCAAGAAAATGTGGTACATATACACAATGAAATTCTATGCCTCTATCAGAAAGAAGGACATTGCCCCATTCGTAAGGAAATGGAAGGACTTGGGGAAAAAAATCATACTAAGTGAAGTGAGCCAGACCCAAAGAAACATAGACTCTATGGTTTCTCTCATTGGGAATAATTAGGACATGTCTAGGATAGTCCTAGCAGAAGATGACAAAAGCTGTATAATCCCTCCTAAATGTGTCATTCTTCTGTGCCTGGAATGAAAATGATCCAAATTGTCTAATCAATGTACACCTTCCTTATCTCAGTTATGTTGTAAGGGAAGCTCTCTTCAAATACAACCTAAAATTAGATTTAAAAAAAAAAGACTACTCTTATTTCTAATAGTATTAGGCACCTCTGCTTTGCACCCATAACAAGAATAACATGTTACATTTCTTTACAGGGGTCAACCATCTCTTCTAATCGAATGGAAACCCAAAGAAAGCAGGAATAAATGCCACATTTTACTCACTACATACGTGAAATAAACACATTCTCAGTATACGATCAGTACATAGTTTGTTAATGAATAAAATAACCTTATAGTTCAATTTTTTCTCAGTCCTGGGGTTTGAACTCAGGGCTTGGGCACTGTCACTGAGCTTCTTTTGCCAAGGCTAGTGCTCAAGCACTTGAGCAACAGCACCACTTCTGGCCTTTTCTGTTTATGTGATACTGAAGAATCGAATGCAGGGCTGCATGCTAGGCAAGCACTCTACTGCTAAGCCACATTCCCAGCCCCATACAGTTCAAATTTTATTTCCCTTAGAAACCCCTACCTACCAGGATTAAAATGAGCCTTCTGGTTCTCTTTTCCCACAATACTGATGTGGTTCACTTTCGTTTTTCTGAAGACAATGCATTATACTTACTTGTGACTGACTCATGACTGTTTCCTGACCTTTTAGAAGTGAAATGCTTAACAGTACTCACCTTTGAATCTTTAGCACCCAGCACAGAGTCTTCCCAAGATAGAAGAGCAATAAAATTTTATTAAATGAAACGGAATTATATAGGCATTACTCTGTAGCAAGTCTTTTAAAGTTGTGTGAGGTGAAAATTGGAGAGTCAGTGGGTCGAAGCAGGCACACCGAACTGTGGAAAATTAGCAAGTCTAACCATAGAAAATCTGCAATAGTGTTGATGACATATGACAGATGAGATTTTATGATATGAAAACAAGTCTAACCTTTACTAAATAACAAATTTTAGGTATCTTTTTGTCAAGGTGGTTAGAGAACTTTAAAACATGTTTCAGTTTGTTAAGTAAAACTTAGGTATCCAGAGATTGAGACTGCTATCAAACATACTTCAAGTAAAATTTAATTTATAAAAATAAAATAGAACTGTGTTTAAAATGTCAAATGCCATTCCTTCCAAAAGTATACAGTCCTTAAATACTTTCATTAGAAACTTACAGGAAAATAATTCCTCTATAAAGTGAAATTTTTTGAGAATATTCAGGAAAAAGCTAAATATTACCATCATAGTTACAAGTATATGATTATAGAATTACTTCATATGTATCCTATCATTGCAAGTGAAAATCCTGGAAAACTATCATTGTTGGCTTTTTGAAATAAACAAGACTGACGTACATACAATGTTAAGGTGATTTAAGATAACATTATTAGTAACTCTGAGACTCAAGAATTGTAGTATATCGGGCTGGGGATATAGCCTTGTGGCAAGAGTGCCTGCCTCGGATACACGAGGCCCTAGGTTCGATTCCCCAGCACCACATATACAGAAAATGGCCAGAAGCGGCGCTGTGGCTCAAGTGGCAGAGTGCTAGCCTTGAGCGGGAAGAAGCCAGGGACAGTGCTCAGGCCCTGAGTCCAAGGCCCAGGACTGGCCAAAAAAAAAAAAAAAAAGAATTGTAGTATATCATACTTTCTCCCTAGCGGGCAAAGACCCTCAACGTGTTTTGTATTACTCCCCTGAAAAATTTAGGACCATCATAAAAACTCTGGTAGCTAATACATTCTAATATGACGTCCATGTTGATAGAATCCTACATTATATAGAAAAATGACTAGAAGCAGCATTTGCATTTTTGAAGTTATTCTCAAAGTACGGGAATTTTGCTAAAGGATTTTTATGACCAAATTATTTTCTTTGAAACTAGGATATTCATATTTTTGTTGCTATTATCATTTGCTCAAGATCATCTGTTCTGTAATAATAGTTTATTTTTGTCAATTTGAAATATCAATTTTGGTTATTTTTAATGTCTCAAAAATCTTCTATCTGATCATTTTAAGTGGTTAGAATCAATAAATTACACTTGATAAACAATCTTTCCAAATATCTGCTGGGATTGTGTTTTATAGGACATCATTCTGACATTAAGGTAAAATTAAAAGATGCTAGTAGTCTCTTAAAAAGAATACACTTTTTAGTGAATGGCTTGTTTCAAAATATAAAATTGTTTTATCAGTTCTAGCTATTTAAAAAATAAGATAGATGATGTCACACATAAGGAAAGATAAACCCTTGCTTCTGCTCATAAATGAAATGAAATAGGCACCTGCCATTCCATCAAATTTTCATATTCAATAGAAAATATCTCCCTGCTTGTTTTTATTCTACTCTGTAGTTACATGTGCACTAGTATACATTATATATAGTATGTATACATATAATAGGGACTGAATTCATGACCACACTTTAGCAATGCAGGTATGCTATCATTTGAGCCAAATCCCCAATTTTTAAAATTAATTAATTTATTGTCAACATGATGTGCCAAGGCTTTATAGTTTCATACGTAAGGCAGTGTGTACATTTCTTATCAAGCTTGTTACCTCCTCCCTCATTTTTCTCCATCTTTCCCCTTCCCGAATTCCCTCCACCACCTCCAACAACAACCACCCCCGCCAGGAGTTGTACATTTGGTTTGCAGCATATTGTCTTGTAAGTATTGCTGTTGCATTTGTTACCTTTTACCCTTTGTCTATCCATTTTGATATCTTCCTTCCCTTCCCTAGTTCCAATAAATGTATATACAATACCCACGGTAACAAAATCAGTTAGTTATTTTAAATGTAGGTCTCTCCTTATGCCTGGGCTATGTTCCTACTACTATTGCTCTACTTGTTCAGCAGAGATGACATGTCTGCACCACTTTTCCCTGGCATTAATGATTAGAACAAACATAGACCACTGTGTCCCACTATTGGTTGAATCTGGCAAATTCAAATTTTCTTCTTGACTACAGTGGACTGGAACTGCAATCCCCAGAACTATGCCTCTCACATAGTTAGGATATTTAGGATTACCAGTCTGAACCACTGCATCTGGCTGTATACATATCCTAGAATTATACTAACATGTCAGTCCTGTGATTACATGGTATTTATACATAGATCAAAATACCAGTAGAGATATCAGCAATTAGTTGGTTCAAAAATATAAAACAAATGACAGCCCATGTGACATAAGAAGTATGTAGGAAACCAGGAACATATTGAAGAAATGCCTTGTCTGATCTTTCCTTCAAACATTGGGAAGAAGGTGTTTCTTCTGATAATCTCATTTGCAGGTAAGTCATTTCTAGATAGACAAGGAATTAATAGCATGAAGCTATACCTGTCAAATCTGTCTAACTAAATCCCCCAAACACGACATTTAGTAACTACAATTTTGGCAAAAAGAAAAAGCTAGAAGAGAGAAGAGAAAGGAAGTTGTAAAATATAAAGCTCTCTTCAAGATTTGTAACAAAGGTTGAATACACCTGTCAGAAAAATTAGTGGACTTTAGAAGGTGGTATAGGTTTTAGTTTATTTTTTATAATAATAATTACTTATTTATTGTCAAAGTGATATACAGAGGGGTTACAGTTTCATACATTAGGCCATGGGTACATTTCTTGTACTGTTTGTTACCTCCTCCCTCATTCCCCCTCTCCCCCTCCTCCTTTCCCTCTTCCCCCATGAGTTGTTCAGTTGGTTTACACCAAATGGTTTTGCAAGTATTGCTTTTGGAGTCTTTTGTCTTTTTATCCTTTGTCTCTCAATTTTAATATTCCCTTTCACTTCCCTAGTTCTAATACCAGTATATACAGTATCCAGGGTACTCAGATGAGATACACTAATTGCTCAGGTACAACCACAGGAAGGGGATACAAGAGGATCATCAATAATAGAAGCTACAGTTTCACATGGCATGTTGAAAGTAATTACAACTGTGATATAACAACCGTTTGGGGTTCATTTCATTTAGCATCATCTTATGTGTTCATAAAGGCATAGCTATTGGGCTCTTGTGATCCTCTGCTGTGACTAGCCTGTTGATTACGTCGTCTACCACAGTGGTAGAGGTTTTAGATGGTGTAATCACCCAGCCTTTGTAGGAACGTATGCAACTGAGTAAAATTCATTTTTTATTGCTAACATTATCCATTGTCTCACAATCATGGAAACAACTTGCTTAGGTGAAATATGCCTTCTCATGAATTGAATTTCTGTTAAGATTCTGTAGTCCCTCATGAGAAAGGAATCTCCACAGATTCTGACAAGCCTTCCAAATGCATACTATGTCTAAATTCATGGATAAACACAGCACACACTGTCACAAATAACACTTTTTTTTTGCCAGTCCTAGGGCTTGAGCTCAGGGCCTGGGTTCTGAGCTTCTTTGTGATCAAGGCTAGTGCTCTACCACTTTGAGCTCCAGTGCCACATCTGTCCCTTTCTGAACAGTTCGTTGGAGATAAGAGTCTCACAGACTTTCCTGCCCCAGCTGGCTTTGAACTGTAATCCTCAGATCTCAGCCTCTTTGGTAGATAGGATTACAGGAACAAGCCACCAATACCTTCCCAAATAGCACAATTTAATGCAGCAAAATTATACATATATTCTAAGGAATGGAATTAATGGAGTGCCAATGATTTACATAAAATAAATAAACAAAAACAAATTTACATAAAACAAATTTACATAAAATAAAAGCCACATTACACTCTCTTTTAGGTGTAAGCACTTTCTCATAGGAAGCTATCTGAATAAGATGTTTGGGAGGCAATGAATTAAATGAGAAAATGGTAAAATGACAACATAACAATACATGATGAAGATTATAAAAGCATGAATACATATCTGCAGAGTTATTTTAATGATGAATAAATCTGAAATTGTATTTAAAATTTTGGTGTACTAAATCCCATTTGGAATAGCGGGTGCCACATGATGCTTTGATATATTTTTTAATTATTTCAGTATCATATAATGCTATGTATTTGGACTGCTTCACTGAATTTTTCATTACTTATTCCATGTACTTACATCATTTGAAAGCCTTGATTTTTGCTGATGCCTATCAGCATATAAACATATTCAATTAAAAATAAATCGGATCCTATATTCAACCACATCTAACATTCTCTTTTATGACTGCCCTGCATACAGAATTTTATTACAAGTAAATCAACAGAGACTAAGAGTACAATGATGGTTACAAATATCTGGTGATGGTGTGGGGATTTGGGTAGACATTGGTCAAACGATGTACATTTATTGAAAGGAATAAGTGAAAGACATCTTCTTACAAAATGGTGATGATAGTTACGAAGTAATATACCACATCCATGAAATAGAGCTAAACTAAGAGATGCAATTCTTACCACAAAATCATCAGTATGTTAGGCAAGATACATATTTAACTTGATTTAGTCATTACACAATGAGTAAATGTTTTATATACATGCATTAAGATACTATTTTGGAAATATGTTTAGTGAATTATAAATATATGAGAATTTGTCATTCAAAATAAATGGTTTACAATGTTTGACAAGAAATGTACTCATGACTTTGTGGATGTAACTGTAACCTCACTGTACATCACCTTGACATTAAAATTAAATTAAAAAATAAATATTTTTAATGAATAATCAATATTTACATTTATCTTTTGCAAAACCTTTCTAGATATCTAGGGTCTCCAGGTAATCTCATTTTCCTAGGACACTCCAATTTAGGCCTTCTGATAAGGTTTTATTTTTAATAGTGCCTCCTTTTGTTCTGAAAAATAAGATGAGGCTTTAGGATCTAGTTAAATGACAGAAAATTTTTCTAGCATGCACAAGGTCTTGGTTTCTTTTCACAGAACCATAGAAGAAAAGAAAATTTAGGGTAATTATATTACACAGTATGCTAAATACACAATAACTTGTTAAAAACAAGATTAAAAAGGAAAGATTAAACTTACATAGCATCAAAAATACATTCCTCTAGTATCCAGAAGTATACAATTTTATTTACTTCAAATCTATCTTTAATCTTTTCACTAAGAGACAGAAAAACACAAGCTAACCTGTACCCAAGAATTAGAAGATTATCTAATGATGAAAACAATATAATGAGTTGAATGAAATCACAATTGTAATTCAAGGGAGAATTTCTGGGAAACTACTATCTACCCCTCCCCAATCTTAGAAAATATTAGAACTGTTAATTTTCTCTTGATATCACAAAGTATTCCTGTTGTTGACAAGTAGTGTTAAGAGGTATTCAATAGTAACACCTTCTCTTGATATGGAAGAGTTTGGGCATCCATCTCTAAGTTCATGAAAAAGTAGGAGCCCAGATATAAATGCATATGCTTACAACCCACCAATTTTCCACAAAGATACCACAAATTCAGAGTGGGAAAAATATAATCTCTTAAATAAATTATTTTAGGAAAACTAGAGAGTCATATGCAAAAGAATAAATTCCTTCTTTTATCTCACAGGTTTGTTTGTTTTTTTTTTCGGTGCCTGAACAGGGACATGAATTTTATCTCACACTTTAGAGTAAACAAATTAAAATAGACTATTAAACATATACATATAACACCTTAAACTGTAAAGCAGCTAAAAGAAAATATAAAGGAAAAACATGTTATTTGCTTGCAATATTTTTTTGGAGATACCCAAAGATGCCACAAAAGCAAAATTAGACAAATAGGACAATGTAAAACTATTAAAGACCTGTGTAATTTCAGCAAGAATCAACAGAGTCTGAATTCAGCTTATGGAAGTATATAAAGACTCAATATACAAGAAGTATAGAGTTCCCTTTTGGCCATTATTGGTGGGAATGTAAACTTGTTCAAACACTCTGGAAATCAATGTGGAGGGTCCTCAAAAAACTAAACATAAAACTCCCGTATGACCCAGAAATCCCACTCCTAAGCATTTATGCAATAGAGTATAAACAAGGCTACAATAAAAGACTCCAGTACATCCATGTTCAGTGAAGCATTAGTTACCTTAGAAAGATATGGAATCAGTCCAGACACCCCTCAATGGATGAATGGATTGAGAAAATGAGGTATATATATACAATGGAATTCTACCCATAAAGCAGAGA
Source organism: Perognathus longimembris pacificus (assembly GCF_023159225.1). Lineage (NCBI taxonomy): Eukaryota > Metazoa > Chordata > Mammalia > Rodentia > Heteromyidae > Perognathus > Perognathus longimembris. The sequence goes on along the minus strand of NC_063188.1, from coordinate 6,779,233 downwards.
ATGTCATTGCACCATTTGTAAGGAAACGGAGAGACTTGAAGAAGATTGTGTTAGTTGAAGTAAGCCAGACCCAGAGAAGCACAGGTTGCATAGTTAGTGGGAAGTAGACTGTGCCTATAAATCTACAAGTAAGCACACTGGGTGGCACACAAGCAGTTTATAAATGAAGTGACTGAAGTATAATAGAATCAATGGAAAATCAAATAGTATAATTCTTTTTTTATTAATTGAACATAAATTTTTTACAAGGTGTTGTGCAAAGAGGGTGCAGTTACATAGTAGGGCAGTGTGTACATTTCTTGTGATATCTTATGACCTGTTTTTCTATCCCTTGTCTGGGTCAGGTAGACATATATGCAATATACAATGTATCAAGAACATATACAGTATTCACAGACTTGGTCTCTACTGTCTCTCCGTCTGCCTTTGTTAACAGTCATATATCAGGGAGATCATGCCCCTTTGTTTTCTGTGTTCTAGGCTAGTCTCACTCAACATTATTTGTTCGAGTTCTGACCATTTCCCTGCGAATAACAATATTTCACCATTCCTAATCGCTATGTAGTATTCAATTGTGTATAACTACCATATATTTTGGATCCATTAGTCTGTGGAGGGGCATCTGGGTTGTTTCCATATTTTGGCTATTGTGAATTGTGCCGCGATAAACATGGAAGTACAAATGTCTTTTTGATATCTTGGGTTTTGCTGTGTAGGATAGATGCCTAGGAGTGGTATGGCTGGGTCAAAGGGTAGGTCTATATTGAGCTTTTTGATAAACCTCCATACTGTTTTCCAAAGTGGTTGTACTAATTTGCACTCCCACCAACAATGGAGAAGGGTTCCTCTTTCCCCACAGCCCCTCCAGCATTTGTTGTTTCCTGAGTTCAGAGTATAGGCCATTCTAACTGGGGTGAGGTGGTATCTCAGGGTTGTTTTTATTTGCATTTCCTTTACTAGCAGGGATGTTGAGCATTTCCTCATGTGTTTCTTTGCCATTTTTATATCTTCTCTTGTGAAGTCTCTCTTTAGCTCTTTTGCCCATTTCCTAATAGGTTTATTGGACTTGGAGGGGCTTAGTTTTTTGAGTTCTCTGTAGATGACCGATATCAGGCCTTTGTCTGTTGCCGTGCTGGTAAATATCCTTTCCCATATCGTTGGCTGTCTTTCTATTTTGGTGGCTATGACCTTAGCTGTGCAGAAACTTTTTAATTTGTAGTAGTCCCATTTGTCGAGTCTTTCCCCTATTTGTTGTGCCCCTGGGACTCTATTCAGGAAGTTCCTTCCTGTGCCTATAAGTTCTAGTGTCTTTCCTACTCTGTCCTTCAGTAGTTTCAAGGATTCAGGTCTGATGTTGAGGACCTTGATCCATTTTGAGTTGATCTTGGTGCATGGTGATAGGCTTGGGTCTACTTTGAGTTTTCTGCATATGGCTGCCCAGTTCTCCCAGCACCAGTAGTTGAAGAGGCTATGTTTATTCCATTGTATGTCTTTAGCTCCTTTGTCGAATATCAGCTGACTGTAAGAGTGCGGTTTTATTTCTGGATCTTCAATTCTAATCCATTGGTCTTCCTATCTGTTTTTATACCAATACCATGCTGTTTTTGTTATGATGGCCTTGTAGTAGAGCTTGAAGTCTGGTATTGTGATACCTCCTGCACTATTTTTTTGCCTAGAATTGCTTTGGCTATTCTAGGTTTTTTGCTGTTCCATATGAATTTATGGATTGGTTTCTCTATTTCAGTGAAAAATGTGGCTGGGATTTTGATAGGTATTGCATTGAATTTGTATAACAATTTGGGCAATATGGCCATTTTCACTATATTGATTCTGCCTACCCATGAGCATGGGAGGTCTTTTCATCTCCTTGTGTCTTCTTTGATTTTCCTTATTAGATTTTTGTAGTTTTCATTGAATAGGTCCATCACGTCCTTGGTTAAGTTGATCCCTAGGTACTTTATTCTTTTTTTGGCTACTGTAAATGGAATTGTTTCCATAATTTCCTTTTCTGTTTGTCTATTGCTGGTGTACAGAAAAGCTGCTGACTTTTGTGGATTGATTTTGTATCCTGCTACTTTGCCGAATTGGTTTATTAGGTGTAGGAGTTTGGGTACTGAGTTTTTTGGGTCCTTCAGATATAAGATCATGTCGTGTGCGAATAGGGATAACTTGATTTCTTCCTTGCCGATGTGGATCCCTTTGATGTCCTCCTCTTGCCTTATTGCTATGGCTAGGGATTCCAGCACTATGTTGAACAGAAGTGGGGAGAGTGGGCATCCTTTTCTTGTTCCTGAGTTTAGGGGGAATGATTTAAGTTTCTCTCCATTTAATATGATATTAGCAGTTGGTCTGTTGTATATGGCTTTTATTGTTTTGAGGAATGTTCCATCTATTCCTGTTCTCTCCAAATCTTTTAATAAAGGCTTTTTGGGCATCGACTGAGATAACAATGTAATTCTTAATTTTAGATCTGTTTATGTGGTGAATTGCGTTGATTGATTTACGGATGTTGAACCATCCTTGTGACTGAGGGATGAAGCCTACTTGGTCATGATGTATGATTTTCTTGATCAGTTTCTGGATCCTGTTAGCTAATATTTTATTGAGGATCTTTGCGTCTGTGTTCATTAGTGATATTGGTCTGTAGTTCTCTTTTTTGTTGGATCTTTGCCTGGTTTGGGAATGAGTATGATATTAGCTTCGTAGAATGAGTTTGGGATTTCTCCCTCTGTTTCTATTTCGCGGAAGAGTTTGAGGAGTATTGGTATTAGCTCCTCACTAAAGGTTTTGTAGAATTCATTGGTGAATCCATCTGGGCCTGGGCTTTTCTTAGTAGGGAGGTTCTTGATTACCTCCTGTATCTCACCGTAAGTTATTTGTTTATTTAGTTGATTTATTTCTTCTTGGTTTAGTTTGGTCAGTTTGTATTTCTCTAAGAATTGATCCATTTCTGTAAAATTATTGTTTTTTGCTGAGTAGAGGTTTTGGAAATAGCTTCTTATGATTGTTTGAATATCGTGTGTACTTGTTGTAATTTTTCTGGTGGAGTCCCTGATTTTACGTATATGAGTCTCTTCTCTTCTTTTTTTTTTTGTAAGTCTTGCAAGGGGTCTGTCAATTTTGTTTTTCTCAAAGAACCAGCTTTTAGTCTTATTTATTTGTTGAATGGTCTTTCTATTTTCAATCAGATTTATCTCTTCTTTAATCTTTGTGATCTCTCCCCTCCTAGTAGTTTTAGATTCTGTCATTTCTTGTTTCTCTAGTTGTTTTAGTTTCATCGTGAGGGTATTCACCTGCTCTGCTTCCATTCTTTTAATGTGGGTGCTGAGTGCAATGATCTTGCCCCTCAGTACTGCCTTAGCTGTGTCCCATAGGTTTCTTTGTGATGTGTTTTCTTTGTCATTGTGGCTTATGAATTCGTTGATTTCATCTTTAATTTGGTCTGTGGCCCAAGTGTTGGATAGCAGCATGGCGTTTAGCCTCCAAGAGTGTGTATAGCCTCTGTGGTATCCTTTGTTGTTGAGGGTTACTTTTAATCCACTCTGATCAGATATAATACATGGGATGATATCAATACTTTTGTATTTGCTGAGGTTCTTTGTGTGGGCTATGACGTGGTCTATTTTGGAATATGATCCATGGGCTGCTGAAAAGAAGGTGTATTGGGTCTCTGTAGGGTGAAAAGTTCTATATAGGTCTGTTAGATCCATTTGGGAAATGGTGTTATTTAGGTCCTCAGCTCCCTTACTAATCCTCTGGGTGTTGGATCTGTCTCTTGGAGAGAGTGGGGTATTAAAGTCACCCACTATGATTGTGTTTGCATCTATCTTGCTCTGTAATTCTGTGAGAATTTGCTTGACATATGTAGGGCCTCTTTTGTTCGGTGAGTATACATTTGTCACCATGATTTCTTGATTCTGGATTTTTCCTTGTATTAATATGTAGTGTCCTTCTTTGTCTTTTCAAGTGGACTTTAATGAGAAGTCCAGCTTGTCTGTGATCAGAATGGCTACACCTGCCGTTTTGGTGGGTGCATTTGCTTGGTAGATCTTGCTCCATCCTTTCATTCGAAGCCTGTTTTTGTCCCTTGCTGTAAGGTGGGTCTCTTATAGACAGCAGATGTCAACTTTTTGTTTGCGAATCCATTCTGCCAGTCTGCTCCTCTTTATCGGGGAGTTTAAACCATTTATATTTAAAGAGATCAAGGATAAGGGTGTTTTTTCTCCTTCCATTTTCTTGTTGGGCTGTTTTTTCCTCTTTTTTTTTCCCCTGTCTTTAGTGAGCTGGTCTTTCTGCTGGACTTTGGCTATTGAAGTTTCTTTCTGATTCTGTCTGTGTGTCTTTTACGATCTCTGTTGGGTGGGGTTCCCCTCTTAATATTCGCTGTAGGGCTGGTTTTTTATTCACATACTCCTTTAGCTCCTCTTTGGTGTGGAAAGATCTGGTTCTCCCTTCGAATGTGAACTCCAATTTCGCTGGATATTTGATCCGAGGTTGTAAATTGTTATTCTGGAGTACTTGGATGGTGTTCTTCCACTCACTTTGAGCTTGGTAAGTTTGTGTGGATAAGTCAGATGTTATTCGAATCCTCTTCCCATTGAAAAAAGTTTCCTTCTTCGCTTTGGCTGAATTCAGAATTTGCTCTTTAATCTTGAGGTCTGTAGTCTTGAATATTATGTGCCTTGGGGTGGCTTTCCTGGGGTCTGGCCTGCCAGGTGTCCTATAGGCTTCGGTTACCTGGATGGGGTCCCCTGTGAGATTGGGGACGTTTTCTGCAATTACTTTATTGAGAACATGATTAAGCCCTCTTTTCTGGTATTCGGCTCCTTCTTCTATTCCAATTATTCGCAGACTATATCTCTTGTCTTTGTCCATTAGTTCCTGGATTAATCTTCCCTGAAGCTTCACCTTTTCTTGGAGTGTGGTCATTTTCTGGTTGTTGTCAGCTGCTTCATCGTCCAGGCAAGAGATTCTGGATTCTATATGGTCCACTCTTTGTGTTATGGTTTCAACTGTGGAGTTTATGGATGTCAGAGAGCTATTTATGGTTGTCATATCAGCTCTGATCGTGGAAATTTCTTCCTTTAACGAGTTGTATTTTAAATCTATTTTTTCATGCATTTCAATTCTCAGGATGTGGAGATTTTCTTTAAAGGCGGCTTGCATTGTATCCATTTTTGCTTCCATTTCTTTAATTGAGGCTTGCATTGTATCCATTTTTGCTTCCATTTCTTTCTTGGCTTCCTGGGTGTCCTTCCAGATTTCCGCTCTAAACTCCTGGAATTGTTTTCTGATTTCATTTCTGACGCTTTCGATCATTCCTGTTAACATGGCCTCATTTGCTTTTTTAGTTTCCATCTCCTCTTCAGTCATGCTGCTTTTTGGAGCTGGCGAGTTGGCTTGCCCTTTGATGAACTGAGTTATGTTTCTTTGTGATTTGCGCATCTGGAGTTCTGTGTAGGTCTTCCCTCTCTCCTGTGTAGGCATGTCAACGGCAGCAGGTGCTGTCGCTGTGGCCCTGCCCACCAGTGCAGGGTACGCCTACCAGAGCAGGCGATGTCGCTGGGGGCCCCGCCCTCCTGTGCGCTGTGCGTCCACTACAACAGGCACTTTAGCGGGATATGCCTCCCAGAGCGAGCCCCGGGTTGTTGGGTTGTGCTTGCGCCCTCCTGCGAGTCCGTTGGGGGGGTGGCGGTATGTGTGGGGTCCAGTGGGATCGACTGTCTGGGTGTGGCTTGGCACCCTCAGACCTCGCCTCCGCTGCGAGGGGGGGATGTGATCAGGCTCAGGTGACCCTGCTGGGCTGGTATTGCCCACCAGTGCCTGTGATTTTAGTTGTAAGAGTCTGCGAGGTCCAGGCGCCTCGGGTGGGGCTTTCCCAGCGCCTGATGGGGGCTCCCCGCCTGATTTGGAGGTTCTTTGTTCCCTTGGGATGGGGAGGGGGAGGGAGGGAGATCTAGCTCCTTTGTCGGGCTTGGGTCTCTGATAGCTGGTCTCCCGTTGGGGGAGGGGATAATGGGGGACTCACTTTTGCTGCTTTGTGTGTGTGTCCCGCGCAGCCGTTGGCCCTCCAGGGGTTGGCGAAGTGTCATGGTGGCTTCCCCGGTTCCCCCTTTCTGCCACGCTGGGTTCCCTTGTCCAAACCTGGTGTGGACCTGAACTTCTCGTCGCTGCTGGTGTATGTCTTGGTCCGCACCCTGCCTTGTGACCGTGGGGTCTCCCGCTATATGGATTCTGTGCTCCTGGCAGCCTGTCTGCCAATTGCCGGGTTCCCCTATTTTTTTTTTTTTGCCAGTCCTGGGCCTTGGACTCAGGGCCTGAGCACTGTCCCTGGCTTCTCTTTGCTCAAGGCTAGCACTCTCTGGACAGAGATTTAAACTGCCGGGGGCATCTTCATGGAGCCCTCCTGGGGGTCGTATAATTCTTTAGAAAGATTAAATCAAAGCTTAACAAAGTAAGTACCAGAAAATAGGTGCTTGTAGGGGCAGAGGAGAGGGTGGGCAAAGGGAGAGGGATAGAAGAATGAACGAAGGGAGTAGAAAGCAGTCAAAAATGCATTGTATATGACACAGAACTGAGAAAAACAGGGAAGGAGTGAGTAGAAAGGGGATGAATATGTTAAAGATATGACACAGATCAAGGTGGATGCATTATATACATAAATTTCCTTGATAAATGGAAAAAAGTTCAATACTTGTAAAAATTAAGAAAAGGGAAGGGGAGGGTTGGGAAGGGTTCGTGAGATTGTGGAAAGGGATGACATTGAACAAGAGGCACTGTATTTATAAACTGTTTTATTGAATGGCAATTTTTTTGTACAACTACCTAAAGAAAACAAAAATTATTAAAAGTAAAATAAAGCATGGTGAACATAGTTAAAAATTCAGGTTAGCAATAGGACTGGATGAGTTCATTAAAATTTTTAACCTCAGTTTACTAATTTGAGAATGTCTTATAAGAACACTCCAAGTCATTAATGGAGAAGAAAAGAGAAAATGTTAGTAATATATTTTATTAATTGTAAAATACTACATAAAACATTTGTAGTTATTGTGTTAAGAATCTCATATAATAAACTGAAAGTGATATAGTCTCTTACTGGAAATACGTATTTTCATAGCCATCATACTGTTTTCAAGAACATGACATCTTTATATATCATAGAAACCACACATACATGTAAGCTCTTATATAAAATTAGGCAACCACTAAAATCATGCAACCCTGTGTTTGGAATATTTTCATATTTTCCCAGGCTATTAGATAATTATTGTGATTGTTTTATATTGATTTCATTATTTTTTTGGTCTAACACCAGGCCTACTACTCAGTTCCTGACACTTTTGATCATTGGCTAGAGCTAAAGAAAAGTGAGTTGGTTTCCACACCCAATTTATTCTTTCCTTTTTAAAAGCATAATTATTGTGTCTAATCCATTGTGTAAATATATACATATGGAAAATATTTTAGGATTTGTGAGTCATATGACCTGTCAAAACTTCTCTAATTCTTGCTGTAGATAATAGAATTATGATGTAACTGTGTCCCAATAAATATTAATTTACAAAAGGTGGCCTCTAGTCAGATTTGGTCTGTGATCCAAAGTTACTGATGCATCACCTAATCAACTGATAATAGCTCCTTAACGTGATATGAATATTACTATTACTGTGATCGAGTTGAGAAATGAGACCATTTGTAAATCACTCCAGGAGATGAAAATTACATAGAAATATTTGCAATATAAATCATATTTTGATGTTATGAGTTTGTATAAATTCATACATTCATATTTAGTGTGTGAAACACAATGTGTTAAAATAGTATCTACAGAGGTTCTAATATACACTCACAGGTTGTATTTGTCTAAGACTTTTAAGGGATATTAACATGTATTATATTTTTGTACTTATATTTTGTTCTACAAATGTGCCACAGAAGATTGCGAATGTTGGCACAGGCTTATAATCCTAGCACATCAGAAGCTTAGAAAAGAGGTTTGTGAGTTTGAGGTCAGTATGGTCTACATAGCAAGACCCTATTTTCTTTTATTCTTAGATTTCTAAAAGGAGGTCAGCATAAGGTATTTTTCATATTTAGTATATATACTTATTGTTTCATGATGACCAGAGAGTGTTTGCAGCTCCATATCACCTCCACATTCTAGACAGTAAAAAAAAAAAATAACAAGACAAAACAAAAAAAAAAAAAAAAAACAGAAAGGAAAATGTTAGGTCCAATATATTCGTGTTATTAGAAAAAAAAAGTTTGAAAAATCTCCAAGCTGACTTCAATGTAAGTTTCATTGCCCAGAAGCATAATAACTAAGTCTCTTCTAACTTAACAGAAAGGACTTACTGGAAAAAGGAAAGTTAAAGGGGAAGGTCCGAAGGATGCCAACCAACAATATAAGCATATCAGTTGACACTATTCCATACTATAAGTATTAAAGGATGAAGTTTTAGCTTCATACTTTCCAACTGTTTTCTCATAAAAATATTAAAATGGCAAGAAAATTAACTGTATATTAAAGACAGAAAGAGTTGGTCTCCATGTGGCTAAATGGAAGTATCAATATTTTGGCATAAATAAAATCCATATGAGTCATATGAATGTAATACAGGACACTAAATTAAGGTTCAGATCAGGCAAAAGTTGTAGCTGAGAGAAATTGTTGAAAAGCATTGTGCCTGACTTGGGTATTAGTTCGAGACAATGGTATGTGAGTGTAAATAATTCATATTAGCATCATCTTATATAATGTACATTGTAATAATTATGCATTAGAGAAAAGGAATAATTGTTCCAGAATTAAAACCCTTTTTAGTTATCTAGGCTGAATGAGAATAAGCTTCCAGTGGCGAATCTACACAATGAAATGTCTAGCTCCACATGAAGCAATTAATAAGGTAAAGTTTCAATTATGAAGCCCAGAATTATGTATCCATTAAAATGTTTTTGTTACATTGTAAATAGCAATAGTAAATCATTCTAAGATACTTCTTGAAAAAAGAAAAGAGAAGTGGATTAGGATCATTTTTCTTCAAGAGAAAAGTAGGTCAGGGAATCATAAGGGTAAAAGGAAGGATTTAAGAACACACATGTGTAGATAAAACACTGGAAAATATTTCACCTACTTAATTTTTATTGATGAGATAATATGGAATGATATTCTTCTTTGTAGATTTTAGCAGTTTATACAGCTTTTATGATTAATGCACAATAGATATTTTATTCAGAAAAAATAAGTTTGTTAAATTGCTTCAAATTTAGACTCTATAAACAGGTAAAACAAGGTAAAACATGAAATAATGTCTTGTTCTCATGTGACTTTGTGTTTCTCCATAGTTATGCTTAGTTTTAGCCCACTCATTGTTGTGTTTATCCTATAATTTAAACTACCCTTATGGTTTTATTCGTAGATTGTTTTCCATATTTCAGTTTTGTGAAAATGGGACAGGATTAGAGCAAACATACATAATTTAAAAGCTAGAGTTTTAAAACCTTTAGATGTGTATTTAGTGAGGTGAGATTTTTCTCTGATAGACAACTAATCTTTTGAGTTAGTAGACTAATTAAAAGTCGCAAAGCACTTGCTGAGTTTAGAGTTGAAATTGCTCACATAATGTATAAATCAGCCTCATTTATTGAAAGGTCAGCATTTTTTTCTACCTTATCTAGGCTTGAGCTCATGAATTTAATTTTATGGCAAAACTCCTTAAAACCTTCCTGCTTTCGTGGTTATTCACTCAACATTTGTGGTCACTGAGAGCATTTTATTTTTTCAATAAGAGAACAAAACACAAATTTTCTACTCAGCTAGAAGAATCCAGATTTCCACAGGTTGATGAGAGATGGAACAAAATAAAAAGCTAAAAATTCACATTAAAATAAAAACGATCTGAATTCTAATCTAAGCTAAAATTTCAATCATGTCTCTTAATAAAAATAAAGAAGAATTTGTTTTTTTAAATGTAACAGCTCTTGTATAGTGGCTGCTCTAAATGTTTCATAAATAATTTGAAAATATAATAATATTATATTATTTTGTTATTTCAACAAATATTTATAGAATGCTCAGTGCTAATGCATTATGGAAGGCCTAGGTAAATTTTGAGGTACAAAACAGTCCATTATTCACCTTGTTGTGAAGGTAGTAAAAAGAAAAGGCTGTATGTAAAGTGGACAAATGTAACTTTAGTCCTAAAAATTCTCACTGAGTGCTACAGATGTAGCTCAGTAGTAAAGAATTTTATTAGCATGCGTGAAACCGTATGTTTAAGCAGAGAATTACAAAGGGGAAATAAATCTCATTGAGATTTCTAGAAAGAACATAATGTACACATTTTTCATCAATCTGCTTTTATGAAACAACACAAACGCAAATGCAATTATGAGGAAAAATCAAACCAGAAATTGGAATCACTTTCAGAAAATAAAATTGAAAGATATTATCTCTAGGTAGTTTTAGTAAGGAATTATCATTTAACAAAACAGTTTATGAATGCAACATATCTTGATCAATGTCACCCCTTCAACATTCTTGACCATCCCTAGAGTCTCTCATTAATTTTGAAGGATATACATTGGATTCTTGTCTGTGTTTTCCCCTTCTCGTCTTTGTTTGTTTGTTTGTTTGTTTGTTTGCCAGTCCTGGGCCTTGGATTCAGGGCCTGAGCATTGTCCCTGGTTTCTTTTTGCTCAAGGCTAGCACTCTGCCACTTGAGCCACAGAGCCACTTCTGACCATTTTCTAAATATGTGGTGCTGAGGAATCGAACCCAGGGCTTCACGTATAAGAGGCAAGCACTCCATCACTAGGCCATATTCCCAGCCCTCCCCTTCTCATCTTCATTTGTTTCCCCTTCCTCCTTCCCCTTATCCCACCCCTTTCAAATACACCGTTCCTGGTGTTTTCTTTTAGTGAACTTTGAGTTTGACTTTTTCTGAAATGATACTATTCGAGGTTTCTCTTGAATACACGACATTTAAGTTAATTTATTTGTATGCATGTGCATACCACCCAACATATTAACTTATGAGCTTTCAAACTAAATCTACCTTCCAAATATAAGGGAAAGCATGGAGCCTTTTGTCTCTGGGATCCTTTTTTCTCTGGGCCTGACTTACGTCACTTAACATGATTATTTCAAAGTCTTTCCATTTCTTTACAAGCAGTACAATATTATTCTTTCAAATTGATGAGCAAAACTCCATATGTATAATGTATCTTCATAAACAATATATACATGAATATACATTTATGAATATATACATATATTCAATTTTCTTGATCAATTCATCCATTGAGGATCATCTGGGCTGATTCCTTGTCTATGGTGAGTGCCATAACATACCTAGTTATGCTGGTAGCTTTACTGTGTCCTGGTTTGTAATCTTCTGAGTAAATGCCCAGGAGTAGAATTGCTTGAAGCTTGGTTAGTTCTATGTTTAAAATTTCAAGAACCTCCATACTACTTTCTACAGTGGTTGAACAAGTTTAAATCCCCACCAACAGTGCATTATAGTCCTCTTCTGACTATATCCTCATCAGCATCTGTTATTTCTAGGCCACTGACTAGACAAATGTTTGTATTTTTCTCTATCTGCATATGTATATACATCCAATCACATGCACATGTACAAACATATACAAATATGTATAGCCATACATATATCTCTATGTGTTTTACAAATACTTCTAATATGTATATATTGCATACATATATACATACATATAAACAGTACATATGTGTGTAATAAATATATTTCTATATGAACATTTTAGAATTTTAAAATTCTCCAGTGTATTCTTCAGAAAAATGTATAAAAATAAGATAAAGCTTTAGTTTATGTATTAAATGAAGAAAAAAAATAATCTTGTAATTCAATCAAAAAATAATTAATATTTTATTAAACTAATATTCCCTTTAAAATTCTTTTTCAAGTCTTAGAATCCTACCCTAGATCCAAGAGGCTAAGGGACATCATCTACACTCTGAAATCAAGCCTATGAATATATCCTTTAGAGATTACAATGTTTGAGTGTTTATTTACATTTGAAAACATAACCAATTTCCCCCATGATTAAAAATATGTAGATTTTTTTGTACCAGTCCTTGAGCTTTTATGTTAGTGCAAGCTACAGCTCCAACTTGGGCCTTTTGTTAGATAAGTGAAGATCAGACTCTCAAGGCTTCCTTCCCAGGCCAGCTTCAAACTGTGATCCTCAGATGTCAGCTTTCTGAGTAGCTAGGATTACAGGCATGGGCCAGCAGTGCCCAACTAAAGACATGTAATTTTAAGTGATAATATTTTAAATCCTTGACTGATAAAAAATTAAATGCTGTAAAATATAGAGCCTGTAAAAAGATAAGAAGGATAAATAATGCTTTCCTCATACAAAGATAATGGGAATGCAAATCTATACTTCTTTTTCTTATAGTCTTCAGAAAATTCATTAAACATAATTACTCTCTAACCTTACATTAGGAAAAACTAAGAATATTTTATTTAAGGCTTAAAAGAGCAAAGACTCAAATTTTGCTTGAAGAATATCCCTGGTAGTATTACTTCTCAATATAATTAATTAATGCTTCATGAATAGATTGGCTCATTCACATAATTTAAAATAGTAGATCTATGAGATACAAATGATGTGACTGTACATACTAATAGAATATATTCACAGTCCAGTTTTGGTGAAAAATAATGTATAGGTAACCAGAACTTGAGTTGCGGGATTACTTACTTTTTCTTCAATTTCAAAAAGGTCCTTTCACTTTTTAAAATGCAATTTAAAATAAAACTCCAAACTGGACAAAGAAGGAATAATGAAGAAGTAAAAATCAGTTATAAACCAAATTTAGTCTTCTCTCCACAAGGGGCTGGTAGCAGGGTGACATAGGACAAGGAAATCAAGCATAAAAAATGAAATACAATCCCAAAGAGTAGGAAAAAATACTTAATTTTACTTCTCGCCAAAGAAGAATACTAGAGAGAGCTAGAGTGCTAAGAAAGAACAAAGAAACAAAAAGGGGAAAAAAAGAAAATACAAATAAAAGTGCAACAGCAGCTGAGATGCAGAAAACAAAACAAAACCCAAAGAGGAAATTCCAAATAGGAGACACAGAGAAAAATAGGACCAATGACATCTTTCATCAAGATGCAGAAAAATGAGGAAAGTGTGGATTCAACAGGAATATGAAGATACCTAAGTTCCTTCACAAGAGTTGGGTGGCAGTAGACTGAGTTTATGGTCCTTAGAAGAACGATGACCCAAACTGGAACACAGCAATCAGGAGTCCAATGCAATTCAATCCAACATCTTTCACAAAGGGCAAAGAACCAAGTTTGAAAACAATTACAATGAACAGAAATGGATTTTACAAACATGGACCAAGCTTTCTCAAAAAGGGGCAAAAAAAGTTTAAAGTGTGAGAACAAAGAAAAAACATTTCAAACTGAGAAAGCCATCTTCACTCCCTGTCAGGATCCTTTTTCTTTTATCCTCACCCTTCTAGCTTATCAGCTTTTTCACAGATTACTGTTGATGTTTTTCACAAATAGTTCATAGGAAACATGATGACAGTATCAGTGTAAAAAGTATCATGAACACATGGCCAGGATCCTGGAATAATAGTGAATGCTTTAATTATGAAACCCTAAAGGTAAAGTAACATTTCACAGAAGTGTATGATTCGAGTTTCTGTTTGTAACTGGCTCAAACTTGTTGCCTCTAATCACAGCAGAGCAAAAGTAGATTATTGGACATGAATGTAGAGATCCCTTTGTATTGTGTTTAGAGTACCTTTCCCTTTGGGTTAAATAGAGAAGTACGAAAGGAGTAAAAAGACACTCTAGATTTCACATGTCTTCATCTTTCAAAGGACCTATATGGCAATGCTATAATTGCCTGGAAATATTTTAGCTTGCGAAAACTATCTCCCTTTCTTTTAAAAAAAATTTTTTATTGTTATTATAAAGGTTATATACAGAGGGGTTCTCCCTTTCTTTTTATTCATATATTTTCCACTTGGAACGACAGCTTTTAACATGACCACATAAAATATTGCTTTACTCCAGAGATCTAAGAGAATTTGATACATAAAGACTTTTCATTTGATTTTATTTTTAAATATTACATTTAAATGTTTGTGGCTTTGATGCATAAGCAATAAATGAATTCAATGTTAAAAAAGAAAGGACATTTTTCATTTAATTAAATGGATGACAATATGTGTCCATAAGGGAATAGGATTCACTTGTCCTGGGATTCATTAACATAATTAATGACTGTAAATATGGCAATGATCCTAAGTCTGAAGGGGAGGAGGCTAAGCACCTTTTGTGTGCTAACAATAGAAATTTTACTTTGTTCTACTTATTCTTTTCACTGGACATGCAATAGTTAATGTTATTTTCTGGAGAAAATCATGTTATTAGAACTGAACCAAATTCATATTCCTTGTAAAATGCTTTGAGACCTTTATTTTCCATTAGAAAAATTAATTTTGGATTTTTCCCTGGCCTTTTCATCTAGAATGATGAAGCTTCTTTAAAATAGGTTGGGTAGAATATTATTCTTATTTCATAATCACTAAGGTACATAATACATTATAATATGCTTTTGAAAAATGTATGCAAGAAAGTTTCATGACCCCCCCCTCAACTGGCATTACTCATAGCCAGACATAGCCGACCTTACCTGTGGGGTATAGATCTTCAGTGAAATTTTTTAAAAACATAATTTGCATATTTATGAACTCAACTTTTAAATGTTTGTGAGTTCATATTTAGAACATAATCAAGCTGATGATTTTCACTGGTTTATATATGTAAATTAGTATTTTACAAAATTGGAATCTATTTCTCCAGATTAATTTCATTTTACTAATACTGCATTAATTTATACTCTAGAAAAAATGATAACATTTTTGAAAATAGATTTGTCATTTTGAGCTTTTATGGACTTAAATTTTTCTTAGAAAATAATTGTTTAATTTTTGATGCTTTGTAATTGTATTCATGGTGATTTGACATTGAAATAAAAAGAACTGAAAAACCAAACAAGGATGAAGCATCACATGGTATGTTGAAAATAGCAATGATTAACCACTTGTTTCCATAACTTGGAGTTCATTTTGTTAGCATCATCTTTGTGTTTCTATGCACATAGCTATTGAGCTATTGTGATCATCTGTTAGGACTATACTAGATGTGTACTAATTATTGCCAATGAGGGAAACCATAGTGTCTATGTTTCTTTGGGTCTGGCTCACTTCTTTTAGTGTGGGTTTTTCCAAGTCTTTCCATTTCCTTATGAATAGTGCAATGCCATTCTTTCTGATAGAGGCATAAAATTCCATTGTGTATATTACCACATTTTCCTGATCCACTTTTACTGAGGCACATCTGGATTTGTTCCATATTTTAGCAATGGTAAATTATGTTGTGATGAACATAGTTCTGCTGGTGGCTTTTGTATGTATGTTTATTGGAACTAGGGGAGGGAAGGGGAACATCAAAATGGAGAGACAAAAGGTAAAAGGCAAACCAATGCAACAGCTTACAAGACAATATGCTGTAAACCAGCTGTACAGGTCAGGGGAAGGAGGGAATGGGGAGGGGGGAAGGTGGGAGAAAATCAAAGGAGGCGGTAAAAAGTTTGATAAGAAATTTACTCACTGCTTTACCGATGCAACTGACCACTTTTATGAATATTAAAGCAACATTTACGGAGTTAGTAACCAAGTTAAAGGGGCATTTTGCCATGCCACAAATCATTTCCTTTGAAACAATATTTATTATGCCAGTTTGAATTCTAGTACTCTTTTTTTTTGTTGAAATTGATTAGTTGTATAAAAGAGTTTCCTTAAGGGCTGGGAATGTGACTTAGCGGTAGAGTGCTTGCCTGGCCTGCGCAAAACCCTGGGTTCGATTTCTCAGCACCACATAAACAGAAAAGGCCAGAAGTGGCTCTATGGCTCAAGAGCTAGAGTGCTAGCCTTGAGCAAAAAGAAGCCAGGGAGAGTGCTCAGGCCCTGAGCGCAAGCCCGCCCCCCCCCAAAATGTAAAAAAAAAATAAAAAAGAGTTTCTTCCACACATGCATATAATGTGTTTTAATCAAACTTACTTCCTCTAATACTATTTCTTTTGCCCCTACCCATTTATTATTCTATTTTCATACATACATGTGATCTTATTCATCTCCACTTTAAAAATCAGTCACATAAATTAGCACATAGTAAAACACTCCCACGAATTGATTTTAGCTAATAATGTAACAAATGAACAATCACTTGATGTTAATCATTTCAATGCATGAAAGCAATTAAATATATTATTTTAAATTTGGTGTTATTTATATTTATACAAACTAAAACAACTAGAAATCTAAAACAAAACTATAAGGCAAATATGTACAGAGGTATATATTCATATGTACATGTATGTGTGTATGCAAACATTATATATGAGTATATATTAATGAATGTGAGATGCAAATGTGAGTGCAAATTTCCCAATGTTAAGTTAAATATTTTTCAATTCTTATCCTTTCCTTTATTTATGTATATACTTACACTTTTAGTACAGAAAGTGGTACAGTGTTTTATTAAAACACATCATATATCATGCAAATGCAATGATTATAAATTAACTTGACAAAACTAAAAGAGGATAAAATTCTGTCATATTTAATTTTAAAAAAATTATAGCAATGGTAGATATTTAGAAAAATGACAAAGAATAAAATCATTGAAATGTGGGTGTTTTCTTCTTGTGTATTTTTACCCCTTTCTCTAATCAACATGCATTTTAGAAAAAAAAAACATGCTAATATATTTCAAAATGTGATAATAATTTTGAAATTATTTTAAAATTTTGTGTAGTCTAAATCATCGCAGTTTTTGGAACTATAAGTCAAGTTTATACTTATCAATTTAAGAATGATCACATTTAGAAAATAAAATTTTAAATCCCTAAAGTACTCAGAGTTTCTCAACACAATATTTTCTTTGAATGAAGTGATCCAACATTATGATCAAGTGTTCTGTAAACATACAAATCTGCTTTATGCTCTTACAGAACTGTAGTGAGATACATTCAAGGAGCCACATGGGGGCAGAAGAACAACATGGTTTAAAACAATTCCAGCCTAGAAATCTTGCAGCTGAATTTTACCTAGTCCAATATTCTTAACTATCAATATTGTTAAATCCTAACATGGCAGCATATCCCCTTTAATTCTTTCATTTTCCATTCATAAAATATACTATTTGTAGAAAATGAATAAAATAAGTGATCTAGTAAAGGGTATCATCCATGCATTCGCATCATAAATTTGTTCTTAGATTTTAATAAGCAAGTGTCAACATGCATGCATTTTTGTTCTAGTATATGTCATTCTTTTACTTTATCTTACTTGGTCATTTAATAAGGAGTCTCTCATCAATATATCTCAGGAAAGAACTGAAATCAATGAAAACACTGGAATCACAGATGCATAATGTGTCTGATACATGGAGATGATATAGACGTCCACTAGCCTAAATCTCTTATTTAACATTCGAGAAATATAGAGCCCAAAAATAACATGCATAAAAGACATAGCTTGCAAACTCAGAGGTGAGACTACATGGCAAAGTTGGTGTGTGTGTGGGGGGGTGTAGAATCATCTAGAAGAGCCAACAATTCAGATCTCACTTGAGCAGATCTCAGATATCCAAATTTGTGGTTGCAGTGACAATGTCAAGTAAGGCCTGGGATGGAGAAAGCTGTGCTGTCTATCATATGTGTGTGTTTTGTCATATGGAAGCCCATATTTCCAGGTGGTCTGCAGAATTCATTTGTGATACTTCGTGAAACAATTTCAAAAGCAGCATCTGGGTGCTGATGGCTCATGTCTATAGTCTTAGCTACTTACAAGATTGACATTTCAGCATCAAGGTTGAAAGGTAGCTTGATCAAAGTCCAGGACACTACATCTCCAATTACCAGCCAAAAGGTGGATGTCAAACCACAGCTCCTGTGGTAGCCTGTGGTAGATGCCAACCTTAAGTGAAAAAGCCAAGCAAGTGCTGAATTCAAGACATAGTACAACCACACACTGAGAGAGACAGAAAGACAGACAGACAGACAGAGACAGAGACAGAGACAGAAAGTCAGAGAGGGAGGAGTTTGGAGGGAGAGGGAGAGAGAGGGGGAGAGAATAAAAGATAATAACGCTTACTACAACAAACTTACTAACTAGACTAAGAAATAAGGCATTATCACAACTTAGCAGTTCCTATGTAACATAACATTTTTTCTTTCACTCCCTCTCACTACTCTAACCATAAAAATACTAGGCATTTATCAGTCCCTTACTGTTTATCATACAGTATATATATATATATATATGTATATATATATACACATATATGTATATATATGTGTGTGTGTGTGTGCCTTAAACGTTATATTGTCTGCTTTTGCTTCCTTTTGAATGTTTCATAATGAAATCATACTGAGTATTCTATTGTTCCATGTTTTGACTCATTTTTATTTTCCTGATATTCACTCGTGTAATTTTTAAAAATTTTGTTACCATTTAACATCTCCTTTAGTGACTATGATACAATGTGTTTATTCACTCTGCTACTTTGCAAATAGAAACAAGTAATCTACCAGAATCATTATACATATCTTCTTATTCAATGAGATACAGATTGGAATGATAATTTAATAGTGGAACTTTAGAGTCATAAAGGATCAGCACTTCCCAGTTTTTAAATAATAGCACATTATTTTTCAATGCATTTGAAACAATTTACTGACCAAGGTGCAACAGTAATAAGTTTGGGTTGCTCTTCCATCCATTAGCTGTGATTGGAAATGATATTCAATTGTTTTAATGTGCATGAAACTATATCTTGTCAGATACTCATCTGCCATTTGGGTGTCTTGTGTGAAATTACTATGAATTGTTTTGCATGCACCCGCATGTGGATAGCTATCCTGTTTTAAGGTTCCTGCCATCAATGGGAAAACAATGCAAGTCCAGCTTCTTCTGTTGAGAAGTCAAGTGATTTTTTTTCTTGGATTGGCCTGGAACCAAATTATCAGCATCATGTATATTTGCCACTATGCTCAGTAGCTAGTTGACAAGGAGCCTCTTAAATGTGTTCTCTATGCTGTCCTCAAGCCAGAGACATCTTGATCTCAGGCTCCTAACTAGATAGAATTACACATGTGAGGGATTGTGTTTGTTCTTATAGAATCCTTATACAACTCCACATTGTTACACACTGATTGGTAAACATGTGTAAATGTAAAGATCATATAGTACAAGAAATGTACCCAAGGCCTAAAGTATGAAACTATAACCTCTCTGTAAATCACTTTGACAATAAATTTAAAGAAAAAGAAATACTTATAAAATTTAAATATGCACATGAAAGGAGATTTTAAACCAAGAAATACTGTAGGAAATCAGGATTATAGGAGTAAAAATAAACTGGAAATCAGTAGCTTATCTATCTTCCTAGAGTGCAAGCTGGTTGAGGACATGCATGTGGTATTAAAATTTATCATTTAAAATGTTTACAATTTATTCATTATTCCCACAGTTACTGAAGTTAGTCATTAATCAAAAATTCTTGTGAGGTGAATTAATTCTATATCAATTTATAAACCTTATCTGTATAATATATCGCAGAGTACAACAAGGATTATATATTCTGTTCATTAGTTTAGGTAGAAGTGGAATGGTATTTAATATCTTTCCTTACTTATTGAAACTTTTCTCCTTACTTCATGGTCATTAAGATAGTTTCCTATAAGATCTGTCTACTGAAATGAAAAATGATTGTAGAGTTGATGGATTGAAGCTACAATATGGAACTAAAATGATAATATGGTTATGCAAACTAAAACATCTCATCCCCTGCAGCAAATTTGACTGTTTATTTATGAAACCCTGTGAAGCAGGGTCTATAATTAAATTGCAGCTAGCCCCTTAGCCATAACATCTATCATGGAGGGGATGGCACCAGACTAAATGATAAATTGTTAAGGTCAAGCTACAATCAATATGCAAACATTCAATATATAACTGTGTGGCTTATGCCCTCCCAACAGTAATGGATAAAATTATTATAGATTCAATCTTCCTTTTCTTTGAATGGAGACATTCCTTAAGAAAAATAATTTAAAGAAGTATAGTAAGGTCACACCTTCTTTTATTTATTTGAACTCAACTATAATAACACTGAAATATTTTAATGAATAACCTTCTTGTTTTTTTTGTCTCAGACTATACAGACATACACATGTATTTTAACTTAGCATGTGGAGAAGTCTGATAATTTAGAATTGGCTATAATCACATGACAAATTATGATTTTCTCATACTTTTTATAAAAGATTTGTGACAGGGATGCAAAGTTGGTTTAATATACGCAAGTCAATTAATGTAATCCACCACATCAACCGGAGCAAGCTAAAGAACCACATGGTTTTATCTCTGGATGCGGAAAAAGTGTTTGATAAAATCCAGCACCCATTTATGCTAAAAGCCCTGGAAAAACTGGGATTCCAGGGAACATTCCTGAATATAATCAAGGCAGTTTATGACAAACCAACAGCTAGCATAACTCTAAATGGTGAAAAACTAAAGCCATTCCCTTTAAAATCAGGAACAAGGCAGGGATGTCCACTCTCTCCCCTGCTCTTCAACATAGTACTATAATTCCTAGCCCGAGCAATTAGGCAAGAAGAAAATATAAAGGGGATCCAAATAGGAAAAGATGAAGTTAAACTTTCTCTCTTCGCAGATGACATGATCCTATACCTAAAGAATCCCATAGACTCTACCCCCAAGCTACTAGAGCTGATCCTAAACTTTGGCAAAGTTGCAAGATATAAAATAAACCTTCAAAAATCAACAGCCTTTCTCTATGCTAATGACCCGAAGACCGAGGCTGAAATCAGGAAAGCAACTCCTTTTGCAATAGCCCCCCAAAACATAAAATACCTGGGAATAACCTTAACCAAAGAAGTGAAAGACCTCTTTGATGAGAACTTTAAAAGCGTGAAAAACGAAATTAAGTCAGAACTACGGAAATGGAAAAACCTCCCATGCTCCTGGATTGGGAGGATTAATATAATCAAAATGGCAATATTGCCAAAGGCTATCTACAAATTCAATGCAATACCCATTAATATCCCAACACCATTATTTAATGAAATAGAGGAAGCAATCCAGAAATTCATATGGAACAATAAATGACATAGAATAGCAAAAACACTCCTAAGCAGAAAGAACAGTGCTGGAGGAATTACAATATCCAACTTCAAGCTGTATTATAAAGCTATAGTAATAAAAACAGCTTGGTATTGGCACCAGAACAGGCCTGAAGACCAATGGAACAGAATTGAAGACCCAGAAATGAACCCACAGAACTACGCCTACTTAATCTTTGATAAAGGAGCTAAAATAATAGTATGGAAGAAAGATAGCCTCTTTAACAAGTGGTGCTGGCAAAACTGGCTCAACACATGCAACAAACTAAAACTAGATCCTTATATATCAACCTGCACCAAAATCAATTCCAAATGGATTAAAGACCTTGAAATCAGAACAGACACCCTGAAAACACTAAAGGAAGGATTAGGAGAAACACTTGGGCTCCTTGGCGCAGGACGGAACTTCCTTAACAAAGACCCAGAAAGGCTACAAATCAAAGAAAGGTTGGACAAATGGGACTGCATCAAACTGCAGAGCTTCTGCACACAAAGGACATAGCTCACAAGATAAACAGAAAGCCCACAGACTGGGAGAAGATCTTTACCGGACATTCAACAGACAAAGACCTCGTCTCTAAAATATATGCAGAACTAAAAAAATTGCCTTTTTCCAAAACAAAACCGCAAAGAACCAATAGCCCCCTCATCAAGTGGGCTAAAGACTTACAAAGAGACTTCTCTGATGAGGAAATGAGAATGGCCAAGAGACATATGAAAAAATGCTCTACATCACTGGCCATAAAAGAAATGCAAATCAAACAGCATTGAGATTCCATCTCAACCCAGTAAGAATGTCATATATCAAGAAAACTAACAATAACAATTGTTGGAGGGGATGTGGCCAAAAGGGAACCCTAATTCATTGTTGGTGGGAATGTAAACTGGTTCAGCCACTCTGGCAAGCAGTATGGAGATTCCTCAGAAGGCTAAATATAGAACTCCCCTATGACCCAGCAGCCCCACTTTTGGGTATCTATCCAAAAGACCACAAACAAAATCACAGTAATGCCACCAGCACAACAATGTTCATTGCAGCACAATTTGTCATAGCGAGAATCTGGATCCAGCCCAGATGCCCCTCAGTAGACGAATGGATCAGGAAAATGTGGTACATATACACAATGGAATTCTATGCCTCTATCAGAAAGAATGACATTGTTGCATTTGTAAGGAAATGGAAGGACTTGGAAAAAATTATACTAAGTGAAGTGAGCCAGACCCAAAGAAACATGGACTCTATGGTCTCCCTTATTGGGAATAATTAGTACAGGTTTAGGCAAGTCATAGCAGAGCATCACAAGGCCAAATAGCTATACCCTTATGAACACATAAGATGATGCTAAGTGAAATGAACTCCATGTTATGGAAACAGTTGTAACTACTTTCAACGTCCTATGTGTATCTGTAGCTTCTATTATTGATGATGTTCTTGTATCACCTTCCTGTGGTTGTACCTACACTATCTCTGTAATCTTATCTGAGTATATTGGAAACCGTGTATACTGGTATTAGAAGTAGGAAATTGAAAGGGAATACCAAATTTGAGAGACACATTGTAAAAAAAGACAAACAACTACAAAAGCAATACTTGCAAAACTGTTTGGTGTAAGTGAACTGAACACCTCCATGGGGGGGGAAGGGAAAGGGGGAGGGGGGAGTGGGGTATGAGGGACAAGGTAACAAACTGTACAAGAAATGTATCCAGTGCCTAACGTATGAAACTGTAACCTTTCTGTACATCAGTTTTATAATAAAAATTTGAAAAAAAAATAAAAAAAAATAAAAGTTTTGTGAATACTTGTCCTTTCTATTCATCTACAGATGATCACCAGTTCCTTTTATGGTAGTTTTCTAAACTTCCTTATCTCTAATCTTTTCTAATGCATGTTTTATTCTCTAATGTGAACCTTAGATATATCAGTCTTTTAGTCTCAATACTAAACTGTCCAGTCTTATGTAATTTTCAAGTTTATAGTATAACGTTTAACCTACGATGTTTGACACTACATTATCATCAGCTCTAAACAATAAATATTTCAGAAAAAGTAGAAGAGATACTTAGTGTTTGGGAGACTTTGGAATTGGAGTTTAGAGGCAATATGAGCATGTAAGCCATAACCTAGTTTATTCTCTTCTGTGCTCTAGAGTTTCTTCAAAAGGTCTCCAGCCTCACATAGATTTGATTTACATCTCATCTCTTGCTTTTATTATTTGAGTGACTATACAAATTTCTTGACCTTCGTATGCCTCATTTCCTTCATATATAAAACAGCTAATAATCCAAGACAAATGAAGCTGTGAAGTTTAAACAAATAATTAGAAACAATTGAAATGGCCATCAACCGATGAATGAATAAAGGATGTTTTGACCTTGATAACCATGTAGATGAGACTAAAAGATATGCTAAGCGAAAAATCTGGGTAGAGAAGGAAATACTGTATGATTTCTTATGAGAAAGAGTGGGTGATTTCTAGGGACTAAGAAATGGCAAGGAACAGTTTATTATTTTTTAATGAAAATTTCACCATTTCTCTATTCATACAACTCTTCTGGCAACATGTATGGGGATTAGTCCTCACACCAACCAATCTCCAATTCACATTGACTACTGACTGCATGTCTTCCAGTTTATCTCAATTCTGAGGCAGAACCTCACGTGTTAGGGTCTCAGTCCCCCGACTTCCCTCATTGCAGGTGCCAGTGTCACATCTGCACTTCTTATAATTTAGACTACTGAGCTATGAGCTAGAGCTTTCCACAAATCCCTGCTAATATTTAAAAAAATATTAATAAGGTTTTTAGTAACACAATGTCAACCATTCAAGGAACCCAAGTGATCAAGAGGCAATGAGTTTAAACCTCAGTACTGGAAAAAAGAAAAATAATACAAAGGTACAACTCAGAAATTAAGTAAGAGATGGCTAGGTCATGGTATACAAACTAATAGAATTTTAACGAATTCTTCCAGTATGCTATTGTCTCGGTACCACTACGTTTACTAACCTGGAACCTCTACCAAACCAATGTTGTGTGTATTTTTATACAGTCATGACAAATGATTAGTTTCCTGCCCTCTAGCCTCTTTGTTGAATGAAGCATGGAGCTGAATATCTAAAACCTTAAATCTTGAATAGGTCTTTGTTGTGGCCTAGATCTCATCGAGACCCTCAACTGTCTTTGCATTAAGACAAAAGACACTCTTATAACCCAGAAAATGTAATATATTAGTAGTTCTTTATCACAAACTGAGCTTTGGGACATATTTCAGAACAAAAGGTAATTCTAGAACACCATCAGTAAAGAAATTGTAAAGGCTATAGAAGGTCTGAGTTTAGAACTGAATTCAGTGAGAATATATATCACATTGCATTATTTAATGGGGATAATGCTTCATTTATCCTAGAAAAATAATTAAGAGGGATGCATTAGATAGTTCACAATGCACAAATGAATACTTAAAAATTATCAACAAAGTAAATCTCAATTTAAATGTGTTTCACATACCCCACCTCCCTCCATGCTAATAGTTATAATAATAAAATATTAATAAAATATAAACAAGCAACACAAATCCATAGAAAAGAGACAGAGAAAAACTTTAGGATGTTGATACAAGCCTTTTACCTCTTTTGATGTCACCCTGCTCACATATTTTAACATGTATCGCTCTTTGCATATCATTTATATATTGAGATGGTTATATCAAAATAAAATAGGCCAGCTGCTTACAATGTCCTTGATTATAAGCAAGTTATCTTCATATCTCAGAATGTCCTATAGCTGATCATGAAATTGCTGATAAGAGGAACTATGTTAATATTTTGGCAAGATGATCAAATTCATATTCATTCAGTTAAAAAATACTTATATATGACTCTTACACATATATTGTACAATATATTGCATATGAAAATGCATTATTTATTGATACTTATTCAGTAAATAGTTTTATATTCCCATTTCATTTCATAGATGCCATTTAGCAAAGGATCTTATCTAAGCTCAATATTCAGGGGGTGTTAGCTACCTAATTGTGATCATTAGAAAGAAAAATAACTTATTTTAGAAGATATTTCATAGTAAGGCAGCCAACCAAATATTGAGAGAATGTTACATTATGATTTTACCCAGGTTATTTGTTTATAACAAATCTATGCCAGATAGATGCTTAGAGTTTCTCGGTGACTTCGGTGCTAATTCATGACATATGTCCAATGTCTGCATCTCTTACTTTTCTGAGTTTTTTCTCATTTTTAATAACCTTAGCATAAATGACATTCAACTTTTAAAATAAAGTTTCTCCATATGTTCAAGTACCCTTAACTTATAAAGAAATTTAGAAAAGAAAACAGGATGCCCAGGCTTATATGTTCAAAGCATAAGCCTCCATAAGCATTTTGGAACATTTATTTTTAGAACTGTAGTCAAGCAATTCCCACTGCTATCCATCAAGTTCTTGTGACTAAAGTTTGTGGGTGAAATACTCAACTGGCTCCTTCTGCCACCGAGTAGGCAATGTATACTGCATCTCCATTCCCATGAAAGCTTGGGCTCAAGAATGAAAACAGATGTAAATGTCAGCTGAAGAAAAATTAAATTAGACAAAGGAAGCACTTGAGTTAACATGCTCAAGGTGAGGGATCATGATTTTGAGGTCAGTCTGCCCTATATAGTAAGATCCTGGCTGGAAAAGAGATGAGGCAAGGGGAGAGAAAGAGGAAGAAAAAGAGGGAGGAGGGAAGCATGGAGGGATGGAGGGAGGTAGGCAGGCAGGCAGGCAAAAAGGAAATTGAAAAGGAGGCTAAATAACCAAAATCACTTCATATATTCCAAAATTACAAATAAGTACTTTCTGCATGAATTAGCCTTTAGGGTTCCCATAACACAACTGAAATGGTGGCCCCCCACCTTATCCATAGGAGATACATTCTAATACCCAGGTGGATGCCTGTAACCACAGATAGAACTGAATCTTATAATTTAATGTCTTCTCTATCTTAATTAAGCACACATCACATACTGTGGCTGCAATCGTTTTCATTTTGAAGCAAAGAAAATATGAGGGGTTTTTCTTTCATAATTTCAAGCAGAGATTGTTCTTGCTTAACAATTTGTTCTTGATCTTAACAATCTCAGTATTTATTTTTGTTATTTCAAGTTGAGAATGTTTATCTTTCAGCTTAAAAAGCTAAAAATGAAACCTTTTAGTTGCTTTTTTTTTTCTCAAATTTTTATTATCAAACTGACGTACAGAGAGGTTACAGTATCATACGTTGGGCATTGGATACATTTCTTGTACTGTTTGTTGCCTTGTCCCTCATGCCCCCCTCCCTCCCCCCCTTTCCCTCCCCCCCAGGTGTTCAGTTCACTTACACCAAACAGTTTTGCAAGTATTGCTTTTGTAGTTATTTCTCTTTTTTTACCCTGTGTCTCTCGAATTTGGTATTCCCTTTGAATTTTTAGCAATTATTATCAATTGCCAAACATCACTGCTCCAGTGCTTTAGGGCTACTATTATGCAAAGTGAACATTACTTGGACACAAGCCATGCCAGATCACATCAGTTGATATGATAAATCAGAGGACTATATAGATTTAAGGGAAGGTAGATCTACATGTAGAATAATAGGATGATTGACATTCTAGGTGAGAGAGTGCAATACTCAGAAATGGCATGTGATTGAAGACTTATGATTGAAGATTTATGAGTTGTTTATTTCTTGAATTTTCTATGAAATAAAATGCAATTACAGGCAATATTTTCAGCAGATCTATATGAAAGGAAGAAAGAAAGAAAGAAAGAAAGAAAGAAAGAAAGAAAGAAAGAAAGAAAGAAAGAAAGAAAGAAAGAAAGAAAAAGAAAGAAAGAAATAGAGAGAAGGGGAAGGAAGGAGAAAGGAAGGAAGGAAGGAAGGAAGGAAGGAGAGAAAATTCTAGATCTTATACATGCCTTCTGCAGAGTAAGCTCAAAACTGCCTATACTCTTACTGAAGGTATTACGTAAAAATTTGACCAAAACTCTGAGTTCAACTTTGAAGTTAAAGTACCTGTAGAAGGTTAGCTAATAATGTGTAACAATTTTCTATGAGATTGCATATTTTTCATACTCATATCCACAAGATATGAATTATGAATGGAATCCTCACCATTTTACAAATATCTAAGAAAAATTCAATTGAAAAAATATTCAAAACATGGTTCTTCAACATTATAAATATTCATTCTTAAATGACAACTTTTTTCAATATGAAGTGATTACTATAGAAGTCAAGACACTAGCTGAATACTGTTGGCTCACGCTCGCAATACTAGCTGCTCAGGATGATGAGATCTGAGGATTGCAGTTTGAAGCCAGCCCAGGCAGAAAACTCCTTGTGAGAATCTGATCTCCAATTAACCACTCAAAAACTAGAAATGAAGCAGTATCATAAAGAGGTACAGCACTAGCCTTGAGAAAAAAAGGTCAGGCTCATGGCCTAGACCCTGAGGTTGAGCCCAATAACTGACAAAAATCAAGCTCATTATGGTGATGGGGATTGTACCTAGGCTCTCACACATATTAAGTTAGCATTGTACCAATAAGCTGCTCACCCTGTCCTTAAAGTGTAATGCACCAACAGAATATGATTTTTTTGAACATGTAGTGACATGGAAGGATATGATAATATCATTTGTATTTCCCTAGTCTAATAAGAAACAAGACAGCTGTTATAAAATCAAAGTCACATCTATGGAATTCTTCAGATTGCAAGTAGCATCATTACGTATGCATAATTAGAACAGTCCCCAGAGAAAACTTGCATAAGTAATGATGTATATGAAAGCACAAAGTGAAACCCTAGCAATAGGGAATGTATGTTGCTCTGTAGTAACAATAATCCAACCCTTTCAAGCAAAATTCTAGTTTATTTGTTTCTAAATTGTTCCTCTTTCTCTCCCTTTCTGTTTTCTTTGTCCATGCCTATATATGGAAAAGCATGGAATTCTATCTCCTGATATCTATGGAAATGAGGGTAAGAAACTAAATTGGCTAAGTATCTACATCTATATATCTATCTATACCACTAAATAAGCACAAACATACAAGATTCAAAATATGAAAGGAATCTTTACCATTTAAAAAAGTTCTAAGACAAATTCAATTAAAAAGACTATTCAAAAACATGTTTAATTAACCTTATATATACATGTAAACATAGTCAAGTTAACTTTGTTTAAAATGCTTGGCAGCTGAAATGTTTTAGATTTCACCACTTTTAAGATTTTAGAATATTTGCATATACTTAATGAGCTATCTTGGGATCCACATTAAAACACAAGAATCATTAACATCTCATATACATCTTACACACATAGACTGATGGTAATTTGCTGCAAAATTTTAGCACACCTGCTTTTGGACTGCAATATGTCACCTGAGATCAGATATGAAATTTTCCACTTGTGACATTAGGTTAGCAATCAAAAAGTTTTGGACCTTTAAGTTTCAGAATAGTGAGGATCAATCTGTACACACACACACACACACACACACACACACACACACACACACACACAGAGAGAGAGAGTTTTCTATAAGATGTAAGGCAAAGGAATGCCCCTTCCTATCAATTCAGCTTTGGAATTTGTCTACACATATTTACATGAAAAGTTTTTGTTATAAGTTTAATTTAAGTATAAAATCATTTGCATTATTCATTCTTTCTAGGTCCTCTCTTTTGATTGGCACCTGATTTTATTTCGATATAGTCAAAGAGAACATAATCTGTACAACGATGATTCTTTGCAATTTATTTAAACTTATTATACGGAATGTTGAAATACTGTCAGGCGTCCCAGCTTACATAAGTTTAAAATAACATATTCTCTGTTGAACATTACTAATTCTTAACTAACTGTTATAATGATATATATGTCTATCTGGTACTCGCTGAATGCCTAAATTTAATAACTCATTTGTTCTTTATTTAAAGTCTGTTATGTGTTGTGATATATATTTCTACAAAGGTAAAATATAGTGAGTTACATAACTTTATCAAATTAACAATGCTAGCAACAAATACAGATGAAAATGTCCTGCTTGCCTTCAGGTTCAGTGTTCTTATCTACTGTTATTTTTTTTTCAAATTTTTATTATCAAATTGATGTACAGAGAGGTTACAGTTTCATACGTTAGACACTGGATACATTTCTTGTCCTGTTAGTTACCTCGTCCCTCATTCCCCTCTCCATCTTCCTCCTTTCCTTCCCCCCCCCCCCCCCCATGAATTGTTCAGTTCATTTACACCAAACAGTTTTGCAAGTATTGCTTTTGTAGTTGTCTTTTTTTACCCTGTGTCTCTCAATTTCGGTATTCCATTTCAATTTCCTAGTTCTAATACCAGTATAGACGATTTCCAATATACTCAGATAAGATTACAGAGATAGTGTAGATACAACCACAGGAGGGGGTTCAAGAACATCATCAATAGTAGAAGCTACAGATACACATGGGACGTTGAAAGTAGTTACAACTGTGATATAACAATTGTTTCCAAAACATGGAGTTCATTTCACTTAGCAACATCTTATGTGATGCTCTGCTATGACTTGCCTAAACCTGTCCTAATTATTCCCAATAAGGGAGACCATAGAGTCCATGTTTCTTTGGGTCTGGCTCACTCTACTTAGTATAATTTTTTCCAAGTCCTTCCATTTCCTTACAAATGGGGCAATGTCATTCTTTCTGACAGAGGCATAAAATTCCACTGTGTATATGTAGCACATTTTCCTGATCCATTCGTCTACTGAGGGGCATCTGGGTTGGTTCCAGATTCTAGCTATGACAAATTGTGCTGCGATGAACATTGTTGTGCTGGTGGCTTTACTGTGATTTTGTTTGTGGTTTTTTGGATAGATACCCAAAAGTGGGTTGCTGAGTCATAGGGGAGTTCTATATTTAGCCTTCTGAGGAATCTCCATACTGCTTGCCAGAGTGGCTGAACGAGTTTACATTCCCACCAACAATGAATTAGGGTTCCCTTTTGGCCACATCCCCTCCAACAATTGTTATGTTATTGTTAGTTTTCTTGATATATGACATTCTTACTGGGGTGAGATGAAATCTCCATGTTGGGGCTGGGGATAAGGCCTAGTGGCAAGATACATGAGGCCCTGGGTTCAATTCCCCAGCACCACATATACAGAAAATGGCCAGAAGGGGCGCTGTGGCTCAAGTGGCAGAGTGCTAGCCTTGAGCAAAAAGAAGCCAGGGACAGTGCTCAGGCCCTGAGTCCAAGCCACAGGACTGGCCAAAAAAAAAAAAAAAAAAAAGGAAAAAAAGAAATCTCCATGTTGTTTTGATTTGCATTTCTTTTATGGCCGGTGATGTAGAGCACTTTTTCATATGTCTCTTGGCCATTCTCATTTCCTGATCAGAGAAGTCTCTTTGTAAGTCTTTGGCCCACTTGATGAGGGGGCTATTGGTTCGTTGCGGTTTTGTTTTGGAAAAAGGCAATTTTTTTAGTTCTGCATATATTTTAGATATGAGGCTTTTGTCCGTTGAATGGCCAGTAAAGATCTTCTCCCAGTCTGTGGGCTTTCAGTTTATCTTGCAAGCTATGTCCTTTTCCTTGCAGAAGCTCTGTAGTTTGATGC
This sequence comes from Perognathus longimembris pacificus, assembly GCF_023159225.1. NCBI lineage: Eukaryota > Metazoa > Chordata > Mammalia > Rodentia > Heteromyidae > Perognathus > Perognathus longimembris. The sequence goes on along the minus strand of NC_063188.1, from coordinate 6,748,308 downwards.
AGTCAGATTTGTCCAACCTTTCTTTGATTTGTAGCCTTTCTGGGTCTTTGTTAAGGAAGTTCCGTCCTGCGCCAAGGAGCCCAAGTGTTTCGCCTACTCCTTCCTTTAGTGTTTTCAGGGTGTCTGTTTTGATTTTGAGGTCTTTAATCCATTTGGAATTGATTTTGGTGCACTGCGATATATAAGGATCTAGTTTATTTTGTCGCATGTGTTGAGCCAGTTTTGCCAGCACCATTTGTTAAAGAGGCTATCTTTCTTCCAAACTATTGTCTTAGCTCCTTTATCAAAGATTAAGTAGGCGTAGTTCTGTGGGTTCATTTCTGGGTCTTCAATTCTGTTCCATTGGTCTTCAGGCCTGTTCTGGTGCCAATACCAAGCTGCTTTTATTACTATAGCTTTATAATACAGCTTGAAATTGGGTATTGTAATTCCTCCAGCACTGTTCTTTCTGCTTAGGAGTGTTTTTGCTATTCTAGGTCTTTTATTGTTCCATATGAATTTTTGGATTGCTTCCTCTGTTTCATTAAAAAATGGTGTTGGGATATTAATGGGTATTGCATTGAATTTATAGATAGCCTTTGGCAATATTGCCATTTTGATTATATTAATCCTCCCAATCCAGGAGCATGGGAGGTTTTTCCATTTCCTTAGTTCTGACTTAATTTCGTTCTTTCATTGCACTTGCTAGGCAAGTGCTTTGCCACTGAGCTACATCCCAGCCCCTGACTGAATTTCGTTTTTCAAGCTTTTAAAGTTCTCATCAAAGAGGTCTTTCACTTCTTTGGTTGAGGTTATTCCTAGGTATTTTATGTTTTTGTGGGCTATTGCAAAAGGAGTTGCTTTCCTGATTTCCGCCTTGGTCTTCAGTTCGTTAGCATAGAGAAAGGCCATTTATTTTTGAGGGTTTATTATATATCCTGCAACTTTGCCAAAGTTTTGGATCAGCTCTAGTAGGTTGCGGGTAGAGTCTATGGTATTGTTTAGGTATAGGATCATGTCATGCTTTCTCTGCGATTTCTGCCCGTCCATGCTCAGCCACCGTCTGGTGGATTTCTCCCTGCTCTATGCTGTGTGCTTTAGCTGCGCGGAGTGCAGGCCGCTGTGCCTGGCGCTGTGCTGGTGCTGGCACTGGCGAGGCGTAGGGTCGCCACCTGGAGCTCAAATCTGTGTTTTCAGAAGAGAAAAGTGGATTTTTCCTTCCTGGCCAGAATCCATGTACTGTTAGAACTCACTCTGGCTGTCTTTCTAGGAGTAAAAGTTTCTGCGATGTTGGAGGGAGCTCAGCTAGGGCTCTGCTGCTCCTCTGCCGTCTTCTGGGTTTATTCTATATATCTTTTTAATTGTAGTACCTAAGTTTAAATCAATAGTTACTATTTGGTATCTTTATTAATAAGTTTCCAACCAAATGTGATAAGAATAATAACTATCAATTTCGACATTGCTTTTTGTCTCTGACATTGTCATTTGCAGCTGAATAGTGTTGCCCTTTTGATCCTTTTATCATCTTGACTCATATTTTCCTGTTATCAGTAAACAGTGTACCTCTTTTTAAAGTAATTTCTCACTTCAAATTCTTTATCAATCAAAACAGTACTGTTATCTTGTCTTTAGCTTGCAATATTTTCATATATAATTTGCAGTCACATTATCTTACCTTGTTCTAAAAATGATACATTCTTGTTCTAAAATTGTTTTATGGCTAGAATGACCATATAATTCGCTGTATCAATTGCATACCATGGAATACAATGGAGGCAACACTAGGAGCGAACATGTAGCTGCCTTTTCAACTGTTCCCTCTATCCCAGTAAGGCGTACTCACACCTGGCTTTTATCATTTCTGTTTATGGTTTCCATTGAATTGATAATTGGCTTTTTTAATGTTCATTTGGTGCAGTCAAAATAATTTCCAAAGCATTTTTCCATCAGGTGATGTTTTTGGCAATTTAAAGTTACATCAGTACCAGTATGGTGGTATATACCTGAAGTATCAGATACTTAGGAGGGTACGACTTTCATGTTCATTAATTCCAGGAGTTTAAGAATAGCCTTGGCAACTTGTAGTAGCATATTACATGTGATCTCAGCTCTGTGGGATGCAGAGATGAGATGGTTACAGTTCAAGTACGGCTTAGAGACAAATACTATCTAAACAAGTAAGTTGGAGGTGGCATTCACTTGTAATCCTAGCTAGGTAGGGGGAGGATGTAGCAGGATTGTGGTCTGAATCTGGACATGTGCAACAAGTGCAAGACCATACTTGAAAAATGAACTAATCAGAAAGGGCTAGAGATGTGGCTCAAGTGTCAGAGGACCTGCCTAGCAAACACATGGCCCTGAGTTCAAACTGCAATACACATAAAGATTAAAATATCTCCCATATGACATACATATGGGATTAAAACTTTCAATCCATTGTGATAGATGACATTAATATTAACAATCATAACTGGAATTTGAGTGCTTTCTATTAGGTAGGCATTATATTACGCATTTTTACATACAAATAATCATTCACATAGCAGAGCATCACAAGGCCCAATAGCTATACCCTTATGAACACCTAAGATGATGCTAAATGAAATGAACTCCATGTTATGCAGACAATTGTTATATCAGTTGTAACTACTTTCAACGTCCCATGTGTATCTGTAGCTTCTACTATTGATGATGTTCTTGTATCACCTTCCTGTGGTTGTACCTACACTATCTCTGTAATCTTATCTGAGTATATTGGAAACTGTGTATACTGGTATTGGAACTAGGAAATTGAAAGGGAATACCAAAATTGAGAGACACAGGGTAAAAAAAGAGAAACAACTACAAAAGCAATACTTGCAAAACTGTTTGGTGTAAGTGAACTGAACACCTCAGGGGGGGAAAGGGTAAGGGGGAGGGGGAGGGGGGTATGAGGGACCAGGTAACAAACAGTACAAGAAATGTATCCAATGCCTAACGTATGAAATTGTAACCTCTCTGTACATCAGTTTGATAATAAAAATTTGAAAAAAAAAACAAATAATCCTTCAAAAATTATATCAATGAAGTACTGATATTCTTTTTTTCTTTTTCTCTATTGTCAAAGTGAGGTACAGAGGGGCTAGAGTTTTATATGTAAAGCAAGTACATTTCTTATCCAAATTGTTGCCTCCCTCCCTCATTTTCCCCCACCTCCCCCTCCCCCTTTCTCTCTCCCACCATGAGTTGTACAGTTGGTTTACACCAAATGGTTTTGTAAGTATTGCTGTTGAAATGGTTTGTCTTTTTTATCCTTTGCCTCTCAAATTTGGTATTCCCTTTCTCTTCCCTAGTTTCATTACACATATACATAGTATCCAGGGTACTAAGATCAGTTACAGTGATAGCAAGGGTAAAACCACAGGAAGGGATTAAAAAAATTTGTTTTTACTACTTTTGAAGTAGTTGTATAAAGGAGTTGCCATTCTACAAAGTAATTTATGAATGCAATACGTCTTGATCAATACCATCCTTTTCAACGCTCTCATCTATTGGAAATATTGATATTCTTGTTATTAGTGTTTGCACTGTGTATAAATGATTTCCAATTTCCTATAGAATCCCTAATGAATTATGAGACTATTATTAGTTTATCTATGGAAATAAACAAAAGAGGAATCCAAAATCAATCCCACTGCCACTAACTATTTTAAGCAATTCACATAATATAATTGATTCTTTTTCCTTAGCAGGCACACTTGTATTCAGAATAGGGCAAACAGAATACAACAGTAACATATTCTAAATAAATAGCTTTTGTTTTCTGTATTTAAAAATAAGACTAAATTGAAGCTTTGTATTCATTCATAAAACTCTGTGTATATGAGCTCACTGCATATTTTCTTTGGTATGGTCTCTATCAAGTCCTTTTATTCTATGTACTCTGGAAAATTTCCAGTCAATTTTAATTAATCAGAAATAAAATGTTTGTGGAAATGCCTTATGTGATTTATGAGTTACTTTTTCCTTTAGTTCTACATAACTGGCACTGTCTAGTTGGTCAAACTTTAGCACTATATTGTTAGCCTGATAATTATTCTTGGTTTTTAATGAGCTCCTATTTATTTTCAATATATGTTCACTCACAGCCACAATAAAAGATCATTTTTCATTGAGGCTTGATCCTCTAATAGGAAAGAAAAATAAATCGGCCAAACTTAACTAATTTAATTAAAAAGAGTGATGAAAAGGTTAATGGCACAAAGATAATCAGAAAATCATTTAAGCATGTGAAACAGAGGAAATGCAAAATCTTCAGAAATGGTAGGAACCCTGAACTGTATTTTCTTTTAACATGGCTGCAAATATGTCACATTTTTTAGATCTTACAATATTAATGTTTATCAGTAACACAATCATTCTAAAATGAAGAAATAAAAGCCCAGAAATATTAAGATAATTTACCATGGTGATAGTGTTAGCATCACAACTATTTAGTTATTTTACTGTAAAGAACTGACTCCTTTATTGAACCAGCTAACTAAGATCTTCATATTTTGTCTATGCCCTTTGCTCTCTCACTTCCATTCACCTTGGAATCCAGGATAGACAGGACTTTTCTATAACATATTTATAACAAAAGTGATCCCCAAAGAAAGAACAGCAGAATCTCTGCAGAAGAGGCTACCAGCCAGGAAACAATGAATTCTAATTGTAACAAGACCAAACTTGACCAAATCTGAGACCCTCACCCCTGTCCATAGGAACATACCTGTGACTGGAACTGTTCAATAATTATACATGCCTGTCCTCCCTTCATCTTGAGATTAAAAAATATGTCTCTATCTGGAAAATAGGGTAAAAGGCATACCTTTACTCTTTGTATAGTGTACCTGTGTTCACTAAATCTCCTTTTGTTTGTCATTGACTATTAATCATCGCCATATTTGTTATGCTCGGACACATTGCATATATAGTTGACTTTATGCACTAAAACTCTGGTTTCTCTAGTACAAACATATGGCAAATCTATTCAAAAAACAGCACCAAGTATTGTCTCAGTTACTTGATGACAGAAATGGTATTGCAATCATATGTTTTTAATCTGCTTTAAGAACACTGTGGATTTCATACATTTTTAAGAGATTATGAAGATGTGGTATACCTTCAATCAGAATTGCTGATTCCAGACTCTGTGCCATATTTCTTTTCCTTCACTTCTCTGTAGTTTTCTGGGTCCCCACCATATATCTTTGTAGATTATCCTTTCTCCTGTTCTTTTCTTCCTTAGAATATGGTCGCTTATGTCACTGTTCTTACCACTTAATGAGTGAAAATGGTGAAATGCCTAATATGGGGCCATAGTTTTTTTTCAGAAATCTCCCATTCTATTTTCTGAAGGATTTTGCTGGTTTGTAGGCAAAATTCTGATCTATCTATCGATCTATCTGTCTATCATCTATCTATCAATCTATCTATAACTTTGGTATACATTACAAATATATAAAGAATATTCACTTCATTTCAGACAAAGATATAGTCTGATTCTTGCAATATGAAAATGCTTTCTGTATTCTCACTGGTCTACAAACAGATAATGTCATACACATTTTATATAGCATAATATTATAATAACAGCAAGTGTTCGATGTTTTCTGATAATGAGAAGACACGTGCCTCTGCAGACCTTTCCTTCCTGAGGAGAAACCTGAGATCTTTACCGCTGCCCTTCAAGTTAGCAGTTTGAAAATAGTTTGAAACTAGTATGCCAGCAAAGGTTACAATAAAGAGGCCACATAACCATGGCACTTCACCCAACTAGTTACCAAGTTTACTTATAGCTTTCATGTTAGCTCTGGCCAGTCCAAGCTGGAAGGCTGGATGCCATTACTCCACGTGTTTTGTGAGACCTGAAATTAATTTAGCAGCCATCATAAACCTTGCGTGCTGACTTGCGGTTTCCCAGCTTCCTCACTTAACCCATTCAGTAGCTCAGTGAAATATTAGTAGTAATAATTGTACCTTCTTCAAAGGTGTGCCTGAAAATAGACTAAGGAAGCCTTTATAAAATCAATCGTCGGTTGCCATGCCATCTTCCAGGGGCCAATTGTAGCTGCACGGGCTTCTCTATTGTCAGGGGTTTTGCTACAACTCTTGTTTGAATAACAATTACACTTCACAGGCCAAACAGAAGAATTTTCTCACCAAGTTCAATTATTTAGCATTAATCCTTGACAGGATTTTAGTGGCTTTACAGTTCTAAAAGTTAATTGCTGAAATCATCTCACTGAATTATTTAGTTTCTTGGTGTGTAACGTGACACGGAGCTGTGGGCTCTCCAGCATTACTTTCATTAAGGTAGTCCCCTTAATCTGACAGGATGGGAACCAAAGCCCCACTGGGATAATTCTTACACTGCCAGTTAGTGCCTGCTATGCTAACTGTACTACATGAGTCTCATGTTTTCTGATTTGTATGAGAATATGTATCAGAATATTTTATAAAGAAATTATTCAGGATTAATTTAATCTTTATCAAATTTGAGTGGATGGAAAAGACAACTGAGAATGTCAAAAGCAATACAATATGTGTGTGTGTGTGTGTGTGTGTGTGTGTGTATTTTTTCATCTCTCTGCACAATATTAGAACCATTTTTGGTGGGCTTATTCGTGTTCATTTATCCTTTCCCCTTTCATGAATGAGGTTTTTCTGATATCTATTTTGTTCTACCTACCTAATTCCACTAACTTAGTGGTTTTTGTGACTTTCAATTTATTATTTTGGAATTTATGATTAAATAAAATATTATCTTTGCATATAATCATTTGGCTCATGTAAAAACCGCACTTTAATAATTAATAGAGAAAAACACATATTGCCTATTATTTAGCTCATACATATGGCCATCTAGTAGAACTTCAGGAACACTCTTATTCTAAACAATTCTTCACTGGATGAAAACCAATGCCCTAAATAACTCATGGCTACAGTGAGTCACAACACAGCTTAGAGTTGATGCAAACCACAGCTACAAGAGAAACATTATTCTTTGCACCACATAGGAAAATTGGGTGGATCTTTCTATACCAAAGCAGCATGGTATGTGGGAAACTGCATTGTAAAATTCTAATCTGTCTGGGAAAAATAACTGATTATTTTATCTATGTGAAGACTTGACAAGGAGAATGCCCCTATTCCTTACACCTGCTGTGAGGTTCCTGTGATGATTGCACGTGAGACTCGCTGGTGAATTTTTACAATATTCATTTTGTCAATCCATGAAGGTAAGAGTTTTTCCATCTTTTTGTATCTTCTATTTCATTCCATAATATTTCATTTTTTTTCAGTGTGCAGGTATTTTCCCTCCATATGTTAATTTCCACTTAATATTTTACCTTTGAAATTATTATGGGTGGAAGTGATTTCCCGATTTCTTTTTCATTCTGTTCATTGTTCATGATTATGTAGCTACTTACTTTTGTATACTGATTTCACATCCTTACATTTCTCAAAGGATTTATAATATGTCATTTTTCTAATAGTGTCATTAGTGCCTTTTCAGCATAGAATCATATCATTGGAAGATAAGGATATTTTCATTTCTTTTTTTTATATGTATTCTGACACCCAGTTAGGTTGTTTATATCTACTTGGTTCAATTTTGGCAGGCCCCATGTACCTAGAAATGTATATATTTCTTCTAGATTTTCTAATTAATTTGAATACATTAAAAAAGCTTTCCCTAATGATAGACTAAAATTCATAAGAATCTGTTGATATCTATCTTTTTTGTTTCTAACTTTTTTGTTTTATGTATTTTTTGTTGATTTAATTTTTTCCGAATAATTATTTATTGTCAAAGTGATGTACAGAGGGGTTACACATGGGGCTTGAATTCAAGGTCTGGCTATGGTCCCAGACCTCTTTCTCTCAAGGGTAACACTCTACCACTTGAGCTACAGCTTTACTTCCACCTTTTAAGTGGTTAATTGGAAATAAAAGTCTCAGGGACTTTAATGCTTAGGCAGGCTTCAAACTGCAAGCCTCCGATCTTAGGCACCTGAGTAGATATGATTAAATGTGTGAACCACCAGCACCCAGTTTTTTATGGTCTTTTGTAAGATCTGTATTATAGACAAAATTGTGATATAATTTGGGGAAAGTCCCATAAGGTGCTGAGGACAATGGATTCCAACTGTTATTTATGGATGAAATATTCTGTAGCGTTATCTTGTCAGTATATGTTGTCCAAATCTATTTGATGACATCACCACCAATCTATCCCTTTATGTCCAGTAATGTCAGTTTTATGAAATTTGGTTCAGCAAAATTTTAGTGGCCAAAAATTTTTAATTGTTTTATGTTCTCAGATTGATCTCTTTGTCAATATACAGTTACATTATCTTTCCTGACTGACTTGCCTTATAGCTAAATTGATAGTTATAAGTACTTCTGCTTGCTTTGTGTTTCTACTTGCTTGGTATATTTCCCTCATTTCCCTTTAAATCTGTGTGTCTGTCTTTGCCAGTGACTTTTGCAGATGACTAATAGTTGGATCGTATTTTGTAGTCCAGTCAGCCTCTGTATGTCTTTTCAATTAGAGAATTAACAGCCTTTTGCACATGAATTATGTTTGTGAGTTGTTTACAGGTTCCTACGAGTCTAATTTTTCAGGTTAATCTGACTAGTCTTACATACATTCTTTTTCATAATAAATTCTCCAAAAATCACATTTGTTATTCTTACATTGCTTCTTTACTTATACGAGCCACATTTCATGTGGTAGTAGTAGACATGGCTAATTGTTAACCTATTCGGACAACATACTGATAAGATAGTAATACTCAAGGTTAGCTAATATATTGGATGGGTCAGAGTGTTTATATTCAGACAGTTAATTTATGAGATTCCAAGGACTAAACAAAATTTTTATCAATAAATTTGTTATATGTGTAACTATGGGTTGAAAATATGTAACTTTTATTTTCATGTTTGTTCCATTTAGAACAATATTTTCGTGTCTGTTGGTTCATTTTTATTCTGTTGACAGATCTTTCCGGAAGAAGTTACATTATCTGTCACTTGTTCATTACACTGTTTAATTGAACAGTCAAGTAAAATCTCTCAGTGCAATAACAGTATGTCAGTGAGAACTTAGGAAAATAAAGAAAGGAAGGAAGGGAAGGAGGAAGGGAGGGAGGAAGGGAAGAAGAGAGGAAAGAAAGAAAGAAGGAAAAGTAATATTGCACCATTCAGAAGAAAAAGTGTTATTGCACCATTCATGAGGACATGGAAAAATGGAAAAAATTACATTAAGCAAAGAAATCAGATTCAAAGAAACATAGGTTGCATGGTTTACCTCATTTGTGCAAAGTAGATTGTGCTAATAAATTTACAAGTAAACACAATGATAGTAAAAGACAAAAAATTACACTTGGACATGATAAATTATATAGGACGATAGACATTCACACAGTGAGACCTCAGGAGGATATTCTTAGAAGAAGATCACAAATCAATATCTATGTGCATATGATCATATAAAATGCACTTATCGAAATGACCCCTAAGAAATATACAACAAGGTTTCTTTTGTTACTTTACTATTTTTTCTTCTCTACTTTGTCACTGTTTTTGACTTCTGTAATTTTTGTCTTATACATAAGTTAACTATTTCGGGAAGGTAAGGGGAAGCACAGAAATGGCAGGGCAAAGGGTTAACAAGTGCAGCAGTGATACTCTCTGGACACTATGTTAAAAATGAACTATAAAACTTGGGGGAAGGGTCAGGAGAAAAAACTAGGAGAAAATGAGGGAAGAGGTGACACTCTTCAAAAAGAAGTGTACACATCACCTGACTTTTGTAACTAACTCCCCTGTACACCATCTTTAAAATAAAAATACATAAATATATAAAAATATTATGGTATACATGCTTATTTTGAAAACTGCTAGTTATCATTTTAGTATTCATAAGTAGATTTTAAGTATTTCCATTTTATTCCTTATTATATTCCTTCATAAACAAAAACTACATTGTTATTTTCTTTCTTATTTTGATTGCCCATTTTATATAGTAAACAAAGTAAAGATACAAGGATACAATGGGTTTCCATTATGCTTATGTATTTCTTTGTGTAGTGTATGCAATATTTATTGCTTGGGGCAGCCTTTGCATATTTCAATTTACCACAAATGATAATATGTTACTATGTACATACATGCATACATGAGCTACATTACTTGGAATTTTTCACAATTGTCAATATTGTATAAATGCATATTTCTTTCAAAGTACTGTAAGAATATGCATTCCACAGACAGGTTATTGTCTCAAGCTTGTATTCCTAACTACTTAGGATGTGGAGATCCTAGAATAATATTTCAAGATCAATTAAATGGGCAAGTGCCTGTTTTCCAAGTGCAAGGTCCTAATTTCAAACCTTGTTATCATTAAAAGCAAATATTAGTAAGATTAATTATGCCACACACATATGCCTAAACCAAATTTTTTTTTTTTTTTTTGGCCAGTCCTGGGGCTTGGACTCAGGGCCTGAGCACTGTCCCTGGCTTCTTCCCGCTCAATGCTAGCACTCTGCCACTTGAGCCACAGCGCCGCTTCTGGCCGTTTTCTGTATATGTGGTGCTGGGGAATCGAACCTAGGGCCTCGTGTATCCGAGGCAGGCACTCTTGCCACTAGGCTATATCCCCAGCCCCTAAACCAAATATTTTATGGATTAATGCTCCAAATGTGTGAAAACTAAAAAGGTTACATTTCAAAATGTGTAGGCTGAATTTGTGTATGTGTCTTAAACTAAGAATGGATTTATCTATGCCTTAGGCCAATTATAAACGTAGTACAACAGATAATTATCAAATAAGCTAGGATGAGCTTCTTATGAATGAATGAGCCAGCATCAGTTGCCAAAATTATTATGTCTTTATAAAATTAATAATTCTATAATTCAATTTTCCCAGTATGCTTAGCTATTGGTTCATGTCACATATTTACAATTAACTTTTAGTTATTATTCTTACCACACCTTCTCAAGTTTACAAAATTATATTAAATATCATTCTGTCATTTAATTATAAGATGACTATGTAAAGCTAATTTATGAGTGCTAACAACTTTATATTAATGAGAATTTTTGTGTTAATTTATTGTATTTTCTAAAATAAGGCTTTTCATATCTCTGAGTAATTTTCATTCAAAATTACTTTAAACACTAATATTTATTCCTAAAATCTTTAGACGAGATCGGGCACCTTCAGGGTGGTATGGCCGTAGACTCCTAAAATCGTTAGGTAACATCCTCTCCTTTATTTTTTTTTCTGTTGTAATTACATCTACTAATTTTGACAGTGAAGAAAGCTATTGGTTGTCTCATTTCAGACAAAAATATATTTTGCCAAAATTTCAGTATGAATATTTGCCTTTGCCTGAGTAGATAATATCTCTCACTTTATGAATCATAAAAAAATCTCAGTACATATTGTTTTTTCCCCCAAACCTTTCACATAATACTTAATTTGGGGTTCTTATTTTAGTTTCTTGATTTGGAATTAGCCTTACTATGGACCTCTTAGGCCATTGATAGCCTTACATTTTGGGATCTGTTCCTCACAAATTAAGAGATTTTGTTTTTGTTTTGGTCAGTCCTGGGTGCTGTCCCTGAGCTCTTCAGCTCAAGGCTAGAGCTCTACCATTTGAGCCACACCGCTACTTCTGCAAATTATGTTTTGAGTCATGTTGATGTCAGTTTAGCTAAGGTTGACTTGACAGCTACCTAAAAACAAAATATTTTGACTCTTTTATTCTATAATAAATACAATCTGAATAGTAATATTTGACAATATAAATACACATTTTAAAATCATTTGTATGCTGATATGAGTTTAATACAAAAATAAATATGTCTTAAATGTCTTTCATCATTGAATTCAATTATATGAGAATACAGATGTCTATCTGCAGGTTGCTTCAGAGTTTTCATATATGCTTGGAATATAAATTTAATTATACTTTAAATGTCACTGTTTGATTGTGTTGTGATAATGAAGCAATTTACAAATAGTTTACCTAATGTATACTCATTAAGAAAGCTTTAATGAAAACATAGTCCAACATAAATTAGCATTAGAAAAGGTTTATTGGTGTTTAGGTAGTCTACCTTTACTTACTTTCAATATGCATTATCTATTGATTCTGTGTCAAAATAGTGCTTTCGCAGCATCATAAATAAATTGGACACATTACGCAATAAAAATGTTCCAGTCTCTCACACTAATCCATTTTATGACTAACTACATTTTACAACACAACTATATATGAACAATTCATAAAATATTTTGTGCTTTGTTGCTTAAAATATTGTAATGCTCTATATGTAATTCCTTCAGTATTTTTAAAAATCTCAATACCAGTAATTGTTCTATTTCAGTATTCTGCTCAGTGAATAGGCCAAGAAACCAATGTACCTGCTTGTTAATGGCTTTTATAACATTTTCAATAGACATCGTATGTGGTATGGATAAATAGTATTTCATGTAACTTTAAAAATCTGGTAATGGGGAAATATGTGAAATGCATTTTCTACTATAAAGTTCTGAAGTGTTGTAATTCACTGCTCTAAATCAATATTTTGTTTTCATATTAGACTTTTGAACTATAATGAATGGATTGAACTGTTACAGAGTTTACAACCAGATACTTTTACCTCAACATCAAATTTACATAGCATAAATCTGTTTTTAATTTGAGCTTTTCCCCATTATTTTCCTGTCTTAAGTAAATATCTACCTATATACATTTATCATGCACATTATATAAGCATAGGAAGTAGCACTTTCAATGTTTGTCTTCTCTTTCATTCACTAATAGGGATCATGCTTTATAAACTCATGTGGAACTTACATTTCATACAAAAATATTAAGGTTATAACTCTTAAACTAAACACTCTTATTGTGGTTATATTTTAAAGTATAGCCTTTAAAATTAGTAAATGATAAAAAAATGTTGTGACTGTTGAATTTTCCCACATCGACGTATTTAATTTAATTCAAACTAATTATTAACAAAATAACAAATATTTATTAATAAACAGCAGTGGAGAAACCTGAAAAGTACCACCTAAAATGAATAATACAGATTAAAATCTCCATAAAAGGGACATTGTGTGCCTAGAATTTTATAGAATACAATATTTGAGGTTTCTTAATCGCTACTGCTTGCCTTTGCCTAGGATCAACTCTTGAGCTGAAATTCGCAGTTTCATATTTCTGATTGAGTAAATAGGTCCTGATATTACCCTGGCTCTAATCCACAGTCTTAGTTCTACACATAAATTTATACTGTTATGCAGTACTTCAATGTATTGAATATTTTGTGCTGACATTAGGTTTTATATGCTTTCTTACTTACGTTTTCATGACTCTGGACTTTAAAATGATTTTCCATATCTAAAAATACAAAATTGCCTTCAGATTACAAAGTAATTATTTTTCATCATATTCTCTTCTCCAGAATCTACTGCATCTGTGAACTTTCCTTCTCATGCAGGCGCGTGCGCGCACACGCGCGCGCACACACACACACACACTTGCACACACAAGGAAAACAGCATTTGTGTTGAATAAGGAAGCTTAACATGTTTACATTTACTTATTGGGATATTTTCCTATTTTAGATGGTTTGTATTATTGTTTTCAAAATGAAATTACTGCTGATACATTTTAAAACACGATTTAACTTAATCATTCTAAATAGTTTGTCTAACCAAAATATGCTACCAGTTAGGAAGAGAGTTTCCTGGGACGTTATATGTGACGAATAATAATATATATTTGTTTGATTCATTCGTGTGGGAAAGTTAATTGCATACTGTATTACTGTAATCAGAATGAAACATGATAAGAACTTTTGTCAAAATTCAATCTAGTCCAGTTTTATACATTGTGGATTAAGAGACAGAAATCAAACATGATATTTAATTTTGTGTATAATATATACACAAATAAATATATATTTGTGTAAAATTTAGCAATTTGATAATCAAGACATTTCTATTTACCACTTCTGAGTTACCAAAACAGTGTTACATATGTTGCATTAATTGGTTTTCAAAATAAATCTCTTATATGCAATTTTTAACATTTTAGCATAAGATCATTATGAAGTTCAAGTAGTATGATCTACATATAAGTGACAAGCAGTTGACCAGTCATATTATCAAGCATTAATTTTTAGTAATTGTCATTATTCTTATTTTCATTTGCAATGGTATGTCATTTTAGTTATTTTCTATTTTAAATTTCTTTTTTTTGTAATTTATTTATTAATTAAAGAAACTTTTTTTGACAAGGTGTTGTGCAAAAAGGGTACAGTTACATAGTAGGGCAGTGTGTACATTACTTGTGATATCTTGCATCCTGTTTTTCTTTCCCTTCCCTAGGTCAGTAGACATATATACAATATACAATGTACCAAGAACATATACAATAGCCACGTGGCCAATGCCGAAGAAAATTCACCTAGGGCTTTAAATGTAATGTCGACAATAGACAATATGTCGACAATAGTCTTATATGAACGTACATACATAGCTTTTGAGCCATTGTGATCCACTGAGAGGTCAATTTTTGACCTTTATATGTTGAGTAGTTGTTTGGTTTTAGTTACATAGTGTAGGGTCGCTGACCCAAACTTGTGGGAAATACCATTTGACAAGAAGTTTTTGGTTTCACAGACCTGGTCTCTACTGTCTCCCCCTGCCCCTACCTTAACAGCCATATATCAGGGAGATCATGCCCCTTTGTTCTAGGCTTGTCTCACTCAACATTATTTGTTCAAATTCTGACCATTTCCCTGCGAATGCCAATATTTCACCATTTCTAATTGCTATGTAGTATTCCATTGTGTATAGGTACCATATTTTTTGGATCCATTCATCTGTGGAGGGGCATCTGGGTTGTTTTCATATTTTGGCTATTGTGAATTGTGCAGCGATGAACATGGAAGTGCAGATGTCTTTTTGATATCTTGGGACCTGTTGTTCAGGATAGATGCCTAGGAGTGGTATGGCTGGGTCATAGGGTAGGTCTATGTTGAGCTTTTTGAGAAATCTCCATACTGTTCTCCAAAGTGGTTGTACTAATTGGCACTCCCACCACCAATGGAGAAGGGTTCCTCTTTCCCTGCACCCCCTCCAGCATTTGTTGTTGCCTGAGTTCAGGGTATAGGCCATTCTAACTGGAGTGAGGTGGTATCTCAGGGTTGTTTTTATTTGCATTTCCTTTACTGCCAGGGATGTTGAACATTTCCTCATATGTTTCTTTGCCATTTTTTTCTCTTCTCTTGTGAAGTCTCTCTTTAGCTCCTTTGTCCATTTCCTAATTGGTTTACTGGGCTTGGAGGGGCTTAGTTTTTTGAGTTCTCTGTAGATGACAGACATTAGGCCCTTGTCTGTTGCTGTGCTGGTAATGATCCTTTCCCATATGGTTGGCTGTCTTTCTAGTTTGGTGGTATGTCCTTAGCTGTGCAGAAACTTTTTAATTTTTAGTAGTCCCATTTGTCAAGACTCTCCCCTATTTGTTGTGCCCCTGGGACTCTATTCAGGAAGTTCCTTCCCGTACCTATAAATTCTAGTGTCTTTCCTACTCTATCCTTCAGTAGTTTCAAGGATTCAGGCCTTATATTGAGGTCCTTGATCCATTCTAAGTTGATCTTGGTGCATGGTGATAGGCTTGGGTCTACTTTGAGTTTTCTGCATATGGCTGCCCAGTTCTCCCAGCACCAGTAGTTGAAGAGGCTCTGTTTATTCCATTATATGTTTTTAGCTCCTTTGTCGAATATCAGCTGACTGTAAGAGTGCAGTTTTATTTCTGGGTCTTCAATTCTAATCCATTGGTCTTCCGGTCTGTTTTTATACCAATACCAGGCTGTTTTTGTTATGATGGCTCTGTAGTAGAGCTTGAACTCTGGTATTGTGATACCTCCTGCACTGCTTTTATTGCCTAGAATTGCTTTGACTATTCTAGGTCTTTTGCTGTTCCATATGAATTTATGGGTTGTTTCTCTATTTCAGTGAAGAATGTAGCTGGGATTTTGATGGGGATTGCATTGATTTTGTATAACAGTCTGGGCAATATGGCCATTTTCACTATATTGATTCTGCCTACCTATGAGCATGGGAGGTCTTTCCATCTCCTTGTGTCTTCTTTGATTTCCTTTATTAGATTTTTATAGTTCTCATTAAATAGGTCCGTCACGTCTTTGGTTAGGTTGATCCCTAGGTACTTTATTTTTTTTTTTGGCTACTGTAAAAAGAATTATTTCCATAATTTCCTTTTCTGCTTGTACATTGCTGGTGTACAGAAAAACTGCTGACTTTTGTGGATTGATTTTGTAGCCTGCTACTTTGCCAAAATTGTTTAGTAGGTGTAGGAGTTTGGGGACTGAGTTTTTTGGGTCCTTCAGATATAAGATCATGTCATCTGCAAATACGGATAGCTTGATTTCTTCTGCCAATGTGGATCCGTTTGATGTCCTCCTCTTGTCTTATTGCTATGGCTAGGGATTCCAGCACTATATTGAAAAGAAGTAGGGAGAGTGGGCATCCTTGTCTTGTTCCTGAGTTTAGGGGGAATGATTTTAGTTTCTCCCCATTTAATGTTAGCAGTTGGTCTGTTGTATATGGCTTTTATTGCTTTTTTTTGTTTGTTTGTTTTTTTGTTTTTCGGGTTTTTTTTTTTGCCAGTCCTGGGCTTGGACTCAGGGCCTGAGCACTGTCCCTGGCTTCTATTTTGCTCAAGGCTAGTACTCTGCCACTTGAGCCACAGCACCACTTCTGGCCATTTTCTATATATGTGGTGCTGGGGATTCGAACACAGGGCTTCATGTATACAAGGCAAGCACTCTTGCCACTAGGCCATATTCCCAGCCCGGCTTTTATTGTTTTGAGGAATGTTCCATCTATTCCTGTTTTCTCCAGAGCTTTTAATAAGTATGGATATTGTATTTTGTCAAAGGCTTTTTGGGCATCGACTGAGATAACAATGTGATTCATGATTTTAGTTCCATTGATGTGGTGAATTACATTGATTGATTTACGGATGTTGAACCATCATTGGGACTGTGGGATGAAGCCTACTTGGTCATGATGTATGATTTTCTTGATCAGTTTCTGGATTCTGTTAGCTAATATTTTATTGAGGAGCTTTGTGTCTGTGTTCATTAGTGATATTGGTCTGTAGTTATCTTTTTTTGGGGGGGGTGGTCTTTGCCTGGTTTGGGGATGGGTATAGTATTAGCTTCATAGAATGAGTTTGGGATTTCTCCCTCTGTTTCTATTTCACGGAAGAGTTGGAGGAGTATTGGTATTAGCTCCGCACTAAAGGTTTTACAGAATTCGTTGGTGAATCCATCTGGGCCTGGGCTTTTCTTTGTTGGGAGGCTCTTGATTACCCCCTGTATTTCGCTGTAAGTTATTGGTTTATTTAGTTGATTTATTTCTTCTTGGTTCAGTTTGGGGAGTTTATACTTCTCTAAGAATTGATCCATTTCTGTAAAATTATTGTTTTTTAGTGAGTAGAGGTTCTGGAAATAGTTCCTTATGATTGTTTGAATATCGTGTGTATTTTTTGTAATTTTTCCAGTGGAGTCCCTGATTTTACGTATATGAGTCTCATCTCTTCTCTTTTTGTGTAAGTCTTGTGAGGGGGTCTGTCGATTTTATTTATTTTCTCAAAGAACCAGCTTTTAGTCTTATTTATTTGTTGAATTGTCTTTCTATATTCAATCAGATTTATCTCTTCTTTAAACTTTGTGGTCTCTCTCCTCCTAGTCATTTTGGATTCGATCATTTCTTGTTTCTCCAGTTGTTTTAGTTTTATCGTGAGGTTATTTGCCTGCTTTGCTTCCATTCTTTTAATGTGAGTGCTGAGGGCAATGATCTTGCCCCTCAGTACTGCTTTAGCTGTATCCCATAGGTTCCTTTGTGATGTATTTTTATTGCCATTGTGGCTTATAAATTCATTAATTTCATCTTTAATTTGGTCTGTGGCCCAAGTGTTAGATAACAGTGAAGGGTTTAGCCTCCAAGAATGTGTAGAGCCTCTGTGGTAACCGTTGTTATTGAGGGTTACCTTTATTCCACTGTGGTCAGATATAATACATAGGATGACATCGATACTTTTGTATTTGCTGAGGTTCTTTGTGTGGGCTATGACATGGTCTGTTTTGGAGTATGATCCATGGGCTGCGGAGAAGAAGGTGTATTGGGTTCCTGTAGGGTGGAAGATTCGGTATAGATCTGTCAGATCCATTTGGGATATGCTGTAACTTAGGTCCTCAGGTCCCTTGCTAATCCTCTGGGTGTTGGATCTGTCTCTTGTAGAGAGTGAGGTATTAAAGTCACCCACTATGATTGTGTTTGGGTCTATCTTGTTCTGTAGTTCTGTGAGAATTTGCTTGACATATGTAGGGCCTCTTTTGTTAAATTTCTTAATGTTGTCAATTAATTTTCATTATTGCTATTCTTAACAGACAATAAAACATGAGAAAAATAAAAATAACTTCAAACATCTTTCATGTAACATTTCTTTTTTATAAAATATTAATTCCCTACTTCATTTTATTCAGTTATATTTTCCATACCTTATAACAAGTATTTAATAATCAAAATTTCATATGGAGTGAGTTATTATTTAGAACCAAATATACAGATGATAACCAAGTTTATCATATTAATTCCTTCAAAGCCTTAACTAAATCCCATTTCTTTGATTGTTGGAGATTTTTAAGCAAAATACATTTTATGCAAATGGAATTAGCAATAAATACCTGAAGAAAACTTAAAATATTTTTATACCATTATAGGCAGTTACATAATGAGTAGCCAAATCTGCTGACTCCTTTAATTAGTATTTTGTCATGGAAAGAAAGTTATGTTTTAGTATCTCTTTCACAGGTTCCATATACTAAAGCTATAAATATTTTTCCTTTGATTTTTGTGACATATTTAATATAAAATTAATATGCTATGATCATAGGATTATCATGTGACAGAATGTAACAATTGAAGTTGATTCCAGATTTATAAGTCAGCATTTGAGTTATCCCTCTTCTTATATTTCCAAGATTTAATGTTGAGAAAACTATTACCTTGCAAAAGGAGATTTTTGGCTGCTAAGTCTTAGTGAGTGTCCTATAAGCCTCTCCATTTTTGTTTAGTTTTCATACATAAGAACTGTGACTACTCTGTGATACCTGCTTTGATTTTAAGCTAATTTTTGCACATTGGGGTCATTATTGGCATATTCTCTTTTTAGAACATACCCATAACTTTTACTATTAGTGTTAGAAGAAATACCTAAAAAATCTTAATAATTTCCCTCCCAGAAGTCCTCCAATTCAGACTTTTTGTTAATGAATCCTATAATTTTTTTTGCCACCTTCTTCCTTATTTCCTTAATTGTCAATGTAAACTCCTTATACATAGTTTTGGATGAGAATCTCAATATTAGATTCATATGCATGAATTTGAACATTATCACACTTATTTCTATCTTCTAAAACTATTTCATATAATATTTTTCATGCACATATTCTTACAAATTATGAAGCAGAATTCATTGTAGCTTTAGTACCACCATTATTTATGTGAGATTAATAAAATAATCTACAGAAAACACTAATTTGTATTGTCTTCAATACAAAAACTAAATTTAACTTTGAAGTTTCTCTCACTTAAAATATTTTTAGCAACTGTGAGTATATGTGTTTAGAAGGGGTATATTTGCTCCTTTTAACTGAGAGATATTTGAAAGGGGGAAAATATTAATTTCTCATTACATAGCTCTATACACTCATTCATTAACTGTCTGACTTTTTCAGTCTAGTGTAAGGCCCTTCATATATCTGTGTCATGGCCAAACATGCTCAACTTTTATTCCTATATACTCATACACAATCTTCCCTGAATAGTAAACTCTTCTAATGTAAGGTTCGTGTTACATATCAATCTTTTTTTCTGGATCTCCATGAAAAACTAATTTACTGGCAGGGCACCCAAAGCTCACACCTACAATCCTAGCTACCAAGAAGGCTGAGATCTGGGATTGTGATTTGAAGCCAGCCATGGTAGAAAAGTTTCCAAGATTCTATCTCTAATTAACCCTGTGAAATCAGGGATAAAAGAATGGTTCAGCTTGCATAACACCAGCCAAACATGAAAAGGCTGAGTGAGAGTTCAAGTCATTCAGTTCAATTCTTGGTACTGACAGACATGCACAGAACAAATTTACCATGAACTTCCATGTCAGTGAAATTAAATGTTTATGTTACCACATTCAAATTGTAAGTGGTGTCCAGTGCATCTGGATAGTTTACACGGACAGTATTTTCACTGATGTTTATTTCTGTCACTTAATTTTGCAAAAACAGCTGACTCTCAATTGAGCTGTAAAGATTTTAAACCAGCTCAAGATTTCCATTACTGTAGTATTATAACTCTGTATAGGATTTACTGTTTCAAGTGCTTGTTATGGACTATTTATTCAAGGTTCACAAAAATGTTTCATCCATTTACTTTTAGCTACTCATGGAAGAAACTCTTTCTCATATTTAAGAAAATTTCCTGGGATAGCTTAATTATACAAAGTATAAAATCAGTGTTCCCATTTTCCTTCAAATTGGTCTTTTAAAATTATTAAGTAGTTGTGTAAGAGAGATTCACTTTGACATATTCTTATTTTATCAAATGTGTCTGATCATACTCATCTTCTCCTTCCCTTCTCCCTTCCTTTTCCTCTTCTTTGGCAACCAATCATAACCAAGTGGCATTGTTCCATTTTCATCTGTGTCCATGAAATTTGTTTACCTCATGCTCATTAGAATAGAGTTTTACAGAATCACAAAACAAAGAACGACCTTGAGTGTCACAAAATGTACCAAGGTAGGGAATTCTAAATATTATTCCCACTGCAAAAGCAGCAACTAAACTAGCAAAAATAATCACAGCTCACAATTCCAAAGTATGGAATAAAATGCAACACAACAATATGGAGAATATTTAGAGGGAAACAAAAGCAGCTGAAATTTATTTAGAATGTTGCTGAATTTTAACTTACTTGATCACCATTTCCGTAAGACCACAGCACAGTGGGAGGGAGCCAGACCAATCATTCCCAATATAGCATACTGATGCCAAAGGAAACACTGTGGATCTTCTTTCCAGAGAATTATTAACTTGTGTGTCAACATGCCTAGTGCTTCCAAAAAGAATTAACTGAAGTAAGTTTGTGCTATTTGCCTATTTTCGAGCCCAGGCCTTTTCCTAAGTTTGATTTTCAACTGCACAAAATATATGTGTGTATATGCATGTGTATATATGGATATATGTATGTATGATATATATATATGGCTTATACAATGCTCAAGGATGAATATTTGTTTTTATTACCTAGAAATTTTCCCAAGTTTAGCAGAGTCTCCTGGCCAGTTTATACAGGAGCCACAGTTGCTAGGCATAACAAAGCAAAATTTCTATGAAGGAAAACTATATCTGTAACATGAGATTTTGAAAATCTCCAATTGATGCAGCTATGGATAGCTGGGTATCAGCAACTTTGCAAAGACAATTCAATGAGAGAAAAACAAAACATTCAACACATGGTGCTTTTGTATTTTTCAGCTTTTGGTGGTTTTCTGGAATTTACAAGTTATGTATGGTCTGCTACTTAGAGACATCTCACTGAAGTTCTTCATTAAATTCAAAGTTTGCCCCCAAGGAGTAATTTAGCTTTATATACAGCAAAAAAAAAGCATTTGGAGACTTTTTTCAGGGAAAATGGTGGATGAAGCATCTGCATTTTTATTTTTGTACACACCCCGAAAAATGTAAGTTGGCTCAAATATAATTTTATAGGCTATCATTCATAGCTCAAGAACTAATTTTCATAATGTTCTTTAAAAATACATTCCATATTCACTATATAATAATGTTGTCAAGGCACTCATTTATATATTTAAATGCTGATGTTTAATATTATTATTGTAACTAATAATCACAGCATTCTTTATGACTTTTCATTCATATTCAAACAACAGCTCTCTGAGTATATTATTATTACTAGCCAGATTTGAGAGGTGAACAACTTGAAATACATAAATTAAGGCAATTTCTTGCAGTTAGATGGTAAATATATCACAGATTAAGGTTGCAAACCAAGAAATTCTGTTTGGCTTTAGGCTGTGTTTTTAAGTACTATGCTAACTCGTTTTCATATGCCTTAGCTCCTATATAGCTAATGACTAAGAAGAAATACTACTTTCTTGAGAAAGTAGATCATTGTAGAATAATTCAATAGATTCAGTATTTTTTCTCTTTCAAAATAAGCTTTGAATTAGTGGAAAACAAAAGGAAGCACATTTTTAACAGGGCATATTGCTTTGTATGAATCTATCAGTATGCAATTCTAAGATATGTTTAAAGGTTATGGAATAGAATAACAAATTCAAAAAGAACCTTTTCTCTCCTTGCCTAGTTAATGCATAGTCACTCTTCCAAACACAGCTTATATCACAGTTTATATAACATATCTATTGAGGACGTGTTTTCTGATCTCTCCAAAATAAATTACTTCATTTCTCCTTCATTATGCTTATGTTAGACTTTGCCTATATGTTTACATTCAAATTATACACTAATAGTAGCAGTAGCATAGAGTTATTGAATGCGTACTCTATCTAATATTGGTAAGCAGGCAAAAATCTATAAAATTTAACTATGCTTAAAATTTATCTTCTATTATGGTCACATAAGAACAGACATCTTGTCTGTTTGTTATCCATTGTATCTCCATTTTTTTTCACATAACTTACTACATGTAAAATGCTTAAAATTACTTCATTTACTTATGGAAATGTTAAAGGTGGTATTTCTATATCTACTCCTGGCTAGTGGAGATGTTTTTCATTCTAGTATGTAAAGATGACTGAGTTGCTCCTTTGGTCAATACTGAAGTCATTTTGATGGCATCTAGAGTGGCCATGTCATTGTTGAATTCAAAGAGAAATAAATAATGGCTGAGTAATGTAACTGTGCTGTGTTAGGCCACAAAATAATGTGTGAAGTATCTGATACTTTCAAATGATTGGAATTCTGTATAAATGTTTTTTCTTGGGATTTGAAGTTGATTTACCGATGAGTTTCTTATGGAGAACTGATCTAAATTCATAGGTATTTTCCTGCGTTCTGCTTGTATATGTATGGACTTTCCGGTTGGCTGAAATAATCTTGGTATAATACTAAAAATGTTTTTAATCCATTTAATAATCATGTGTAGAAATAACTATATTTCTCCTTATCTGTCAGCAAAATATTTCAATCTTGTTTTTTTTTTCCAGTGACCTAGATATACCCAAAGCCTGTGAGAATTACTCTGAATTTATTTTGCAAAAATCAATACCAGTTTTCCCTTGCCTATTTCTATAGGGAATATTTTCTCTTTGCCTTCCATCTACCACAGCATAAACTGTAGTCAGAGATAAATAATATGAAAACCTTTCCAGATTCATCTCGTAGAAATGAAAGGGATATTTTTTTACATTGCCTCATTAACTTGGGGTATTCTATCCTGAGCAACATCCTGAAATATATTGAAAGCATATGCTAGGTGATGTTAAATATAGGTTAAAAATAGATAGGTTTTAATCATCTAATACAGAATTTCCATATAAGCACTTTTTCTTTGTATTTAATCATTGAATCATAACTTAAATTCAGTAAGATACACCAAAATCTCATTAGTTCAAAAATATGAGCACAATAATCCTTTATATTTGTTCAGCATTTTGCAAATTTAAAAGATTTTCAAATAAGGTAGAATCATTGAAAATATAGCAATGATAATATGACTATAGCCTCATAAGATGTTCGTATATTAATTACTTCTGCATATTCTTCTACACTAGACACTGGGAAGATTACTTCTATTCTACTCTACAGGTTTCAATGACTAAACTGCAATCTCGCCTGTACTGTTTCCTGGTGAAAGGATAGATAAATTAGTGCAACCACATTTCCTTTCCCATCTTTCATATATGACATATTATTGAATAACTGGATGTATAAGAGCAATTTTACAACTAAATCCATGGCAGATGTTGCTTTCATTAACTTGTTGTTGAGTATCTGTACCTATTGATTGCCAGATCATTTTTATTTTGAGATAAAGTAACACTTATTTTATTGATTCACCATCATTCAGGGATTCTATTGTTTACCAATACTTTACTAATACATGATAGAGTTAGAATGATGACCATTTCATAGGTGGAGAAAATAAAATTTAAATATGTTAAATTATATAATTGTTATTATGATAAGTAATGATTTTTTAGGTTTCTGTAGACTTCCGTATGGTAATAAACTAGAATATGTTAAGGGAAATCTTAAGAAAATTAAAATCATTTTACTTTCAAAACTATGAAAAGTCTAAGACAAAATCTGATTATTCCTAGAGAAGATTGCATCATCATGCGATGGAGACCTCTTAAACTCTGAAAAATCTCCATATTTATGAAAACACTCTTGAGATTAATTATAACTTCACTTGAAAAAATATGGATAAGCCACCTGATATTTGGAGTTCTTATGCTAATAATGGGAAAACACCACTTTTTGTTAAATATACATACAATGTGCTTATGAATTATTGTAGACTTTGGCTATTAAGACTCAAAGTATTTTCCAGAGTAGAATTTATTTCTTCATGTTTCTTTGTAGGGGATCAAAGCTATCTATGGCATTGGGTTCTTTCTCATTTTTTTCTTTAAATTTTATTGTCAAGCTGATGTACAGAGGGGTTAAAGCTACATATGTAAGGTAATGAGTACCTTTCTTGTCAAATATTGTCACCCTTTCCCTCATTTTTCTTCCATTTCCCACCCCCCCTCAAGTTGTAAAGTTCATTTCCAACATATTGTCTTGTGAGTATTCCTGTTGCATTGGTTCATCTTTTGTCTTTGGCTCACCATTTTGTTGTACCCCTTCCCTAATTCAGATAAATGTATGTACAATACACAGGGTACCAAAATCTAATATAGTGACAACAGGTTGAAACTAGACTCACTGCAACTACTAATAACTAGATAAAGAAAATGTCTATTATACATACATATGGGCAGTCATAATACATATATGTGTGTTTATATATCAGTATATGTATGTTTGTAATGTGAATATATGTGTAACATTCAGTCATAAAAAATACTAGATATTAGAAATATTATGATATTTACAGGAAAATAAATGGGACTGGAGACAGTCATATGCAACACAATATTTAACCTTGCGATAAAAGCAAAAATATTACATGTTTTGTCTCATATTCAGACTTAAAAGAATATGACATGATTATCACAGGGGGACTGACTGAGGAATAGTTGGTTGGAGGTGGCGGAAGATGAAGGTGGTGAGATGAATTTTACGGAAGCATATTGTATATGCATGAAAATAGCACAATTAACTTCATCAGATAATATTTTAAAATGATAGGGAAAGTGAGAAGGTGTGTACAAGGAAATAATAAAAAGGATCTGAATTTTATTAAAGTATGCTATATGAAAATTGTAAATATTACAATGAAGTTAATTGTGCTAATAAATATGCCATATCATATTAATCATTGCCATACTGAATAGTTCCCTTGATAGGGAATAGAGCTCTTAGTAGCTAAGTAGACGTTGATCAACATGATATGACGTGCAGTTTAGTAGGTGAAAGTGTACAAAGGGTTGGAAAAGCAGTTTGAATAAAAACGATGCAGAATTATGCCTAGATTTTCAGAATGAGGGCAGAAGATTGTCCTTGTGCAAGATGTCTCACAGTTTGAATGGGGCAAAAGGGGAGTGATGATAGAAAGCCCTAGAAAGAGAGGTTGAAACTCCACTATAGCAGGCCAAGATCTTCAAGTTTCTGTGCATTCATAGAGCTGAATAATGGAAAAGAAATGGGCAGATGTGTTTCATAGGAGGCTATAGCCAGGTTGTGGCAATTAATTTATAAATATGGCTGACGCCGTCCCAAAGATTATTATATGACAGATTTTGTTGACCTTATGGCATGCTGAGAAGTAGAAAGGGGACAAAGAGATGTGCTGAAGTTATAATTTGATGAAAAGCTTTCAATTTCCGCTTTGTTGAGGTAAACTAAATTTCGCTGTAAGTTAAGCCCCTTTCATTAAACTAAGAATTAGTAGTTCTCTGATCTCAGTAGTAATTATTTTGGCAAAGCAGTTGATATAAGCAAAGTGATATTTGAAAAATGATACATGCTTGATATATACACTTTATATTAAAATGTTACAATTACATTAAAATACTAATATTAATGTTAAGTATAATCTTCTGTTTTAAATAGGCCTAAGACTTTTGTAGGGTGTTGTGGTATACAATTATATTTTTACATTTCAGTATCAATATGAAGAAATTTGTAAACTAAATTAAAAATAGAATCCTTGCAGGTTTCTGTTGTTATTGTTTATTTTTAATGAGTTTTTCTTACCTTTGTGAGGCTGTCTCTAACGCATAATTCAACAATATGTTTAAAGCGACTCACTCCTTTCAGATTTTCTTAAGAACTCAACTGATTTTTCATAGAAGCATTGCTTCCTATTCTCTTATTTCCTGGGGTTAACTTAATGGTTAATTAAATTTGGTAATGTAATTCCCAGTACAAATAGTAAAAGCAAGCTTGGAAAGAAACAAAAAGGATGTTACCTCTTAAAGAGCAATTTTCTTACTTGATGCTTTACAGAGGAATTGGAAAACATAGATTGGCTAATTAAGGTTAATTATGTGATATCTGAATGTATTTTATTCTCTCTAATATACTTAGGAAAAGGTCATAAAGAATGGACTGTATGATTTTAAAAAGAAATATGTGGAAGAAGTTTGCTTTGAAATATCTGTGTGAAGTCCAGGTATAAACAGTAGAATTAAGAGATCTTTGTCTTTCCTTTACCCTACTTATATCCAACTCCATAGCCAAGTCTCTTAGTATCATGGTATATGGAATCTTTCTTTACAAAGCGGTATCTCAAAACGTTTCTATTTGGACATTCTATGTAATAGACTTTTTGTGTGGCCTTATATAAGCACTGATTTGACTTTTTGGAAGACCTAGAAATCTCAATTTCTTTCTTTCTATCTGCGCTCTTTGTGCTCAAGGCTAGCACTCTTTGAGCCACAGCACCACTTCTGGTTTTCTGGTGGTTAATTGAAGATTAGACTCTCAGGGACTTTCCTGCCTGGACTGGGTTTGCACCATGAACCTCAGATCTCAACCTCCTGAGTAGCTAGGATTTCAGGTGCCTGGCTCAATTTGCTCATATCTGCTACAGAATCCATTCTCTTTCATTAGCTGTCTTCAAAGCAACCTACTGGTTAGGCCATTTTCTTGGCTCAAAATGTGAACATTTTCTCATCTGTCGTACAGATAATTTTGTTCTCTACCTTTCCATTCAAATTTGGTCACGTATTGGCCAATAAAACAACACATATTGTGACCAACCTTAGTTTTCAAAATGTCTTTCTTTTTGTTCGTGACTTCAATGCAACAGAAACTGAGCATTCTCAAGGGAAACCAAATGTGAAGAACAACATGTTAATACTTATTCTGTATGAGAAAAATACAGTATTTAAAACAATCCATCCAGCACAAGTTGAGGTGCTACATGACCTACTTTATAATCTACAGCAAGTGAGATTGTGCCTTTGCAAAGCTTCTTTAACTCCAAGTTAATGTTTTCTATTTATTAGTTTAAGGCTCTGCCATTCATATTAGAAGCTTCTCTCAAATGTCTGGTGATGATTGGTATATTCAAAAATAAAAAAAGGACATAAAAAAGCTGATGAATGTAGGCAAGTGGGAATAGGTCTTATTTAATTTGGCTTTCATTATAGTGTGTGTGTGTGTGTGTGTGTGTGTGTGTGTGTGTGTTTACTGTGTGTATGCATTGGAGCTGGGGCTTGAACTTATGGGATTTTACTCTCCCTTACCTTTTACTGAAGATATGAGTCACAAGAATTTTTTTTGGTTGAACTGCCTTTGAAACACAATCCTCCAGTCTCAGCCCACTGAGTAGCTAGGATAGCAGGCATGGGCTACATGAGCCTGACTCAGTATAGAGAAATCTGCCTAGAATATTTCCTTGAGAACCCAATGTTATTGTCTGTAAGGACAGTATTTCAGTCAGGTTCATCTATATATCTATAGAGATATACCTATAGCTATACATATATATGTGTGTATGTGTATATACAGCTATATACATCTATATTTATGTATCTTTATCATCTAGATATGTGTTCACCAGTATCTCTATGTTTTCTCTGTTTCCATCTATGTATCCATGTATTTATCATTTTCTGTCTACTACTGCTCTTCATGTGTATATTCTGATTGACAATGAGAGAAAAGGATGGGAGGGCATGTGAAATTCAGCATGTTCTATTTTAGTTACTTTTCTGTTTTCTTATTTCCTGTCTAGGGGCACGACCATCTACTCTCTCAGGTGTACTTCAGGAGATCTTTTGACACAGAGACAGTAATCTTTCAGACTGAGGAAGAGGTATCCTGGGATAATTGCTTTTTGATCACATGTCAGTAGATGCTCATGCTTTTTGGTTTCCCTTTCACCCTAAAATTAGATAAAGCCTCAAGAGTCATTTTCTATTACAGTGGGGGATTTGCTGAGTACTGCTACTTCTTGAATTTATTCATGGTGGGTTATGGCTTATGGTTTTTGTGTCTTCTAAGTCATTTGTCTTTTTGCCATTAAGTTTTTGGAGGGAATCAAATTTGCATACTTTTTCCTGCTTTTCTGTGTTCTTTGTGGTAGTAGTTTTTTTTATTTACTTTCAAGAGTAATTTTGCTGAATAAAGATGTGTTTTAATACAAACTTTGAAATCACTATCTTTAGGAAGACATCATATTAACTTTTAATTTTTCAGTTAATAAAGCTGTAGTTAATTTATAGTAGTATAGGAACACCAAAAGACAGATCTGTTTTTACTTAGAAATGATACAAGACAGGGATTACAAAAGATAGGATGAGAGATTACAATCATGTTTAAACATTTTTGAATTTGAAATTAAGAAAATTCAATTCCAGGAATTTTGCTTATATATATATATTTTTTTCAGGATGACTAGATGAAAATAAGTTATGGCTTTTCAAATTATCACTAGGCCAACTTTACTTTAATTAGTAAATTAACATTTGTTAATTAACTTGTTAATTGAATTAACTGAAAAAATGAATAATGGAAGTGAAAAGTTTTTTAAGTATCACTTTTTAGTAAAATGAGCATATTGGATAACTTAATTTTAAAAAGGAGTATGAAATCTAGAGATCATGGTAGCAAGCAAATAGTTTATCTTCAGGCTTAAGAAAACCAGTAATAAATTTCTTTTTATGTAAGAGAGCCACTGAACTTGGTTTCCAAAGTTAATTAACAATAATAATAACAATGATATTATCAATAAAAATGTTTTCTTATTCTTTAGTTTGTTTTCACAAAGGCTTCCTTTGCCATTAGAACAACTCAATGCGGGGCTGGGAATGTGGCTTAGTGGTAGAGTGCATGCCTAGCATACATAAAACCCTGGGTTTGATTCCTCAGCACCACATATACAAAAAATGGCCAGAAGTGGTGCTGTGGCTCAAGTGGTAGAGTGCCAGCCTTGAGCAAAAAGAAGCCAGGGACAGTGCTCAGGCCCTGAGTCCAAGCCCCAGGACTGGCAAAAAAAAAAAAAAATCTAAGTTGAGTTGTGGTGTGACAGCAAAGAACAGGAAGTCTCATTTGCTTTCATGCAGACACATCAAGGCTCAAGGAAAATGTTCTGGTGATAGTCTGAAGCTATGATGATACAGAAGCAAGTACTTCCTGTAAACATCTATAGTTTAATGAAGTGCTTTACACTTTATCTTCTTTCTTATTTCTTACCATCAGTGATTCTTTCAGAAAACATTTATAAGTGCAAGCCATCAATGCCCCAAAATCTTATTGTCTAAACTGATCATTTAATCTAGACTACAGCTACTGATAAAAGTATGTATGCTCCTTATAATAAGACACAGGCTTCCTCGTGGACACCCATCATGGAGAGAGTAAAGTCTCCTTGGGAGTCACCCTGGGGAAATGCAGTTTGTGTCTTTGAACTGACCTTCAGGTAGAGTTTTCTGTTTAGTATTCAGAAAATAATAACAATACACTTGAGTCTAAAACATGAATAATACAGGAAGCTCTTCTCAGAATATGCATTGGCTGGTAAAGAAAATATTTGAGCAATTTATCATTCTAAGTATACCATGTTCTAACATTGTCACTGATAACATGAACCAATTGAAATAAGAGAAAAAGTATATTAACCATTAGTAGACAAGAGAACATTTAATATGAAAAATTTCTAAGCTTCTTTCAGAATATCTAAATACTAGTATTGATTTGCAGCAAATACTCCCAAAAGAGTCCTTTTGGAAAAAAAGACTCAAGTTGTTTGGATGTCAGGGGAAAAAATCAAAATCCCCTTTTTCTCTTTTTTGATGGGATCATTTAAAGTGATTTCTCATTGCAAACTATTTTCATATATCATGCAAACTAAACCTTTTTTATTAAACATGGTAATGAAGGATCCCACTCCATACACTTAGGCATTTCAGAAGGAGAATACAAAAACTGACTTTATAGGAACTACTATTGGCAAAACACCAAAAACAATGCAAGATTGATGTATGGCTCATGCTTTCACTAGTTTCAGTCTAGCAACACTTATCTCCTTCACTGTGGCCTTGTGTTGAGGCACAACATCATGGCAGGCATCAGGTGACATCAAAGCTATTTCACCTCATGCTAGGCAGAAGTAAGAGAGCAACACTAAGGAAGGGCCAAGGAAAAAATATATCCCTCTTGTATACTTCCTTAGTTTTCTGCTTCCTTCATTCTTACAGTTCTTTCATTTCCCTGTAGTCCATTCAACTATCAAGTCTTCAATGAATTAGTACATTAATACGATTAGATCTCTTATGATTCCATCACTTTTCCAAAGTAGAATGCCGCCATATTGAGGAGCAAGCCTTCTCTACATGATCCTTTACCTCTGATATCTCTGTAACTGATTTTAGAATCCTGGATATTGTATATACATGTATTGGAACTAGGGAAGAGAAAGGGAATACCAAAATGGAGAGACAAAGGATAAAAAGACAAACCAATGCAACAGCAATACTTACAAAACTGTATGGTGTAAAACAACTGCACAACTCATGGGGAGGAGAGGGAAATGGGGAGGGGGAAGGCGAAGGGGAATGAGGGAGGAGATAACAAGTTGGATAAGAAATGTACTCACTGCTTTACACATGAAACTGTAACCCCTCTGTACATCACTTTGACAATAAAGAAATGAAAAAAAAAGAAACAAGATTCAAATGAAAATTGCTCTCTTGTCAACTCTATTTTCAGCAGGTTTTTTTATTGGTTGCATGTTATCTTTGTATGTGTTTTTTATGTTTATGCTTTCTCTTGGACTGTAAATATATATATATCATCGCCATTAAGTACGGGTAAGCCATTTGCAACTGTTTTTTGTTTCTACTTCTAAAATTCCAGTTCCATGGATATGCAAATGTTCTCATTCCTCTCTTCCTTCTTTGTTTTGTATGATTTTTACTGGCCTAGTTTCTTAGTGGTAATGTGTTTTATTTTCCCTTTAGCTATATAAGTCTACTTATTTGTCTGTAGATGGCATCTTTTATTTTTGTTACTGTGTTTTTTCTGGCTTTTGCATTGAATGCTTTCCTATGATTTAATAACTTTCTGGTTATTTATTTAATAATGAATAACTATATTTTCTATTAGAACCCTTAATATCATAACTAAATTCTTTTAGTTTTATATGTAAAAGTGCTATCATGTTTGTCATATGTGAAGCCACCTTTCCTGTTTTTGTAGTGTCTTGACAGTATCTTTTTAGTTCATTAGCTATTATTGAAGGTTGGATTTTTTTTGGTAGGCAAATAAAACCAAGTAAATTGATCTTATGGCTAGAAATACCTTATCTTTTGCTGGTATTCATTGTGAAGTAGAGTCAGGGGTTAAGCTATTTCATTTTTGCTGTTGTCCTGGTTACTCTTGGGTTTCATACACCACTTGTCTTGCTTTGTCTTTAGAGTGAACTTTGATTTGTTTGATTTGTAAGAAAGTTTCCGTAGTACCTTTGTAAACGTTAGCTATGTATCAATATTTTTCTTACACTTCAGAGGTCCCTCTCAGTGTTCTTGTTTCCTTCCTGTGATATATTATCAACCTTTGATATTCTAGAATTGTTAGCTGGAAGGCAAAAGTAGGGAATATCACAGAAAATTCCCTATTGTTTTCATCTAGCCTTGGTTTATGTCTTATATGCATTACACGTCTCAGAGTCTCAAGTAAGACTATCTCAAGCATTCTGTCTGCATCCTACTTTGCAAAGTTTCTGGTGATCTATATCCAGGGCACATTCTTTTCCCTCTTCTACAGATACAAAATTCATGTTATTTATCCCTCCCCTATTGTTTTATATCTTCATTAGTCTTCAAGCTATGTAATCTGCTCTTTGTCCAGTAGGTAAAGTCTATTCTATACAGGAAAAAACTAGGGTCTTCATTCTTTATTTCAGTGGCTGCATGTCTACAACTCAAATTGGTTTCATACCAGAGAATTTATCAGTATTCTCTCTGTATAATAAATCATTTTGTGGGTATCTGGTGAAGAGTGCTAGTAGGAAACAAATCACTTCTCTGTGTTTCATAGTGGTTTCATGATTTTTTTAAGATTTAATTTTTATTTTCAAGGTAATTTACAAAAGGGTTACAATTGCATTAGCTAGTGAGTACATTTTATGTCATACTTGTTACCCACTCCCTCATTTTCTCCTATCTTATCCCTCTAGCCCACTCTTCCTCAGAGTTGTACAGTTAATTTTCAACATATTGCCTTGTGGCTCACCCTTTATTTTTTTGTCTCACCATTTTGATGTTCCCCTTCCCTTCCCTAATTCAGAAAAACATATATAAAATACCCAGGGTACCAAACTCAAATACAATAATGACAGGGCTTATGCCACAGGAAAGAAAAAAAAAGAAAAAAGTTTCACCTACACTTTGAAAATAACAACAACAATAAAAATCTTATTTCCATATCCTGGAGTTCATTTCCCTTAGCAACATATTTATATAAGCATATGTACATACCTATTGATCTATTGTGATCCTCTGCTAGGACTATCTTAGACATTTAGGCAATGGATTACAAACAAGGCTATACTAAAGCTACCAGCACAACCATGTTCATTGCAGAATTATTTACCATAGCTAAAATACGGAACCAACGAAGATGCCCCTCAGTGGATGAATGGATCAAGAAAATGTGGTACATACACACAATGGAATTCTATGCCTCTATCAGAAAGAATGACATTGCCCCATTCTTAAGGAAATGAAAAGATTTGGGGGAAAAAAATCATATAAAGTGAAGTAAGCCAGAACTAAGGACACAGATTCCATGGTTTCCCCCAGTGCTTCTATGATTCACTACTCTGTTATCAATTGAATAAAAACATTTAACTGAGTTGTTTACACGTTTATATGGCATTTGGTGACATCTGCTTCAAGCAATCAATTGCATCTCATCCTTCCTTGAATTTGCATGGCTTTAACTATGTTTTGGGTTAGTGAGTCATCCAGAGATGTAACCACATCTGATGGATTCAAGAATTAAGATCTCCATATCATATGTGTTTTGTTGTTGTTGTGTTAAGTTTCATGTACAAATCTTTCCAGATTTCGTGATCTTTAGCAGAAATCTTTCTGCTTTTCATTCTTATGCTTTGTTAAATTATTCGAATATATATGCAAATAACTCTATTAACCAAATTCCACTTTTTGTTTTCTTTGTTACCATATGTCTTCTATATTCTTCACTTTGCTATCATTTAATTTGGGCTGCAGATAGCAAAAAATTAAACATATTTGATAGGATTACTATTATTTCCCCCACATGTAATACTGTTGTTTGTATCTAGATCCTATGCTCATTACAATGATCATTGTTGTTCTCAAATGTCTATTTTTCTATATTTTCAATATATAACTAAATTTACGGGCTTCATCATAAATGAGTATGAACTGCATAAAAGTTTTTATATTGTAGTTTTCTTTGGAAAAATAATATACACAACTACTTAAGAGATGAAAACTTATTTGCAGGAAGTCATTATAAAGATTTATGGGAAAAATCTGTAATTATGAATTGTATGTTGGGTTTTATTTCCTATTTCCTAGGACACAGCTCCTAAAAAGTTTGGACTTTCCAATGCAGAGTGTATTTTATATGTTAAAGAGATAGTATCTCCAGTATTCCCACTTCAGGGACTTCAGAATCTGTTGCTTACTATAGACACCAAGTAATTATTACAGGACTGGGATTTACATCTCCAACCCTCAAACTGGCATGGGGCTCACAAATAAGTTGATTGCCAAAAGAAGTGATTTAAATACCCTGGTTATTCAGTAAGCTTTGATAAAGCCTAAACTTATTACTCTAGGAGAGTTTCCTGACTCCTTAACATGTGGAGATTCTGCTAGTGTGAAATATGCACAAAAGACATGGAAGTTTTCTGTTCCTTCCCAAGTACCTCATCTTATATTTTCTGTATGGATTTTCATTTTTATCATGTCATGTCTAGCATAATAAATTGATAAACATAAGTTAAGTGTTTGAGCTTTGTGTTTCACCCTAGCAAAATTAATCTAAGTTGGGCTGGGAATGTGGCTTAGAGGTAGTGTGCTTGCCTTGCATGCATGAAGCTGTGGATTTTATTCCTCAGCACCACAAAAACTGAAAAAGGCAGATATGTCACTGTGACTAAAGAGTTAGGGTGCTAGCCTTGAGCAAAAATAAACCAGGGACAGTGCTCAGGCCCCGAGTTCAAGCCCCAGGAATGGCCAAAAAAATTCATCTAAGAAGGTCATAGAAACTCCAGTTTATGATGGACTAGCTCAATATCTAGGTCAAAAATCTGGGGCAGGCCATTAGTATTCAAAGTGAAAGTTATGGGAAGTCTTGGAGGATTTAGCCCACACCTGTGGTATTTGATGCATTTCTAGGTAAAGTGTCAGAATTGGATATAAATAGAGGTTATCTAGCTCTGGTCCACTGGAGAATAAACTGTTATATGGGGAAACGAATTCTCACATATCTATTGTCAGAAATTTTGATTCAATGTTTATAAGAGAAAGCACATTTAGGTTTTACTATTTCACACTATATTAGACAATGTTCCCATCAGGGACTAATCATTAGTTAAAACTACAAACGAAAATTTGTTTTTCCTATCTAAGACATAAATTATACTGAACATTATTTTCACAAGATTTGCATTTTTATTTTCTTAATACACAAAACTATAATGAAAAAAGCTTTTATGCTTGTGTATTACACTGGAATCATCAGGCTGATATATGACTCTTCTTTATCATACCTCAGATATTTAAAAAATGAAAGAAATACTAAAGAAAAAGTAATTTGCTCAGTATTGGTGGCTCACAGCAATTATTCTAGCTTTTGGGGATGCAAGGATCAGGAGGACCATGGCTTAAAGACACCCTGTGCAAAAAGTTTATGAGACTATGTCAATCAATAGATATTTGATAGTTCATAGTTGGCATCCAAGCTACTTGGGAGTCTGAGATGGGGAGGATTTTGGTTCCAGGTCAGCATGAACAAAATTGTACAATAGATCCCATCTCAATTGAAAAATAAATTGGATGTAGTATCACCTGCTTGTCATCACTGCTTATTTGGTAAACTTAAAATAGAATTTATATCCAGGTGGACCTAGGAAAAAAGTGAGTCCTTATCTCAAAAATGCTGAAGGCCTGGATCAAATGGTAGAGTTCCTGCCTAATGTGCACAGTTCAGACAATGGTACCGTCAAAAGAAAGAAAGGAAGAAAAGATGGAAAGGATGATGGGATGAAGAGTGAAGCAAAGGGACAGAGATAGAGGTTTGATGTGAGGTAGAAAAATTCTGGAGGAAATGAAGAGAGAAGGAAAAGAGAAAAGAGTAATTTGCAGGCCATAAAGGGTAAATAAAATGTCTTCAGATTTGACATAAATAAATGTAGACTATAATCATATTTCTTCTCTTGGTCAATAAGAAGTGACAGGGACCAGATTTGCTCTCCTTATCTGAAATAAAAGCAGAACAAAACAAATATTATGTACATCTAGTGAAAAAACAACCGATGAATGCTTTCTGTTAGAAAAACCATTCAAATATTATTTAAATTATGACATGGCTTTCTTAAACTGTGGTTTAACTGATGAATTGTAAGTTCACTCGTTGAAGTGACAATGGCTGCTGTTGTTGACAAACCTGAGGACATAGAAGAATGATCAATTGAATGCTATCGCTGAATAGGTTCTTGTTTGGTTTCTGTCTATAATGATTGTGAATAGAGATGAAAGAAACAGCAATGTAAGTTTCAAATTGACTTGGGTAAATTAATAGAATTTCTTGATGATACTATGATCATTGTTAGCAAAGATTATGCAGATAAGGAATCAAGAGATCCTACCAAATCAGAACAGGCTGCAATCAGAGCTGCAGATGGATGCCAAGCAATTCTGAGCAAAGTCAGAGAAACAAGGAGTGGAGAATGTAGGGATTTTAAAGTTTAAGTATATCTAAGTTTCTTGGAATGTAGTTGAGGTAGACTGTTTGGTTTAGGATTAAGCCTGTCCTCCTGTCATGAAGGGTTTCACACTTTCTGGTAAGTCCAGAGATGTGACTTTGATGTCATTAGCTGATAAGATTATGGAGAAGAGAATTGCAAGAAGGTCCCAGGGAAGGAGGCAGGGTAGTCAGTGGGCCATGGAGTTTGGAGAAGAGCAGATTCCCATCAAACATACTTTACTAAATACTCAAAGGGTTTTTTTGGCCAAAAATTTCTCTGCTGTTTACGAATTCCGATCAACAATAAATGGCTAGTCTCCTCTTAAATTAATGTAGTATATTTATTATCCTCCACCAGACTACACAACTCATCAGACTTTTTGAGTTTGCAGCACAGCTAACCTGTTAAATAAATACAGGTGTAAAGCTAAGTAATTTTATGAGCCCATGCAGTAAAAAAGTTATGCTTTAAATTAAAAACTTGTGTCACAGACATTTACTTGAAATTAATCTGGTTACAAATGGTAAAGAGTATACAACAACCCAAATATGATTTTTATCCATTGTATGGAAGGAAGTGAGGCCTTTATAAGTTTCTATTATAAATTTGCCACATTTTGCCAACAAATTACACAAGCTATTCTCAGTGTTTTACATTTCTTTCACTGAATACTTTGAACTTTGAAAAGTATAATGAAATTACATTATTCAGTGGTTATATAACAGTTAAACATTACAGATTCTATAACATAGAATTTGAGTCATATTAATATTATCATTCACTGTAGAAAACCCACAGGCAGCTGAGTGCTGGTGAATCATGCCCCTCATCCTAGCTATTAAGGAGGCTGAGATCTGAACACCATTGTTCAAAGCCAGCCAGGGCACATCCCTGTCAGCATCTGTTATGATTTGTTTCCTTGATAATTGCTATTCTAATGGGGTGAGGTGGAATCTCAATGCTATTTTGATTTGCATGTCTTTTGTGAGCATTTATCTTCTTTAAAAACACTGGAACAGGGGCTGGGGATATGGCCTAGTGGCAAGAGCGCTTGCCTCGTATACATGAGGCCCTGGGTTTGATTCCTCAGCACCACATATACAGAAAATGGCCAGAAGTGGTGCCGTGACTCAAGTGGCAGAGTGCTAGCCTTGAGCAAAAAGAAGCTAGGGACAGTACTCAGGCCCTGAGTCCAAGGCCCAGTACTGGCAAAAAAAAAATTAAAATTAAAATTAAAATAAAAAAAACACTGGAACATATATTTAATAAAATGTACAATTTCCAAACTCCTTATCTAAACCTAGTCTAAGGTAAGTTCAGTGAGCTTGAATCTCCTAGCTTTTTATTCTATAGAAAATGCTTTCCATATCCAGGGTTCATGTTCTAAATGCAAGAGTTAATAATCATACGCAAGGTAAAGGTGACTATGTCATACTGATGAAAAGCACTGAATACCCAAAATTACAATTGCAGGCAGGTTTTTACAGACCTAATGTTTCTCTTTGCTTTCCCTTAAAGATGTTTTTATTTGTTCCTCAAAGGGATGTATTAAATAATTATCTACCACTACAAACACATCATAAAGGTTGTACATGTCATCTGCAAACTTCTGGAGAGCCTCTATAAGGATGCCAGAAGTCTCTGAATTGTTCAGTCTTCCCTGTAAAATTTCCCACTTTCATCAAAACTTGCCACTTCCAGTAAATATAAATCAAGGAAATGATCCCTTGCTAGAGGTTTATCAAAGGCAACAAAGTTGAAATACCATGCAACACTTGAAGTGTGAAAAGAGCAAATGGACTTTATTATTCCTACTCAGAAAATTGAGCTGAAGTGAATTGTGAATGAAATTTTCTTGAGATGAGGCTAAAATATTTCTGTCATATGCTATTGAGAGTTTTTCAAAGCTTAGTTTACCTTCCATATCATATATACTTTGTCTTCACTAGAACCAAATGCTGAAATATAAGAATTCCTTCAAACTACAAGGAATTTCCCTCCCTGCAGGCAATAAGCATAGAAGAATGATGGCTACTGCAAGCAAATGAAGTAATCTGGGGTCATACTGAAAGGGCCAGAAGACACCAGTGGTCACTGCATCATGAGTGGGTTCAATATGTTTGGGCTCA